>NW_004444012.1:8826650-8858037 GCF_000243295.1 Trichechus manatus latirostris
CTTCCTCCTCCCCACCCCACCAGTGTGCAGCTTCTCCTCGGTCTTCCTCCTCCCCACCCCACCGCTGTGCGCCTTCTGCTCCTCCATCTTCCTCTGTGCTGCTGGGTCCTTAGTGGAGAATGCATCGCCCGGTCCTGCCGCCACCATACACCCCTTGAAGTTGAGGTGGTTTCTCTTTAGTTATTCCAGCTCATTACATTCCTTTTCTGGAAGGAACTTGGAAAATAACTTTCCCAGGGCCTGGCTGGAGGACACTGCCTGAGGAACAGCCAGGGCAGCATCAGATGTAGTTTCTAGACCAGGGGCTCTTAACCTGTGGTCCCAAAATCAGGTCTGTGGGAGCCCCCTGGAACTGTGTGTGTCTACCTCGGAGCATTTTTATTTGGTCTCTGCTCAGACAACCAAGGATTCCCAAGAGCCTGCATTTTGGGCTTCCTATCACACATTACATAAAGGTCGAGAGTGATGGCCGCGGGCAGTCGGCTTGCCATGATGCAAGGGGGAATTACACATAGGCAGAGACTCCAAAGGAGCTCACGGAATACTAATCCGGCTTTACTTTCACTGAATATTGTTGCCATTGCATTTTTCAGTTACCACTATCGACATTTTGGGGACAATATTGCTGGCTTAATGTGTGCCCTTGAAGGCTTTGTTACGTAGAGAACAACATTCCATTAACCGATGACTGTTCCAGTAGTGCTTTGCTTTAAAATGGTTGCCTGCAGTGCTCAGAACCTGTCCTCCTCTGTCTGGGTCTCTTGGGGTGGATCATCTCAGACTGTAAACCCTGCAGGGGCAGGGCAGGTGTCATTTTTAACTGTCCTTGCCTCCATTGCGTTAGCTGTGGGAGTTTGGTGACAAAGTTGTTACTGTGCATGTTCTCTGGGGGTGTCTGAGCCTGCTGGGGGCAGCTTCACAGTGTGTTCACTTAACATTTTGCTCAGCAGCGCCTGTTCTTTTTTTTTTTTTTTTAATTGTGTTTTTGGTGAAAGTTTACACAGAAAACTAGGTTCTCATTTAACAATTTCTATAGCTATTGTTCAGTGACATTGGTTACAGTCTTCACAATATATCAGCTTTCTCCTTATTTCCATTTTGGTTGCTCTGTTTCCATTAATCTAGCTTCCCTGTCCCCCCCTTAGCTTCTCATCTTTGGTCTAAGGTAAAAGTTCACCATTTGGTTTCATCTAGACGGATATTTTGAGGAACACAGTACTCACAGGTGATATTATTTACTTTAGGGGCCAATCTGTCATTTGGCTGAAAGGTGACCTCTGGGAGTGGTTTGAGTTCCAAGTTTAAAGAGTATCTCAGGGCGACAGTCTTGTGGGTTCATCTCTACCGGTCCAGGAAGTCTGGCCTTTTTTTAGGAATTTGAGCAGCTCCTATTCTTAAATGTAATGGGACTACAAACTTTTCTGTAATAATTGTTAATGTAACCGTTGTTAATGAGACTCTTACTGAATAAAACACAAGTCCAATAACAGGATCTTCTGCTTTACTTGTCATAATTTAAGGTACCTCTTTCCTCCTGGAAACCACCATCTGAATTGCAAACATAATGCTTAAGATAATGTTCCCTTGGACTAACAAGTCAAATTCGCCCAACTTTTGTCTGCTCTCCTCTACCCTTCTGTTTGGAGGAGTGGCTATGATTTGTCCCCACTGCCGTCTTCCTCAGGAGCCTCTGCTTTTACTAAGGGGTGTCGACAGATTTTACCATTCAGAGTCTGCTGAAGCTAGCCTCACTGGTTAAGAAAACATCCAGATATCCCATGGTCATTACTGAGTGCTGGTGCAAATGTTTGCTCTCAGCTATTAACCTAAAGTTTGGCGGTTGGAACTCATCCAGTGGCACCATGGAAGAAAGTTGTGGCAGTCTGCTTCTGTATGGATTATAGCCAAGAAATTTCTATGGAGCCTTTCCACTCCGTAACGCATGGGGCTGCCATAAGTTGGAATCAACTTGACGGCAAAGGGTTTGGTTTTGGTTTTTTTACTTCAGGCTAAGCCTATACTGGCATTTCCTCAGGGGAAAACAAATGACGTCAGGTGGTGACGTCTCGTGAAAAGTTCTGGTGGTCAAATGTGTTGGGGAAATCCAGAGTTAAACAGAATTTAACAGAGTTTTACGGTTTTGTTTTTGATACGTTAATGTGTCATACAGATCTGAGGCAGGAGGTGGAGACAATGGATGATGCACTGTGTTTCCAAACTTACTTGACTACATGATCCCTTTCTCACAGCTCTGGGGTTCCTCTAAATTCACTTTAGGAAAGCAGTCTGGGGTAGTAGGCTCAAGCCAGGTCCTAAACCAGCTTTGCTACTTTCGCTCTCTCCTACATATAAACATCACACACGGACTGAATGCTTTCATTTCCTTCTAGTTTTTAGATTAACAGGTATAATTAAACGTATATTATGTTCTCATTTTTAAAAAGGGTGATGGGTACATGAATGTTTACCTTACCACTCTTCTAATTGTACATATTTTTAACATACACTCTTCTATATGGATTTTTCGTTAAAAAATTGTTTGTTTTCTCTTGCTTTAATATTAGGTACCACAGCTTTTATAATTCACATACCATTAATTCGCTGAGTCTAGAAATGGAGAAATGAGCTTCCTGAAGTCTTAAGTTATCTGAAGTTTCAAGTTACAGTAAAAAGCAAGTTTAAAAATTGGTCGGAATAGGTTTACTCTTTTCTTACTTATCTATTTCCAAATCTTATTTTCAAAGTGTATGTAAAGAGATTGTGAGGCTTGGAACACCTAAAAATATCACTCGCTTAACTGTGTGCCACAGAGTAGAAACCTTCATCCTTTATGCTTGTAAGTCCATGTTTTTGCCAGGATACCTAGCATAGTGGTTAAGGGCGTGGGATTTGGAATCAGGCAGACCTGTATTCAGATCCCCACTTCATGGGGGATCATCTGTATGATGCTGGGCAACTAAATGGCTTTCCTTCTCTCAGCCTCATTCTCTAGATCTGTAGAATGGAATTTGTTTGGGAATTTAGATGGGATAACCCATGCAGGGAGCCCTGGTGGTGTAGTGGTTAAGTGTTTGGCTGCTAACCAAAAGGTTGGCAGTTTGAATCCACCAGCCGCTCCTTGGAAACCCTATGGGGCAGTTCTACTCTGTCCTATATGGTCGCTATGAGTCGGAACTGACTCGACGGCAAGGGGTTTGGTTTTTCGGTTTAACCCATGCAACGCTCTATAAATTGCAGCCATTCTATAAAGTACTTACTAGCATCGTTACTGGGTCTGGCCTTGTGAACTAGCAGGCAGACTGAATAACTAGGGGCAGCAAAAAGTCTCTCTGTCTTCTGCTTTGATAAATGTCTTTAAAATTCACAATTAAAACAATCAAAATGTCTAGAGAAGCATCAACCTAAGGGCAAGTGGTGAGCATTAAATACACAGGGACTTGTAGAACTAAGACTGAGGGTTAATATAGTGTATTAAGACCATATAAGGTCCCCGGGTGGTACTAACAGTTTGCATTCATTTACTAACCTAAAGGTTGGCAGTTAGAACCCACCCAGAAGCACCACAGAAGAAAGGTCTGGTGATCTGCTTGTGTAAAGATTAGAGCCAAGAAAACCCCGTGAAACAGTTCTACTTTGTAACACAAGGGGTCGCCATGAGTTGGAACCGACTCGATGGCAACGGGTTTGGTTTTGGTTTTGAAAGGTCATATGCTCAGGTGATGTAGCTAGTGTACAACTATAAACATGTGGAGCACGTATGCAAAAGATGTTAACTGCTCTCAGTACTTATATTGATGGTGGTAATATTAATGTTATTCTGAGACTATTGTGTGTGTGATGGGGATGAAGGAAATTATTAATAATGTGATATTCTAATGTTATTTATACCCTGTGTCCTTGAGAACCAGGCTTTTTGGGGTGGAAGAAAGGAAACACGTCATACAGAAAATGAGATACCACTTTCCCCTAAAAGAAACCAGAGCTTCTTGGAGAAATGGCTGAGTCCAGGGCTGGGGCAGGAACTGCACAAACAGGCCTGGTATCTCAGCTAATCTTCACAACAGCCTCATGAAGCAGGAACAATGATCATGTCTATTTTACAGACGAGGAAAGTCAAGCACAGAGGGTTTTAGTGACTTGCTCAAGGTCGCACAGCTAGAAAACTGGATGCGCTGGGATTCAAATGTTGGCCGTCTGGCTCCAGGGCCTACTCCCTTCAACACTAGGTTATGCTGCCTCACATAAAAACCTATAAAAATATATATATTTTTAAAAAAGAAATAAAAGTTACAAGATAATAATGGTAAGTGCATGCATACACAGACACACACAAACTCTCAAGATCCTAAATCTTATTTAAGAAAATATATACAAATGCTAAAATCTCAATATTAGACAAGGGATAGAAGACTTAGTGAGCTCCTTCCCCTAAATCTAATTTGACTCCCACCAACCACTACCCCAACTTCCTCGGAAAGGAGGTGTAGACAAAATCGATTCTCCTGAGCATATGCTACAAAAAGGTGTCTCGTAACAACATATTTTAAGGTCTTGTGTTGACATGGCGGTTGTCAAGACCGATGAAAAGATCCGGGAGGAAACCTTATGAAAGCAGATGCCCCGGGCTTGCAAAGACAGTGCCTTTTTGACATGCTCACAATCTCACGGGAGTCCCTGTGAGGTACCAACAGTTAACGCACTCCTGCCCTGATGGCGCAATGGTTAAACCCTTGGCTGCTAACCTAAAGTTTGGCGGTTTGGACCCACCAGTGGCTCCGCAGGAGAAAGACCTGGCCATCTGCTCCCTTTACAGCCTAGAAAACCCTATGGGGCGGTTCTACTCTGTTACATGGGGTCACTATGAGTTGAAAATTGACTCGACAGCACCTAACAACAACAACAACGCAACCCAAGGGTTGGTGGATCAAGTCAACCAAAAGGCTGAACGTTCAAGTCCACCCAGAGGCTCCCTGGAGCATAGCTCTCCTCTGACACACATGGGGTCACCATGAGTTGGAACTGACTGGATGGCAACTGGTTGATTGGTTGGTTACTAACCTACAGCCCAACCGGGCAAGCCCCCTCACTCTGCTCAGGCTCCCAAGAGTAGAAGCCACTCCCACCTCGCACACAGTGTCTCCCAGTCTCTCTCTTCCGTCCCCCTGGCATGGACCTCCCCTAACCGCTCCCCTTGCTCTGCCGTGTGGACCTTTCTCCACTCTCCTTCAAGTCCAACCAGCTTTCTGGAAGCTTCATTTACACCTGATAACCAGTTGCCGTGGAGTCAGTTCTGACTCACGGCAAGCTCGTGTGTGTCAGAGTAGAACTGTGTTCCACAGGGTTTTCAATGGCTGATTTTTTGAAAGTAGATCACCACCTTTATTCTGAGAACCCTCTGAGTGGACTTGAACCTTCAACTTTTGGTTAGCAGCCAAGGTTAACCGTTTGCAACACCCAGGAACTCCATTTATACCTGAGGGTAAATTTAAATCTCTGAATTACATCTTACAGGGCTGTTAGAATTTACGTTTTATTTCTAACTCTTGGGAAAGGATTCCTGACTTGTACCCAATGGGGGAGTTTTGTGATTGTAATTTGCCAGAGGGCACTTTCCACATCTCTCTAAATTCACCCCGGGCAGGAGGCTGGCATCTTTCCCCTGTAATGAGTGGCTTCCTTGGAGACCCCAGGCTCATCTGGCCCCGTTTCACACTGGTGTCCTGCGTCGTCCCACCCACCTCATTCTTTTCCAGGGACAAGGAGACATCGGTATTTATTAAACTGAATCTGTGTCAGGAACAAGAAGTCTTGGCAGCTCTGGCGTCTTTCTTAAACCCAACAAGGAGCTCAGGTGTGGGATGAAGCAGGCACCAGATACCTGAACATAAACCAAAAAAAAACAAAACAAAACCAAATCTGTTGCCATGGAGTTGATTCCGACTCATAGCGACCCTTATAGAATGGAGTAGAACTGCCCCCATAGGGTTTCCAAGGAGCGCCTAGTGGCTTTGAAATGTCGCCCTTTTGATTAGCAGAAGTAGCTCTTAACCACTATGCCACCAGGGTCTGAACATAGATAGCTGTCAAATAACTGTCTCTGCAACCCCTTTCCTTTAATATATGCATGGTCTATGAATAAATACGTTTCCAGTGTGCCCGAAGCCGTTTTTAAGTAAGGACCAGCGCTCTTGGGATGCAGCATCTCTGCTGTCAATGGGATGCGCCACTGAAATACTTGCCTTAACGAACACCAGTTTGAAAGTTTCAAACACTGTCTATTCTCCTGACATATATTTTAACTTTTCAGGATATGCTTCGTTCCAGGTAAAAGGACAAAATGAAGAAGGGGTGCCACCTCTTCTTAAACCGAGTCTTCGGGTGTCAGAAATTAGGGCTAGGAGATTTTTGGCATACGCACACAGATCAGAACAATGTGCTGATTCCTACTCAGTCCCAAGGGAATGTTACCAATGTCTTCAAATGGGTCAAAACGTCTGAAGAACTCAGGTCTCCAATGACTGAAATAATCGCCTCCCTCTGACACTGGCTATCAGAGCTGTCAGTTTCAGTGTAGGTTTCCATTCCCAGGTTCCTGTTCAGCTCATAGTTCTCATTCGCCTGTTGAATGAATGCCACGTGCCTGTTTCCATAGCAGACCCTTCCCCTTGGTTTTAAGGTGGCCTCTGTGCCGTTTGAACGCTCAGTGTCACAGGCAATGGTGGTGAGACCTGGGTGCTGATCCATGCTGTGAGCCAGGAATTCTGCAGCACGCATCCAACACTAAGATCAGTCTCTTTTCCTGTCACTTCCTGTTCCTGGTAGATCAACAGGCCGTAAAAGGCCCCCTGTCAGTTACTGTCTTCCAAACTATCTGCACGTACAGATCATGCTGTTTAGCCTTACAGGTGCGCACCCGAAATGAAGAACATTTGTCCTTCTGCTGGGATGCATGCCGCAATAACACCAGGATCAGTGCTTCACAGATTCATGAAGGGGGCTTCCCATTGGCGAATGATGGCTCTCTTTCCCTTGATGGACGCCACTTGCTTCAGTGAATCCTAATGCAAAGGTTTCAATGTCACAATTGCTGGAACAGAATAACTGAACTTCTAAAAAGAGTTGTCTCCATTCCTTAACTTCCTATTCATTCCTCAACCCCAGTCCCCATCACTGCATAGAAACACCGTTCACCAAAATCACCAATGACTTTCAACTCACTGAGTCCAGGGGGCGTCTTCAGGCTTCATTCTTTTTTTTTTTTTTCCTCATTTAATTAATTATTTTAAAATAATATTGTATTGTGTTTTAGGTGAAAGTTTATACCGCAAACTAGGTTCCCTTTTATACAAATTGTTCCATGCCATTGGTCACAATTTTCACTATGTGTCAGCATTCTCATTATTTCCATTCTGTTTGTTCTGTTTCCATTGATCTAGCTTCCCTGCCCCTCCTTGCCTTCTCATCTTTGCTTTTGGGTAAATGGTGATGGTTTGGTATCATATAGTTAATTGTTTAAGGGAGCACATTATACTCCCTTAAGGTGATGTTGCTTATTTTATAAGCCAATCTATTATCTGGCTGAAAGGTGACCTATGTATGACCAAATATCTTAGGCTGGGTTCTCTAGACAAGCAAAATCAGTGAGGGGTATATATACATACTATATATATATATGCATACATAGAGAGAGGGAGAGAGAGAGATTTATCTCAAGGAAATTGCTCACACAGCTGTAGAGGCTGGCAAGTCCCAAGTCCATGGGTCAAGCATCAGGCTGGAGGCTTCTCCTGACTCACATAGCTACAGAGGCTGACAAACCCAAGATCAGCAGTTCAGATGGCAGGCTGCTGCTCACAGGCTGACTAATCCCAAGATTGGCAGGTAAGCTGTTAGCTCAAATCCCAAGAACCGGAGGTCAGATGATGACGAACCAGATGGAGGATCCAGATCGAGCAAAAGCCAGAGCGCTTTGTCAGACAGTCCATATATTTTGGATGCAGGTCACACCCCCAAGGAAACTCTCTTAACTGGCTGCTCATAGCATATCTCATCATGGAGGTACATTATATCAGATCTCATCATGGAGGTGATTACATCATTACATAACTGCCAAACTACATCATAATTACCAAACCACTGAGAATCAGGGCCCAGCCAAGTTGATGTACAACCTTTACCATTATATAGTCCACCTCTTGTCAACTTAGCACCTGCACATATCTCCTTAAACCATGTTGTTAGGTGCCATTGAGTCGCTTTCGACTCATAGCAACCCTATGTACAACGGAAAGAAACACTGCCTGGTCTTGAGCCCATTGTTGCAGCCACTGTGTCAATCCATCTCACTGAGGGTCTTCATCTTTTTTGCTGACTCCCTACTTTACCAAGCATGATGTCCTTCTCCAGGGACTGATCCCTCCTGATAACATATCCAAACTATGTGAGATGAAGTCTTGCCATCCTTGCTTATAAGGGGCATTCTAGCTGTACTTCTTCCAAGACAAATTTGTTTGTTCTTTTGGTAGTCCATGGTATATTCAATATTCTTTGCCAACATCATAATTCAAAGGCATCAATTCTTCTTCTGTCTTCCTTATTCATTGCACAGCTTTCGCGTGCATATGGGGTAATTGAAAACACCCTGGCTTGGATCAAGTGCACCTTGGTCCTTAAAGTGATATCTTTGCTTTTTAACACTTCAAAAACATATTTTGCAGCAGATTTGCCCAGTGCAATACATCATTTGATTTACTGACTGCTTCCATGGGTATTGATTACGGATCCAAATAAAATGAAATCCTTGACAACTTCAATCTTTTCCCCGTTTATAATGATGTTGCTTACTGGTCCAGTTGTGAAGATTTTTGTTTTCTTTATGTTGAGGTGTGTCTTAGTCATCTAGAGCTGCTATAACAGAAATACCGCAAGTGGATGGCTTTAACAAACAGCCATTTTTTCTCTCACAGTCCAGTAGGCGAGAAGTCCGAATTCAGGGTGCCGGCTCTAGCGGAGGGCCTTCTCTGTCAACTCTGGAGGAAGGCCCTTGTTGTTAGTCTTCCCCTGGACTAGGAACTTCTCCATGCAGGAACCCCAGGTCCAAAGGGTTTATCAATAATTTGCGGTGTAAACTTTCACCTAAAACACAATACAATATTAAATATGTTTCCAGCATGCCAGAAGCCGTTTTTAAGTAAGTACCAGCGCTCTTGGGACGCAGCATCTCTGCTGTCAATGGGATGCGCCGTTGAAATCCAAGTTCAAAAGTTATCTTAGGGTGACAGTCTCAGAGATTCCTCTAGTCTCTATCTATCCAGTGGGTCTGGCGTTTTTTAGGAAATTTGAGTTTTGTTCTACAATTTTCTCCCATTTTATCTGGGGCCTTCTGTTGTGTCCCTGGTCGGCAGTGGTAGCTGGGCACCATCTAGTTCTGATCTCAGGTTAGAGAAGGTTGTGGTTTGTGTGGACTGTTACCCCCTTGGATTAGTTTCTTCTTTGAGCCTTTCTCTTTTGCTCCGTATGAGTAAAGATCAATAGTTGTATCGTATGTGGCCGCTTGCAAGTTTTTAAGACCCCAGACGCTACTCACCAGTCTAGGTTGTAGAACATTATCTTTGTGAACTAAGTTATGCCAATTGACTAATCTGTTCCCCGAGACTGTGGTCCCAAGCCTTCTAACCCAGGAAGCCAATCCGACTAGTTGTCTGGATATATCTAGGAAGCCTCTGTAACTGCTCCTCCTATGTGGTTTGTTATACACGTGGCTAAATATGTAGTACACACGAACATGTGTATACATATGCCTATTGATACATCTATACATGCACATGCATTTACTCAAATATGCCATTCTATTTGCATATGTGCATTCACATCTACCCATGTAACCACACACATATTGCAAAGTTGTATATGTTACAGCACTTACCTAAATTGTCCCTTTTTCTCATCTACTTCTTAGTGTCTTATTTACCTTGGTCAAGTTGTGCTGACTTCATCCATATTTAGTCCTGTCTCTCCCATCACCACAAGTAACAAGTGTCTACTATCTAGAAAGTGACTCCCCCTCCCTCTCCCTCTCATCCCTGGTAACCGTCAAAAGAATTTTGCTTTCTGTGTGTGTATCTAATTTTAATTTTTTATAATAGTGGGACTATACAATATTTGTCTTTGTTATTGACTTATTTAACTCAGCATAATGTCCTCCAGATTCATCCATGTTAAAAGATGTTTCGTGGTCTCCTCATTATTCTTCATAGTTGCGTCGTATTCCATTATGTGTATGTACCATACTTTGTTTATCCATTCATCTGTTGATGGGCACTTAGGTTGTTTCCATCTTTTTGCTATTGTGAATAATGCAGCAATGAACATAGGAGTGCACATGTCTATTCATGTCACTGATCTTACGTCTGTAGGATACATACCTAGGAGGGGGATTGCTGGATCATAAGGTATTTCTATTTATAGCTTTTTGAGAAAGCGCCATACTGTTTTGTACAATGGTTGTACCACTGTACAATCCCATCAGCAATGTATAAGAGTTCCAGTTCCCCTACGACCTTGCCAGCATTTGTTGTTTTCTGTATTTTTAATCACTGCCATTCTTACAGGGATGAGATGGTATCTTATTGTAGTTTTGATCTGCATCTCTCTAATGGCTAATGATCGCGAGCATTTCTTTACGTATTTGCTGGCTGGCTGAATGTCCTCTTTAGTGAAGTGTCTGTTCATGTCTTTGCCCATTTTTGTAATTGGATTGTTTGTCTTTTTGTTGTCGAGTTGTTGACGTTTTCTATATATTTCAGAAATCAGATGCTTATCAGATATGTTGTTGCCAAAGATTTTTTCCCAGTCTATATAGGTTCTCTCTTTTTATACTCTCGGTAAAGTTTTTTGATGAGTGTAAGTATTTAAT
This sequence comes from Trichechus manatus latirostris, assembly GCF_000243295.1. Classification (NCBI taxonomy): domain Eukaryota; kingdom Metazoa; phylum Chordata; class Mammalia; order Sirenia; family Trichechidae; genus Trichechus; species Trichechus manatus. The sequence continues at coordinate 8,837,566 of NW_004444012.1, forward strand.
TTTTAGGAGGTTCCAGTTATCTATTTTATCTTCTGTCATTAGTGCATTTTTAGTTTCGTTTGATAAACTATGCTGAAAATTAGGTCCTCTGGTTTTGATCCTGTTTTCTTCCAGGAACTCTATAGTTTTGGCTTTAACATTTAGGTCTTTGCTCCACTTTGAGTTAGTTTTCGTGCATGGTGTGAGGTATGGATCCTGTTTCATTTTTCTGCACGTGGATATCCAGTTTTGCCAGCACCGTTTGTTAAAGAGACTCTTTCTTCCCCATGGACTTTGACTCTTTGTCAAAGATCAGCCACCCACAGGTGGATGGATTCCCTTCTGGGTCCTCAATTCTATTCCATTGGTCTATGTGACCGTCACTGGAGCGGCACCAGGTGTTCTGATTACCGTGGCTGTATAGTAAGTTCTGAGATTGGGAAGCATGAGGCCTACTTTGTTGTTCTTCTTCAATGTTGCCAAGCTATTCAGGGCCTCCTTCCTTTCCATATCAAGCTGGAGATGAGTTTTTCCATTTCACTAAAGAACGTTGTTGGGGTTTGGATCGGGATTGCATTATAGTTACAGATTGCTTTTGGTAGTATTGATATTTTCACAATGTTGAGTCTTCCAATCCATGAGCATGAAATGTTTTTCCATTTATGTAGATCTCTTTTAGTTTCTTGCAGTAGTGTTTTATAGTTTTCCTTGTATAAGTCTTTTACATCCCTCGTTAGGTTTATTCCTAGGTATTTTATCCTTCTGGAGCTATTGTAAATGGTATTGTTTTCTGATTTCTTTTTCAGAATCCTTCTTGTTAGTGTAGATAAATCCAACTGGTTTTGGTGTGTTGATCTTGTACCCTGCCACTTTGCTGACTCCTACTATTAGTTCCAGTAACTTTCTTGTGGAGTTTCTGGGATTTTCTATGTATAGGATCACGTCATCTGCAAATAAGGATAGTTTTACTTCTGCCTTTCTAATTTGGATCCCCTTTATTTCCATTTCTTGCCTTATTACTTTAGCTAGGACTTCCAGTAGGATATTGAAAAAGAGTAGTGATAAAGGGCATCCTTGTCTGGTTCCTGTTCTCAAGGGAAATGCTCTCAATCTTTCTCTGTTGAGAATAACGCTGGCTATTGGTTTTGCATATATGCCTGTCTTAGGCTGGGTTCTCTACAGAAGCAAAACCAGTGGGTCAAGATGCAGTCGTTCGAACAGAACAAGGGGATACTGAGTGGTTTAAAGTCAGGAACGGTGTGCATCGTATCCATTGTATCATTTCCCCATACCTATTCAATCTGTATGCTGAGGAAATAATCCAAGAAGCTGGACTATATGAAGAAGAATGGGGCATCAGGATTGGAGGAAGACTCATTAACAACCTGCATTATGCAGATGACACAACCTTGCTTGCTGAAAGTGAAGAGGACTTGAAGCACTTAGTGATGAAGATCAAAGACCACAGCTTTCAGTATGGATTACATCTCAATATAAAGAAAACAAAAATGCTCACAACTAGACCAATAAGCAACAGCATGATAAACAGAGAAGAGACTGATGTTGTTAAGGATTTCATTTTACTTGGATCCACCATCAACACCCATAGAACCAGCAGTCAAGAAATTAAAAGACGCATTGCATTGGGCAAATCTGCTGCAAAAGACCTCTTGAAAGTATTGAAAAGCAAAGATGTCACCTTGACAACTAAGATGCGCCTGACCCAAGCCATGGTATTTTCAGTCACCTCATATGCATGGGAAAGCTGGACTGAATAAGGAAGACCAAAGAAGAATTGATGCCTTTGAATTTATAGCAAGGAAATGGCTCACACCGTTGTAGAGGCTGGAAAGTCCCAAGTCCATAGGTCAGGCTGGAGGCTTCACATAGCTATAGGGGCTGGCAAACCCAAGACTGGCAGGTAAGACAGCAGGCTGGTGGCTCACAGGCTGCAGAGGCTGATGAATCCCAAGATCGGCAGGTAAGCTGCTAGCTCAAGTCCCAAGAACCGGAGGTCAGATGAGGAGCCAGCTGCAGGATCCAGAGCAAGCAGAAGCCAAAGAGCTTCGCCAGAAAATCCACCTATATTGGATACAGGCCATACCCCCAAGGAAACTCCCTTTAACTGACTGGCTGCTCATAGCAGATCTCATCATGGAGGTGATTACGTTATATCAGATCTCATTATGGAGGTGATTACATCATTATGTAGGTACCAAACTACATCATAACTGCCAAACCACTGAGAATCATGGCTCAGCCAAGTTTATACACAAACTTAACCATCACGATGCCCTTAATTAGGTTGCATGTGAAAGCTGTACAAAGAAGAAGGGAGACCGAAGAAGAATTGAAGCCTTTGAATTATGGTGTTGGTGAAGAATATTCAATATACCATGAACTGCCAGAAGAATGAAAAAATCTGTCTTGGAAGAAGTACAGCCAGAATGCTCCTTAGAAGTGAGGATGGCAAGACTTTGTCTCACACACTTTGGACATGTTAGCAAGAGGGATCAGTCCCTGGAGATGGACATCATGCTTGGTAAAGTGGAGCATCAGCAAAAAAGAGGGAGACCCTCAATGAGATGGACTGACAGACACAATGGCTGCAACAATGGGCTCAAGCATGAAAATGATTGTGAGGATGGCGCAGGACTGGGCATTGTTTCATTCTGTTGTACACAGAGTGGCTATAAGTTGGAACCGACTCGATGGCACCTAACAACAACACTATGCTGAGGAATTTCCCTTCTATTTCTATTTTGCTAAGAGTTTTTATCAGGAAAGGGTGTTGGATTTTACCAAACGCTTTTTCTGTGTCAATTGAGATGATCATGTGATTCTTTTCCTTTGTTTTATTTACGTAGTGAATTACATTGATTGATTTTCCAATGTTGAGCCATCCTTACATCCCTGGTATGAATCCCACTTGATCATGATGTATTATTATTATTTTTTTTTGATATGCTGTTGAGTTCTGTTGGCTAGAATTTTGTTTAGAATTTTTGCACCTATATTCACGAGGGATATTGGTCTGTAATTTTCTTTTTCAGTGGTGTCTTTGCCTGGTTTTGGTATGAGGGTTATGCTGGCTTCATAGAATGAATTAGGAGTATTCCTTCCTTTTCTATGGTCTAAAATAGTTTCAGTAGAATTTCTGTCAACTGTTCTCTAAATATTTGGTAGAATTATCCAGTGAAGCCACTTAGGCCAGGGTTTTTTTTTTGGTTAGGATTTTTTTTTTAATGACCTCTCCAATTTCTTCTTTTGTTCTGGTTCTGTTCAAATTTTCTCCCTCTATTTGTGTTCGTTTAAGTAGGTAGTGTGTTTCTAGAAATTTATCCATTTCTTCTAGATTTTGAAATTTGTTGGAGTACAATTTTTCATAATATTTTGTTATGATCCTTTTTATCTCAGTTCTGTTGTAATGTCACCCATCTCATTTGTTATTTTGGTTATTTTGCATCTTCTCATTTTTTTCTTTCGTCAGTTTGGTCAGTGGTTTGTCAATTTTATTGATCCTCTCAAACAACCAACTTCTAGTCTTGTTGATTCTTTCTATTGTTTTTCTGTTTCAGTTATTTCTGCTCTGCTCTTTATTATTTCCTTTCTTCTGGTGGCTGTGGGCTTCTTTTGCTGCTCCTTTTCTATTTGTTCAAGTTGTAGAGTTAAGCTATTGATTTTGGTCCTTTTTTTTTTTTTTTTTTTGATGTGTGCATTTATTGTTACAAATTCTCTGAGCACTGCTTTTGCTGTGTCCCAAAGGTCTTGGTATGTTATATTTTCATTCTCATTTGATTCTAGGAATCTTTTAATTTAATTTTTTATTTCTTATATTAGCCAGTAGTTTTTAAGCAAGGTGTTATTCAGTTTCCATGTACTTATTTTTTTCCTTGTTCTTTCTGTCATTGATTTCTAGTTTTATAGTGTTATGATCAGAGAAGATGCTTTGTATTATTTCTATGTTTTTTAATTTATTGAGGCTTCGTGACCTAAAATACAGTCTATTCTGGAGAATGATCCATGTGTGTTGGAGAAGAATGTGTACTGTGCTGCTGTTGGGTGGTGTGTTCTGTATATGTCTATGAGGTCAAGTTGGATGATTGTGTTATTTTCTTCTGTATCTTTGTTATCTTTTGTATCTTTGTTGAGTTTCTTTCTGGTTGTTCAGTCCATCACAGAAAGTGGTGTGTTAACATCGCCTACTATTATTGTAGAACTGTCTATTTCTCTTTTCAATTCTGTTAGAGTTTGTTTTATGTATTTTGAAGTTTTGTCATTGGGTGTGTAAATATTTATTATGGTTATGTCCTCTTGGTGGATTGACCCTTTAATCATAATGTAATGTGATGCTGTCGTGTGTCTTAATCTCAGTTTGTTGTCTGATGTCATTAGTTCTCTGTCCAAAGGACTCCCTTTAATATATCTGGTAAGTTTGGTCTGTTTTTTACAAATTCCCTTAATTTCTGTTTATCTGGGAATGTCCTAGTTTCGCCATTGTATTTAAATGACAATTTTGCTGGATATATGATTCTTGGTTAGTAATTCTTTTCTTTCAGAGTTTTTGCCTGCATGGTTTCTACCAAGAGATCGGTGTTTAGTCTTATTGGTGCCCCTTTGTAAGTGATATTTCATTTTTCATAAGCTGCTCTCAGAATTCTCTTTTTGTCTTTGGTTTTGGAAAGTTTAATTATGATATATCATGGTGACTTCTTTTGGGGTCTATCCTGTATGGGGTTCATTGAGCTTCTTGGATAGAAACTTTCTCATCTTTCATGATATTAAGGAAACTTTCTGCCAATAAGTCTTCAAAAATTCTCTCTATACCTTTTTTAACTCCTCCTCTTCTGGAATTCCAGTTACACATAAATTATTTCTCTTGATAGTGTCCCACATAACTCTTAGGCTTTCTTCAGTTTTCATTCTTTTTTCTGATTGTTCCTCAAACAAATTAGTATCAAGAATTTGTCCTCTACTTCACTCATTCTTTCTTCCACTGATTCAATTCTACTTCTGTGTCCTTCCATTGAATTATCTATTTCTGATATTTTATTGGTAATCTTCTGGATTTCTAGTTGTTGTTTTTGTATAGTTTCTATTTTGTTTTGTATTGTTTTCCTGGATTCTCCTGGGGTTTTCTCTGTGTTTTCCTTGATCTCTTTGAGGATCTCATATATGTCTTTTGAATTCCTTATCAGGTAGATCTATTACCATTTCTTCTTCAGAAAGGCATTCTGTCCCTTTATTTTGCACACTTGTTTGAGCCATCTATCGTGATTCTTCATATGATTTACTATCGTCTGCTGCCTTCAAAGGATTAAGGTGTTTATTTATTTATATATTTCTTTATTGCTTGTATATATGTTTGTTTTGTACTAATTTTGTTTTGTTTTGTTTTGTTTTGATGTATCCAGAGCTTTGTTTCTTCTCTTTCTCCTTAGAATGTGTTTCTTCCTTTGTATTATTTTAATTGTTGTTATTTTGTAGTTCTGGTCTATGTGTGACATTGGTGGTGTCTGTTGGCTGGGCATGGTCTCCTCTCACTAGTGGATATGGTGGATCACACCCAAGTGCAAGTCCTCTGTGGTTAGTCTCGTATGTCTTCCCTTACCAGATTGAGTGGAGGTGGGAAAGCAGGTTCTTTCCCTGATATTGGGTGACAAGTGCTTTGTGGTCAGCATCCCTCTACAGCCCTTGTGGGACCATGGGGTCCTTCCAGGTTGGTGCTAGCAGTTAGTGTGTTCTCTAGAGGTCAGGGCAGGATATCTCTGTACCCACTGTGAGGGAGTGCTACCCAAATGGATGGGGAAGGCCCACTGTGCATGCATGAATTAATGTCTCAGTAGGTAGTGGAGTATCAAGGGGTTTCACTGCAAGTGCAGACAACCTGCAGGAACTGTTTGGGTGTGAGATGTGTGACATTGCAGCTGGGTGTACACTGGATGAGGACACTAGGATCTCCTGCTTATGGTTTGGCTGAGGTGCAGATGGCACCTGTCAGGATGTGTCTGGCATTGCTGATGAGATGATATATCTGGCCGGTCACTGACGCGTGGGTGCAGCGAACATTTCTGCTGGTCGCTGGGTTGGGTGCTGTATGTGGGTACCGCCAGTTGCTAGGTGGTTGGAGCGAGGGTGCACGGGTCCCTGGTCACCAGGTGGGTGGCACAGGAAATCACACCACCAGTTGCTGGTGGGCAGGGCGGCTTGGGGGTGGGCGGTGTATGCACGTACCTCCTGTTGCAGGTCCAACAGTGCAGAAGCATGTGCCACAGATCTTTGGGTTGGTGTAGCTGTGTGGGGATGGACGGGGGTGGGCATGAGCCTCCGGTGGCAGGTCCAATGGCGTGGGAGGACACGTCGTGGATCGCCAGGCATGGGAGAGAGGGGGGCTCACCACTTGGTCACCAGGAGGGAGGAGAGAAGAAGGAGGGGAGCATGTTTCCCCAGTCGCTGGTGTGGGCACTGGGGCACTCCCTGCAGAGTACAGCTGGTGATCAGGACCCAGCCCCTACCAAATGAGAGGAGGAGGGGGCTGTCCAGAGTCTGCTAGGTTGGGGGATCTCTAGCGGCCACTCCAAGGATCCTCCATTCTGCCAGTGCTACCACTCAAATGTTCAGGGACCACTTCTGGTGAGTAGTTCTGTCCCTATTTTCTGGCTTCTTCCCTAGTCTGTGGTCACCTGGTTCCCTGGGGCTCTCACCTGCCTTCTTGCACTTTCCTGCCTTAGATTCAGCTCATATTCTATTCACCTCGCTTTGCTCTGGATTTGTCCACACAGTATCTCTGTCTCCTATTGGGGATTCCGTGAAGTTGCCTTCCTGTGCTCCTCACCCAGGAATGCTGTTCACTTTGTCTCAGGATGGCCGCGATGCACTGGGTCAGCTGGTAGGGTGCCTACAGTCCATAAATCTCTCCATTCTCTGTTTTCATTCAGTTTCTCCTTCCCTTCAGTGCTTGATCTAATTCTTCAGCCTTCTGTTTGCTGTTCTGGGTCCCTAGATTATCACCTGTATCTGTTTCACTTGGCTTTTTGGTTCTTTGCTGTAGGGAGATGGCATAATGTGTGTGACTAAGCCACCATCTTGGGTCAAAATTCAGGCTTCATTCTTGAGTTCCAGCAGCATTCAGCCTTGTGAACCACACTCTCCTTCTTGAAACACTCTCTTCTCTTAGATTTTCAGACAACTCCCTTGTTATGGATTGAATTGTATCCCCACAAAATGTGTGTCAACTTGGCTAGGCCATAATTCCTATTATTGGGTGGTTGTCCACCATTTGTGATCTGATGTGATTATCCTATCTGTTGTAAATCCTAACCTTTATGATGTTAATGAGGCAGGATTAGAGGCAGTTATGTTAATGAGGCAGGAATCAATCTACAAGATTAGGTTGTATTTTGAGTCAATCTCTTTTGAGATATAAAAGAAAGAAGCGAGCAGAGAGATAGAGGGACCTCATACTAGCAAGAAAGCAGCACTAGGAGCAGAGCGTGTCCTTTGGACCCCGGGTCCCTGTGCTGGGAAGCTCCTAGACCAGGGAAAGATTGATGACAAGGACCCTCCTCTAGAGGCAACAGAGGGAAAGCCTTCCCCTGAAGCTGGTGCACTGAATTCGGACTTCTAGCCTACTAGACTGTGAGAGAATAAATTTCTGTTTGTTAAAGCCATCCACTTGTGGTATTCCTGTTATAGCAACACTAAATAAGTAAGACACCCCTCTACTGGTTTTCCTCCTCAGTCTTTGGCCTCTACTCCTCTGGCTCCTGTGTGGCTCATCTCTTACATTCAATCATTGAATGTTGAGACTCATTAAGGTCTTTCCTGGGACCCTTTCTCTTCTTACTGTTTCTTCCCAAGACATCTCATTCATGCCCATTGTTTCAAGTACCATAGGTATCAATAATCTCAAATGTATACCTCTAGCCCAGGCCTCCCTGTCCAAGTGACAGAGTCATCTATCCAGCTGCTAATTGACATCACCATTTGGGTGTCTCAAAGATACTTCCAGCTCAACATGTCCAAATCTCATGGCCTTTCCTAAAGAAAAAGGCGGAGTAGGAAGAGGAGGAGAAGGGAAGGAAATGCTCTCACTTACCTGCCTCCATCCCAATTTACCTGGTTAACTACTTCACATCCTTCAGATCTCAATTGTCACTTCCTCAGGGAAACCTCCTTGATCCCCTACAGTATATGACCTGTCATAAGCTCTCACAGAGAACTGTACCTCATTTTTATGGCACTCATTTCTGTGTTGATTATATATCTATTCATGCAATTATTTAATTAATGCTGTCTCCCCCACTAGCCTGTGAGCTTCGTAAGGACAAGGACTGTATCTAATTCAGCTCACCTTTGTACCCTCAATTTAGCCATAGAGTCTTAGCTCTTGAAAACACTAAAAATGTTGAGCTGTTAAACCATAAACGTGGCTTTTCAATTTTGCTTTAAAGAAGTATTTTAATGGGTTTGTATCTACATTTCCTTAAATCACTATAAAAGTACATGTTCCCTACTTTCACCTCTTTACTTTTGGTATATGTTTCAAATTTGTGTGGATCTACAAAAGTAAGGCATGATGGGCAACCAAAGCATCAGAATTCACAGTAGATACTGTTTTGATATCCCTCATCTTATTTAGATTCTTAATGTGTATTTGTTACACCTGTTACTTAACAGTGCTGCTGAAAATGTCCCCTGCAGGACTGCCACTTGCTTCAAGGGACTGTGACTTGTGCTACCTACACATATCTTCTAGTTCTGGACATTTTCAAGCCTTATCATCATATTTTCACAACCTGGAGGTTAGTCAAGGGCATAAAAAGTGAAGCAGTCTCTCATGACAAGCCCCAACACACTGAAGTCACTGGGAGAGACCCCAGGATGTTGGCCCTCTCTCTCCGTTGGGTTGACTCCACTTTTCTCCTCTCAGCTGAAGTTCTCTCACTGCTCTTCCTCTCCCACTTCTCCCACTCTCTGTAGCTGCCATTTTCTTACTGCTCCAGCCACTGGCTGCCAAAAAAGGGACCAGGGTCAGGGTCCCAGCCCTTACGGCATTCAGCTGTGGCCGCCATCCCCTGTGAATGCAAAGGGAGGGATGATTCCTCCACAGTTATCAAGCTCAGCTCTCTTGAGTCTGGGCCAAACCTTGAACAGTCTGGCCTTGTGGACAAGACTCCAGCTAGTTCCTCAGGATGGTGGCCTTGTAGCCCAACCTTCTCCTTCTTTAAAAGGAGTTCTTAGCCCACCCAACTCACTTCTCTCAGAAGTTTGGGGCAGCATTTCTACGTTTCCTATTTCAAAGAGTTGATTTTCAAGTCCCCAGAGCCCAACTCGGAATTCCAAAGTCCTATCTGCCATTTTCCCCAGGACACGCAAAGGGCCTATGTATAGAAGAGACTCTTGATAGCCAGTTCTGTTATCCTAGATCCTGAGGTGACCCCAGCATAATCCTCAGTATGTTTGCCCCTCTGCTGAGATATCCCCCACCGCACCCGTTCACCCCATCAAGTAGTCTATGCCTCCCAGCTCAGTCATTACCTTCTCAGGACAACCTCCTCTGACCCACAGATCAGATCTCTCTGTAGTTTGCTCCCAGATCACTGTGTCCCTCTCCTCTGTAGCTCTTACTACAGTTTGTAATTCTATATTTGATTTATATCTATATCCCCCTCTAGAAGGTAAGATCATTGAAGGCAGCAATTCTGTTTTTTTGCCCACCACTGTGTGACCAGCACCCTGCACAACACCTAGTCCACGGAAAGGTCTCAATAAATATCTGTTGACTGAATGGTCGATGATTCACTTCATTATGTGCCAATCTCCTGAGAGCCTGTCTTCATGAAGCCCATATCTCTATAATGGTGAGTAAAACACTTTTGGGGGGCAGTCAATAATGTGTACATTGCATGTATGAGCACCACAATATTTTTACTTGTTTGATATGCCAACCTCATATTTTATTAAAGTATTTCTTTCAGGGTGGTAAAAAACACTCTGTTACTAGCTTGTGGGCAGTTAAACCTGGCTCTGGGGGAAGGAGTCATGTTACGACACTGCAGATAAGTGAGCATATCGCTGCCAGGCAAGGAGGAGGCTGACAGGACGCTCCAGCTCCTGCTTGGGGACATTCCATCTCCTCCCCTTCAGCTTTGCAGATTGGAGAGGGCTTGAAGAAGGGGGTGGACAGCCCCAGAACCGAGGGACAGGTTTTCCTATGATCCATGCAGTCTGAGGTAGCTCTTTGGAGGGGTCTCAGAATGGGATTGTGTGGTTTGCCTTCAGACATTTCCGGGCTTGCTTTGTGGTTTGTCAAGTCATCACGCCCTGTTCTGTTGGAAGACGACAACAATATGTTTGACCAAAAAATGACGACAAAGCAGCTGTGGTATGGACCTATGAGACTGGATGTGGAGTCAGAACCATCATCCAGTTCACTGGTTCTTAGTAAAAGCCATACATCAAGAATGAGCCCAAGTCGAACAGAAGGAGGAGCTCTTTGGAAGCAGTGTGGGAGGTGGAAACAGCACTGGACTTGCTGTTAAGGTAACGCCCATTAACTGTTGTGGAGCCCTTGTCATATGTGGACACTGTGCTGAGCTCTTTGCATACATTATCTCATTTAATCCCACAATAGCCTATGAGGGCTGCTATTACCACCATTTTTCATATAATGAAACCAAGTGTCAGGGTAAAAAAATGTACCCAAGGTAAACAAAAACAAAAAAACAAAAAAACACCTGTTACCGTTGAGTCAATTCCGACTCATAGCAACCCTATAGGGCAGAGTAGAACTGTCCCATAGGGTTTCCAAGGAGCAGCTGGTGGATTCGAACTGCCGACCTTTTGGTTAGCAGCTGAGCTCTTATGAACCCATTCTGTTATGTAGCTGAAAGGTGACCTCTGGGAATGGTTTCAGTTCAAAGTTTAAAGAGTATCTCGGGGCGATAGTCTTGAGAGTTCCTCTAGTCTCTACTGGTCCAGTAGGTCTGGCCTTTTTTTAAGAATTTGAGTTTTGTTCTACATTTTTATCCCATTCTATCTGGAACCATCTATTGTGTCCCTGGTCAGAACAGTCGGTGGTGGCAGCTGGGTACCATCTAGTTCTGTGTACTGTGCTCCTTTAACCACTTAACCCTGGGAGAGTTGGGTTGGAGTCCTAGATCTCCCATTATGGCTATGTGTCCTGGGACAATTACTTCACTTCTGTAAAAATTTTACGATCTGTAAATTATGAATAATTATATCTATGGCAGAGGATTTCTGTGAGGATTCAGTGAGATAATGTGGATGAACTCTTTAGAACTGCACTGTCTAATACAGTAGCCACTAGCCATGTGTGGCTACTAAACACATGGAATGTGGCTAGTCTGAATTGAGCTGTGCTGTAACTGTGAAATAGACACGATTTTGAAGACTTAGTATGGAAAAAAGAATGTAAAATATTTAATTAATAACTTTTTATACTGAATAAATGTTGAAATGATAATATTTTAGATATATTGGGTTAAATAAAATATATTATTAAAATTAAATTCACTTGTTTCTCTTTACCTTTTTTTAAATTTTTTCCCATACAAAAATTTATACATACATTGTTATGTGACTCTAATTGCTCTCCCCATACTGTGACAGCACACTCCTCCTTTCCACCCCTGATTCCCCATGTCCATTCAACCAGCTCCTAACCCTCTCTGCCTTCCTATCTCTTTACCTTTTTTAATGTGACTACTAAAAAATTTAAAATTACACATGTGACTCACATTATATTTCTATTGGACAGTGATGCTCTAGAGCCCTATAAATATGATTTATTTTTGTTACGGTAATTTCCCTCAAAACTATATTCCATTTCATCTCTGAGGTCAGCACCTACATGGAGTCTGATATGGAATGAGTACCCATTTCTGCATAAATACGTGTTTTAATAAATAAAATTTTTAAAAAAGGTGCTCTGGTGGTGCAGTGGTTAAGCACTTGGCCACTAATCTAAAGGTCGGAGGTTCCCATGTACCAGCTGCTGCGCGGGAGAAAGGTGTGGCAGTCTGCTTCAGTAAAGATTACAGCCTTGGAAACACTATGGAGCACTTTTACTCTGTACTGTAGGGTCACCATGAGTCAAAATTGAGTCGACAGCAGTGGGCTAAATAAAAAAAACTGTAGGTTTTAATCTTTTGAATCCAGTCTTTCTGGTGTGGAGTATATTGTTGTTTTTAAATAAACAGCATCTTCCAAGTGGAGGGAAGTCTCTATATCTGGTGAAGTGAACCCACACAAAAGATATAAATGACAATTTCGTTTGTTAAGTAGCTTCTGGAGTCTTAAAAGCTTGCAAGCTGCCATCTAAGATACAACTATTGGTCTCTACTCGTCTGGAGTGAAAGAGAAAGAAGGAAACCAAAGTCTGAGAGAAGAAATTAGTCTACAGGACTAATTGCCTACCTGAACGAAGGCCTCATCTATCCTGAGACCAGAAGAACTAGATGGTGCCCAGCTGCCACTACTGACCGTTCTAATCAGGGATACAATAGATGGTGCCAGATAGAATGGGATAAAAATGTAGAACAAAACTCAAATTCTTAAAAAAATGCCAGACCTACTGGACCAGTAGGAGACTAGAGGAACCCTCAAGACTATCGCCCTGAGATACTCTTTAAATTTTGAACTGAAACCATTCCCAGAGGTCACCTTTCAGCTAAATAACAGATTGTCTCATAAAATAAACATATCACCCAGGAGTACTGTGCTCTTTTAAACAACAAAAATCATCTATATGAGACCAAATGGTCAACAATTACACTAAAGCAAAGAAGAGAAGGTCAGGGAAACTAGATTAATGGAAACAGAACAACCAGGACAGAAATAACGACAATGTTGACACAATGTGGAGAATGTAACCAATGTCACTGAATAATATGTATAGAAATTATTAAGTGGGAACCCAATTTGCTGTGTAAACTTTCACCAAAAACACAATAAAGTATTTTTTAATGATAATTTAAAACATTCTGACCCAGATTTTTTATTCAGGTAAGTGGAGAGTAAGCCACATCTCTCGGAGAACAAGAATCCCTTCTCCTTTACACATGATGGAAATAATCTCTCTTTCTTCCATTACTTACCAAATGTTGCATATCCCAATTTATAATAATGTCTGAATCATTACAATTATTTCAAATCACTGTCTATGAAAACATATCATTGTAATGCATGCCTAAATTTCATCTTACTGCCTTTGACCCATCATTCTACCCAAATAATTTTGGATTCTGATTCTCTCATCAAGCATCATGCTATCACTTTCAACTTTGTGTTTGTCTGCCAATTTCATCTTGAACCTTCTATTGTTCTTCAGGTCACTAGCTGCTAAAAGAGGACACCACTAAAGACAGAACAGTCAACTAAATTATAACTTCCATAAAGACGGAGGGACAAACTTATATAGCTGAAATAGAGGATTGATCTACATTACATTTTAAAGTTATATTCCAGGAAAATGCAACTTATAATGGAAGGATTTTTGTGTTAGTTAAGGTACAGCTAGCTGCTGTAACAAGTAAACATTTGAGAGTCTGAACACAGCAGAAGTCTATTTCTCCCTCACACAACAGTCTAGTGCTAATGATTCTGGTCAGTGGGTGTCTTTCCTCCATCTGGTAATTCAGTTTTAGGTGATTTCTTCCATCACACGGCTCTGCCATCTCCTAGGGACTTGTTATCCTCTGCAGCTAGCTGGCAAAGAGAAAACTTGAAGAAACCCATATTTCTTAAACCTGATTGGAAAGTGGTACACGTTACTTCTATTCACATTCCGTCAATGAGAATTGATCATATGGCCCACCTAAATAAAAGGGGGGCTGGAAAATACAGTTCCTAGATAGGCAGCCCCTTCCCACAAATATATTATACTATGAAAGGGGATCATGAAGTCTGGTAGACAGCACTTCATCTCTGCCACTACTTATAAATGAAAATTATTTCCATAAAAATAAATGTAAAATGTCTAGACATATTTCCAGACTTCATCATCCGACACTACCATTATCACTGCCCTAAACGCATTAAATAATACTTAAATGCATTGCATAAAATATAACAAGAATAATAAAAGACTGTGTGATCATTATGTCTTAGGTATATTACACTATTGCATCAATGGCCATGGTGATGAAAGCGTACCCCCAAGATGGAATGCGTTCGGCAGAGGGGGATGAAGACAGAGTGGAAAGTGGACCAACATCTACCTCTATCCATTCCATTCAGGGGGCAGATGCAGAGAGAGGGCGAGATGATTCGATTTCAGAGAGGCTGTAGTCTCATCTCATCCTTATTGCCCTTCAAATTTGTAAGGAAAAAGTGAAATGTCAACTGTTTTCCTCTTTTAATTTTAGTAACAAACATCATGTGGTTATTCATTTTTGCTCTCTGCCAAAGTTTCTGGATAATGTGCCAGCTAAATACCTGGGAAAGATGGCTTAATATCCAAATGGCCACATAAGTATCTGCAAATGTATGCAAAATGTTAAAGGGTAAATATGAACATTGACCCCTCAATATCTTTATATTCCCTACAGTGGCTTGCCACCACAGACCTTTGCTAAATATGTATGGACTTTTAATGGATGAAGGTAGGTCCAGAGTCTGTTCTGATTGTGCCTTAGCTGAGTATTCTGTTCTAAAATATTTATTTTAATAGTTTTATATATATTATAGACATCAATTTCTTTTATGGATCCGTCTTTCTTTGCTGTGAAAGGGGTAAATTCTATAAAAATGCATCCCAATTGAGATCTGCCTTGTCTTTAGTTCTGAATATAGTTCTAAGTTTGGTGCTTGGTCAAAGAACTCAATTTCTGTTCTTTATATTAATCAGAACATAAAAATAAAAGTGTCCAAAAAATCTGAATATGGACATTTGTCTGTCTAGAAGAGCAGTCACTTTTGATCATACCATACTTGTTTATTTTAAGCATGAATGTGGGGTTATAGGAGGATCACCGTTATGCAATAAACGCCTTGTTTTATATAACCAAAAAACAAAACCAAACCCGTTGCCACTGAGTCGATTCTGACTCATAGTGACCCTACAGGACAGAGTAGAACTGCTCCACAGGGTTTCCAATGAGGCTGGTAGATTTGAACTGCTGACCTTGTGGTTAGCAGCTGAACTCTTAACCACTACTATTTTATGTTCTGCTATTTTAACAATCTCCTCCCTTAAAAAAAGAAGACCTTTCAATTTATGACTAAATTTCATTAGTCACAAAATAAAAGATTGACATATTTAACCACATGAAAAACACTTCTGCACGGCAAAAATCCTAGAAACACAGTCAAAAGACACTATAAAATTTAGGGAAATATTTGCAGCTTGCATCACAAAAAGCTAACTTCCCTGATATATGAAGATCTCTTAGAAATCAATTAAAACATAATCCAATAGAAACAATAGCGAAGGATATGAAAGAGAGTACATACAGGAAAAATACAGAAGAGATTCAACCTCATTCGTAAGATAAATGCAAATTAAAACTACACTGAGAACATATTTCACTAAGAATCTGGCAAAAATCTAAACCTTTACTAGCGCACCGTGTAGGTGTGAGTGTGGGGGCAAACAGGAGGATAATGGGGGACAGCCTTTGCAGAGAGCAGTCCGACAGTATCTCTCAAAACTGAAAAGGCACTCACGCTTCCACCCAGCGATTCCACTTCTCAGAATTTGCCTTAATGATATAACGTACGTGCAAAATGACATGTATACCAGGTTATTTGTTGCATTATTGTTTATAATAGCAAAAACATTGGAAACACCCTAAATGTCCGTACATGAGGGAACCGAATGATTAATTAATGGATCATTCATACAGTGGAATACTATCATGTTATGAAAACGTTTTTTTTTTTTTTTTTTTAATGAGGAAGCTCTCTGTGAGTCCGTATGGAAGGATCTTCAAGATACACCAACAGGCAAAGCAAGATGCAAAACAGTGTGAAGAGTGTGTCCCATTTTGTGTAAAAAAGAGGGCAGATTATTCCTATGTGCTCGTTGACAGAGAAACAGACTCTAGGATCAGACTAACTGGAGGAGGGGGGATGGGAACTGGCGGCTGAGAGATACGGTAGGAGGAGGACTTTTGAGAAAAATGTTTCAAATATCTCCTGATGTTTGAACCTTGTTAATGTATTGCCTATTCAAAAAATTAAATTAAAAACATTAACACGTGCTCGGTGAACGTTTAATCCAGTTTTGGTAGGATGAGGATAGTCTTAGGAAAACGTGAATGTTCACGATTCGTGACATAATTGTACGGTACAGATCATCTTGTAAGGTTTCCTGAGTGCTTCTTGTGCCTAAGCCTGGTCTCCCCAGGGAAATGGCCAGCCCTCACCCCTTTCTGGAACCTCTGCAGTGTTTAACCTGGTGCTGGGCACCCAGTTGGAGCCTGCAGACAGCCTGTTGATTGATTAGGCCTCTAAGACTTCCATTTCTTTTTATCATAAGCACTTCTTACATGTCCCCACTTATTTCCTTCCAGTAAAGCAAAATATTAGAGCAAAAGGATAAGTAAGGTAGAAAGGCAGATAGTTGCCAGGTAAATTGGACCTCCTGAGAGTGTGTCCTCAGGTTAAAAAAAAAGGTAGTTTCCATCTCATTGATGAAAATGTTTTTCTATTCAGTCAATTACCCATTGTATGCTGGATGGTATTTTCTGGTTCAAATGGCTGCATAAAATGCCAACATTCAAAAATCTATTTCCTCACTATTAAAAAAAAAAAAATCTATTTCCTCCACTCCTGTTTCAATGTCGACAACTCTATTGCTAGAATCTGCAAGTTGACGTTTTTCAAACCAAAGGATGATTCAGCTGAGATGTTTGATTTTACGATACAAATGTGGTCTCAATTCTCCATGTGAGCCGCTTCCTGAAAAATCACTTAGCGGAGAAAAGAGGTAAGAGTCCAGCGTGTGCTGTGCTGACCGCTAGGGCAGCGGTGGCCGCCAAGTCTGAAATACTCGCGCCAAGGCCAGAGGGGGCTGCTGACCTCCCCTCCAGCGTCTGGTGGCGGGAGCGCGTTCCCCTGCAGGATTCGCAGAGAACTGCCCTGGAACAGTGTTCTAGCCTCATATTTCTTGGGAGCCCCAGAGTGGAAGCGCAAAGGGCAACTCACTTCCCCGCCCACAGGCAGCTTTCTGCTGGGGAGTCTACAGCCTTGGTGGGCCGGGGGCTTGAGGGGCGTGGCGGGGGTGGTGTCGTCAGCCTTCCCCCAGCCAGGAGTCCCCGGGGCCCAATCGGAACAGCCCTTTGCTTGGACAGGGAGAGGGCCGTTCAAGGCTGGCTCCCCTGGGCTTAGCATCCTCTTCCCTCCCAATTTAGGACCTTCACTTTTCCCAATCCCAGCCTCCCCTTCTTCTAATTTATTCCCAGCCAGAGAGACTGAGAACACACATAGGCTTGGCGAGTTATTTGGGGGCAATTAATTCACCTGGCTAGACCTCAGTTTCCTTTTTGTGTAGTAATAGTACCAAACTTAAAATTCCTTTGGAAAACTATTTGGCAATGTCTTCTGAAGTTAAATAGACACTTAACTCTAATACCCTGGGAATTCTACTCCTGAGTATTTACTCAAGAGAAATGAAAATCTTTGTCAGCCCAAACACTGGCCCACAAATGTTCGCAGCAGCTTTATGCATAACAAAGACTAGAAACAACCCAAACGTCCATCAACAAAAAAATTGATAAGCATATTATGACGCATGCATACAGTGGAATACTACCTGACGATAGAATTCATTGATGCTGCAGCCTGAATAAATCTCAAAAGCATTATACTAAACGAAATAATCCAGACACAAAAGAGTACATACCGTATGATTTCCTTTACATGAAGTTCTAGAACAGGCAAAACTAAGCTATGGTGATAGAAATCAGAAGAGTGGTTCTTTGGATGGTATGGATTGACAAGGGGCAGGATGGTATGGACTGAGCAGGGACAGAGGACACTTTCTAGGGTGATAGAAATGTTCTATATCTTGATGGAGGTGGTAGTTAACATGGGTACAGACACTTGTCAAATCTCATAGACTTATACTTCTAAACGTGTGCATTTTATTGTATGTAAATTCAACCTCAATTTAAATACGTTTTTGAAAAAATAATAGTACCTATTTCATTAGGTTGTAATAATTAAATGAACTAACATATGTAAAGTGTTTAGAACAGAGACTGGCACATAGGTATTACTATGTAAGTATTCACATAGCATTTATAGTATATACATATATATGCAGTATTTCTCTAGCATTTATAAAGTATATATATATAGTATATATATAAACTGAAATCTGTGACACGGTAGAAAAGATATTGTAAAATACTGTGTGCTAGAATTTCCCATAAAGGGAATTCACAATGGGGGAGAAGGAGCCACTTTACCACTATCCTAATCTCACAGCGGGTTATGAGGAGCAAATGGGGCCATGGACCTGAGCTATTTCGGTATTTGAGTAATACAAAATAAGGTGTGAGGGGGTGCAAAATGGTTAAGCACTTGGCTACTAACTGAAAGGTTGGCAGTTCAAACTCACCCAGAGGCACCTCGGAATAAAGGCCTGGCGATCTGCTTCCAAAAGGTCACAGCCATGAAAACTCTATGGAGCACAGCTCTACTCTGCAACACGTGGGGTTGCCATGAGTTGGAATTGACTCAATGGCCACTGAAAAATACAAAATAATACAATTGTGGATAGCTAGGTCATCCACTTTAATTTCTGACATAACACCTGTATCTGAGAAATGTTGTTGAAAGTCCAAATACGAAAGAAACAGTGACGCACAGAACCTCACCTATTCTCACAACCTGGACACTGCATATACAACAATTTCATGACGGACGTTCATAGATTCACCAGAAGACATTGCACTAGAGGATGGCTATTTAAACCACCCCTCTGTGAGGAAGCGCTGGTGGAGCAGTGGTTAAGAGCTTTGGCTGTTAACCATTAAAGGTTGGTAGTTTGAATCCACCAGCTGCTCCTTCAAAATCCTATAGGGCAGTTCTACCCTGTCCTATAGGGTCGCTGTGAGTTGGGATGACTCTACGGCAATGGGTATGGTTTTTTGTCTTTTTCTGAGAGGCTACTTGGGGCTGGACAAAGTGTGAGCCTGGGAGCTTGACTGCCTGGGTTTGCATGCTGACTCAGTCACTTACTAGATGTGATATTGGGCAAGTTACTTCACCTCCTCAAGCCTCAGTCTCCTCATCTGTAAAATGAGTACTATAGTACTACCTCATGTGGATTTTGGGGAGAGTTGGATGAGAGAAGGTACGTGTTTCAGAGAAAAAACGACTGCTGTCCTCTGCAGAGGGTGAACGCGGGTGATGAGAGGGCTTTGAGTGCTGAGCGGCCTATCTGGTGTGGTTGAGTCTGTTCCCACGAGCGGTTTCCAAAAGGCAGGGCCCAGCTTTTCTTCTCTGCATGAGGAAGGGGGAAGAGATGGAGAAGCCTAGAGGAAGATCCTGAGGGAAGAGCTTGGGGCTGGGCAAGATTCAGAGGCTGCTCAGGGAAAGGGCTGAGGAAGAACAGACACTGCAAAACTCCTTCCTTGGTCTCCTCTAGAAGCCTTCAATCACACCCACGTGGTTTATCAAAGCTTTTGGGTAAGCGGATTTTGGGGGAAGGGGTGGGAGGAATTGCTAAGTCCTGCTTCAACGGTGGCCCCGGGAAAAAAGGGTGATCCCAGACCCCCGTACCTGGACATACCATGGAATGTGCCTCGCGCGATCTTGAGCAGAGTACGTGTTTAATAAATGACAGGCATTTTACGTCGTGTTACTTGCGTGCACAGAATTTAACAAAAGAACCTGCCTCATTCCACGCCGTGTGCTCATGCCAGGGACGCGGCAGAAGTATTTCTGTAACAACAAAGGCGGTTTTACGCCTTCAGGTGGGTGCTCCTGCGGTGGGGATGTGGGTAGAGAGGGCTGCAGTTCAGCCTCGCTTGTGGGCCAGCGAAACCTCCTTCCTTTGGACGCAAATTAGTCCCTCTCACTTTCGGGTTAGCTTCCTGCTGGTCGGCACTGAGGTGCGCGCAGCGAGGCGCGAGTCCTCGCGTGCGTTCTCGCCGCGCCGCTCAGGTCCAGGGCCGGGCTCCCGGCTCTGGCTACAGAGGCCTATACCCGGGCGCGTGATGGGCCCTGCGCCCTCCGCTCGACCCCAGCCCTGACCCAAGACCCGATGCGGGCCAGGGCTTTTCCTCGGCTCCTAACTCTGGGCCAGCCGCCCCGACTCCCCACTGTGCGAGCCGAGGAGCGCGCTGGGGCACGTTTCCGGCCCAGCGGTCTCTCCCCAGGGACCCGTCAGAGTCAAGGTCTCGGGCCCAGCCCGCTCGCAGCGCCGCCTCCTGGCGCCGAGAGGGCGGGAACGCGCCGGTCGCTTCAGCGCGGATCTCGCGCAGCCGGTTTCGCCGCCGCCGACGGGGCGGAGACTGG
>NW_004444012.1:8858137-8874545 GCF_000243295.1 Trichechus manatus latirostris
GCTGGGCCGCCGCCCGGGTCAGCGCCGCGCCGGCCCTGTGTGCGGCCCGACGCGGCCCCTGGGGTCTGCGCTCAGCCTAGTCGGAACAGAATGTTTTAGACCGAAGGTTTAAGAAGATTCTCCCAGCGTTGCTTGGATTGGGACATGCGTGTGTAAAACAGGGTCATTGCCTCAGTGTGCACAGCTGGTGATGCAGCTGCGGACTGAAGCTCTCCTGCAGGCAAAGCCCGGGCGGGCGGGCCCCCAGACCTACCGGGAAGCGTCTCCAACACCTCCTCATGACACCTCCCCTTGACCTGCCGGGTCTCTCCTCCTCAACCTGTTTCAGCGTTGGGCCTGGACTGCCCTTGATCTGGCATGCCCACCTGCTGAGGGTCTATCAGCAGGGACCTGGGGTTGCCCACACGTGTCCTGAAGGAATCAAGAGGCCCTCACTGTTCTGGCCTATCCCTTTATCTGTAGACCTTGGTCCCTGTCCTCATGCTCACTCCTCCTCCTCACCATCCCCCTGTCTTCCCCAAACCCCGTTGCTGAGCGACTGTACAGGACAGAGTAGAACTACCCCCTGGGGCTTCCAAGGAGTGACTGCTGGATTCCAACTGCCAACCTTTTGGTTAGCAGCCGTAGCTCTTAACCACTATGCCACCAGGGCTCCCCAGTGACCCAGTATCCCCCAGACCCTTCCCCATCCCCACTCCTGCCACTCGACCCTCATCACACCTCAGTTTTCCTCCTTCAGCTCTAACCCTAATACTCAACTCTCACCCCCCATTCTCATCTCTTCTACTAGTTCCCAGTCTTCAAACCTCTGTGGCTATCTCTGGCTCCTTACCTCTGGGCCCTCACTAATCTCCATGTTTAACATGTGCCCCAAATGCTGCCCAACTCCAACTGGCATCATGGCCTCTAACTCACGCCTCCCCATCCCCACCCACATTTGAACCTGGGATCACTGTCTTGGCCCTGCACGGAAGCCCCTCCTGACCCAGTCTGGTGGAGTCTGTGTGGCCTGCTGGCATCCGGACGTGAGGCTCCAGCTCCTGCCTCAAGGTAGGCACAGGAGAGGCCTGAGCCTTCATGAGGAGAAGCCTGTGCCCCTGCCTTCCCAATTCTGGCAGGCTGACTGGGTTCCCTTGATGGGTCTGGCTCTTGCTCTGCCCCAGGCCCCACTCCCAGCCTATTCCCTCTCTTTGGCTTACAGAGCCGTCAATGGAGTCCACAGGCCTGGCAGCATCCTCTCTTCCTGTCCAGCAGGCCTGCTGGGGCCCACAGAGCAGATTCAAGCTCCTGTGTCTTCTGTCCAAGGGGCTGGAGCCCCTTTCTTAATGTTACCTGTCATTAAGGGTCCTGGGTCCTGCTGGGACAGAAGTCATAGTAGCCTTCATGGTGGAAGAGGAGGAGGGGAGTTTACCTCATCCTTCCCTTAGACACACCCAGGGCTACTGTTGGGTCAGCTAAACATCCCCACCAGGAACTGGTGAAGGAAACAAAGGCTGGCCTGATCCTCAGAGTCTCAGCAGCCCCTGTTTCCTGAAGTTGTTGGTGGCGGCATAGCTACCTTTGAAGCACCTATTAAGTGTGGTAAGGGACCCCAGAAGGGCAGATCATCATCCTCTCCCCTGGCTTACCCATCCTACTCCTTCCATCAAGGGCCAAGCCCCACATAGCTCAGGGATTAATTAGAGCCTGTCTTTATTACTTGCTGTGGTTTCCTCATTCCATCATTAGCTGTCTCCCTCTGGTCAGCTCTGGAGCACCCACAATCTCTAGGCTGGACAAGGAGTCACATGCCAAGGGAGGCCGGACTCAGGATGTGAGCTATGAATGGCTGTTCAAGATGAGTGTGGGCATGTCCCTCCTGCCCTGTGAGGCCTCCACAGAGCTGGCAATGGCCCATCACTGAGCACACACTGTGTCCTGGCACTGAACAAAGGCAGGAGTCCATCCTTTCAGTGATACACGCTAGCATAGTGCTTCCAACACTTTAGGGTTTCTTGCACTAGGAAAAACACTGGGGGAGGAATCAACAGGGGATGGCCAACCTTTTACTTTGCCAAGGAAGTTCATTCAAATAAACCCCCATCCACTATCACCATTATTTCATTTTAAACAAACTTTTTACTTCCAAAAATATGGGAATGACATCATTTCAGGATTAACAGTAAACTTTTGCTTTTTTATTTTGAAATAATTTCTAACTTACAGAAAAGTGGCAAGAATAGTACAAAGAATTCCTACATACTCTTTACCCAGATTCAGCAATTTTTAACATTTTGACATACTTGGTTTAATGTTCTCTCTCTCTGTCTCCCTCACACACACACACACACACACACACACACACACACACTCGAAAGAGAGTGAGCAACAGAGAGAATAGTCTCTATATATATAATTTTTTTCCTGAATCATTTGAGAGTAAAGTGTAGAATTCTCTCTTTATCCAGAAATATTACAGTACTATTATTAAAATCAAGGAGCCTGGTGATGCAGTGGTTAAGCACTCAGCTGCTGACCAGAAGGTCAGCAGTTTGAACCAGCCACTCTACAGGAGAAAGATGTGGCAGTCTGCTTCCATAAACATTACAGCCTTGGAAGCCCTATGGGGCAGCTCTACTTTGTCCTATAGGGTCGGTATGAGTCGAAATTGACTTGACAGCAGTGGGTTTGTTTTGGATTTTTTTGTTTATCAAAATCAGGAAATTTAAAAACATTGATATTATAATCTGCATACCTCATTCAGAGTTTTCCAATTGTCCCAATAATGGACAGCAATCTCCTCTTCTTTCTCTTCCTCCTCCTCATTTTCTCCTTCTACTTCTTTAAATGGCTATTGTTTTCTCTGATCCAGGGTCCAATCCAGGATAACACATTGCATTTAGTTGTCATGTCTTTTTAGTCTTTAGAACAGTTCCTAAGCCTTTGTCTTTCCCGACATTGGCATTTTTTGAAAAGTACAGGCCAATTATTATGTAGAATGTTCTTGAATTTGGGGTTGGCTCATCAGATTTCCTCATGATTATACTCAAGTAGTGCATTTTTGGCAAGAATACCACAGAAATGGTGTGTCTTTCCCAGCACATCATGTCAGGAGGCACGTGACATTGAATTGTCCTATTTTGAGAGAGATTAACTCTCCAACTCCACCAAATTTCTCCAGTGTTAAATTACTATTTTTCTCCTTGTAATTAGTAAGTAATTTTTGGGTGAATTAACAACAGTCTTTTAAATGAAATAAAATGGAATTTTTGAAAAACTCATAATAATAGTCCTTATTTTCCTCATTTTGCTCATCTGGTGAAAATATCTTTAAGAGCACCAATAGTCCATAGACAGGCTGTTGGGAACTCTTGCACTAAGATGCAAAACAAGTAATTCATTTATCCAACAAATACTTGAGTATTATATGTACCAGGCACTGTTCCAGACCCTGCTGCCTTCTCCACTGAACCCTTCCTTAGTAAACCTTAACAGACTCAGGCCATTTCTTGAGGCACTCAAGGGCAGGAGCTGATACAAAGACACAGTAGGCGGTAGTTCCGGAACCCAGGGGATCCAGAGGGTTACAAGGGGTCCTGCCCTCAAATCCAGGGATGTAGCAAGGATTTCCTATAGATGAAACAAATAACGTCTCTCACATCTGTGGTTATATACTTAATTAGCTTTCTCTAGGTTATACTGCTGTACTCAACCTCAAAATCTGAGTGGCTTACAATAACAAGGATTTAGTTCTCAGACACATTTATGTCGGCTGGGGTCATCTGTGGTTCTGCTCCTGGGATCCAGGCTGAAGATGTAGCCCCCATCTGGGACATGCCATTCTCGTGGCAGAGGAAAAAGTAAAAACATTAAAAGTGGTGGAAATCTGACATGGTTCTTAAGGCTTCTGTAGGGAAGAGGCATACATTATCTTTAGTCACATTTCGTTGGTCAAGGCAAGTCATATGGCCATGCGTGCTGTTAATGGGGCAGGGAAGTATACGTGCCCTACAAAAAAGGAGCACTGCAAGTCACGTGGCAAAGGGAGGGGGTGTTTAATCACCTTACAAGAAAAGATACAAAATAATTAGGATGAATAATACAAGCAACAACAGCACGACACTTTTTACATGAGGCCTCTAGACCTAACTTCCAATTTATAGAAAATACAGGGGATAGAGGAACGAGTTAAACAACACCATGAGGAAATAATCACTAAAATCCAGTATGTTGCACATTCTATAAGAAAGCTGGCCTGGAGCCTTAAAAAAGACAATGTCATGGGAAAAAAAAAAAAAAAAAAAGACAGGACTATTCTAGACTAAATAGACTAAAGGATAAAACAACCAGGTACAATTTATGAGCCTTCATTGGATCCTGGTTTTTTGGGTTTTTTAAAGCTATAATTAGGGATAACTGGGGGAATTTTCATATAGGTTGGATACTGGATGATATTATGGAATTATTGTTAATTTTTCTTAGTTGTAATGATGGTTTTGTGGTTAAGTAGGGGAATGACCTTATTTTTAGGAGTTGCATGCAAATGTATTTAGGGGTGAAATGGCATAAAGGCCTCTAGACCTTCAATTTACTATCAAAAGGTTTAGCAAAAAAAAAAAAAAGTATACATATACATAGAGAGAGAAGAAAGTGGTAAAATGTTAAAAATTGTTGAGGCTTGGTGGAGGGTATTGGAGTTTCCATAGTACTAATCTTTTGTGTGTGTGTGTTTGAAATTTTTGAAAAAAATTGGGGGAAAAGTAGATAGGTGTAGTTGTGATTTATAAAAATAAAATTCACTTCACAATGTTGCTGAATTTATAGTATCTTTTTGTCATTGTTAAATTTTCTCTAGCAATTTCTCCCCATTATCGTATGGGGGGGGGGAGATTGGAAGGTTCTCAATTTTTTAATATTTGAAAAGGCTCCTAATTTAGCCATCTGTAAAGTGTCTTGATAATATACATGAAACACCTTACAAACTTCATACCCACCTTGACTTGAGAGTTTATCCAAGAAAATAACCATGGATTTCCATAAAGATTCAGCAACAAGGATGTTCATTCAAGCTTTGTTTACCAGAGTGAAAAACTGAATATAATTTAAATTTCCACAATAAGGATCTGATTAGATAAACTATGACTCAGTCAACCCCCAAAAAGGAATATGAAGCAACCATTAAAAATGATGTTGTGGAGATCAGCATGTGTTAATAATTGTTGAGGTTGAGTGATTTATATATATATAGGAGCGCATTGTACTAGTCTCTAGACCTTAATATATGTTAAAATTTTTCCTTAATTAAAAAAAAAAGTTTTCCTAGGAATATATTCTAGAGAAATAAGAGTCATCACACAAATAGACATATTTACATCCCAGCACAACTTGACCAAGGCAAAGTCATAGACATTTCCTAGACACATCCAAACACCTTGAGGGACCAAATTACTGGGGCTGAGGGCTGGGGACCATAGTTTTGGGGGACATCTAGGTCAACTGGCATAACATAGTTCATAAAGAAAATGTTCTACATCCTACTTCAGTGAGTAGTGTCTGGGATCTTAAAAGCTTGTGAGCGGCCATCTAAGATACATCTATTGGTCTCATCCCATCCAGAGCAAAGGAGAATGAAGAAAACCAAAGACACAAGGAAAATATTAGCCCAAAGGACTAAAAGACCACATGAACCACAGCCTCCACTAGCCTGAGCCCAGAAGAACTAGATGGTGCCCAGCAACCACCACTGACGACTCTGACAGGAATCACAATAGAGGGTCCTGGGCAGATCGGGAGAAAAATGTAGAACAAAATTCAAATTCACAAAAAGAGACCAGATTTACTGGTCTGACAGAGACTGGAGGAACTCCCAAGGCTATGGCCCCCAGACACCCTACTAACTCAGAACTGAAGCCACCCCTTAAGTCTACTTTTCAGACAAAAATTAGACAGGCCTATAAAGCAAACAATAACACGTGTGAGGAACATGCGTCTTAGTTTAGTCAAATGTATGAGACCAAATGGACAACTCCTGCCCGAAAGCAAGATGAGCAGGCAGGAAGGGACAGGAAAACTGGATGAATGGACACAGGGATCCCAGGGTGGAAAGAGGGAGAGTGCTGTCACATTGTGGGGATTGCAACCAATGTCACGAAACAATATGTATATAAATTGTTGAATGAGAAACTAATTTGCAGTATAAACTTTTAGCTAAAGCACAATAAACTTTAAAAAAAAAGTTGCAGAATAATGTTTAACAAGTGGAAAGGTATTTGCACAATACATTTATGTGATGAAAAAAAGCCCACTATGTACTGTATAATCCTATTTTTGTTAAAAAAAAAAAAAATCTTAGAAAAAAGACTGGAAGAATATATCCCCAAGTACCTAATCTCAGTTACCTCTGGGAGTTGGGTTAACAGGTAATTTTTAATAAGTTCTTTTTGCTTATTTCTATTTTATAAACTTATAAAATGAACATTAATTACTTTCACATTAAGTAAAAACATTAAAAATTATATTTGAACAAATATTACTGGATTACTGAATGTTTTCTTCTGAAGATAAGAAGGAGCCTGCTGAGGGTCCCTGGGGCCTTATCCAGAGGTGGGACCGTCCCAAGCCACAAGGTGGCAGTGCTGTTTACTGAGGCTGCTCTCCTTGGGCTGAGCACACTCTGCCACACCCTGAAAGTTTCCTCCTCCCCCTCCTTCCCTCTCACCCCTGAACATACAGGAAACCTGTTGTCATTGAGTAGATTCTGACTCATAGCGACCCAATAGGACAGAATAGAACAGCCCCGTAGGGTTTCCAAGGCTGTAATCTTAATCTTAACTACAGCCTTCAGTATGGATTACACCTCAACATAAAGAAAACAAAAATCCTCACAACTGGACCAATAAGCAACAGCATGATAAACAGAGAAAAGATTGAAGCTCTCAAGGATTTCATTTTACTTGGATCCACAATCAATGCCCATGGGAGCAGCAATCAAGAAATCAAACGACATATTGCATTGGGCAAATCTGCTGCAAAAGACCTCTTGAAAGTGCTAAAAAGCAAAGATGTCACCTTGAGGACTAAGGTGCGCCTGACCAAAGCCATGGTATTTTCAGTCGCCTCATATGTATGAGAAAGCTGGACAATGAATAAGAAAGACCAAAGAAGAACTGATACCTTTAAATTATGGTGTTGGCCACACTACCGGGGAAGTCAGCACAACTGGACTAAATCAAAGCTAAGAAGTTTCCTGAATACAATCAAACACTTTGAGGGACAGAGTAGCAGGGGCGGGGGTGGGGACCATGCTTTCAGGGGACATCTAGGTCAATTGGCATAACAAACTTTATTAAGAAAATGCTCTGCATCCTACTTTGGTGAGTGCCGTCTGGGGTCTTAAAAGCTAGCAAGCAGCCATCTAAGATGCATCAATTGGTCCCAACAACCTGAAGTAAAGGAGAATGAAGAACACCAAAGACACAAGGAAAGTATTAGCCCAAGTGACAGAAAGGGCCACATAAACCAAAGACTTCATCAGCCTGAGACCAGAAGAACTAGATGGTGCCCAGCTACCACCAATGACTGCCCTGACAGGGAACACAACAGAGAGTCCCTGATGGAGATGGAGAAAGGTGGGGTATGGAACTCAAATTCTAGTAAAAAGACCAGACTTAATGTCTTGACTGAGACTGGAGGAACCTCAGAATACATGGCCCCTGGACTCTCTGTCAACCCAGAACTAAAACCATTCCCGGGGCCAACTCTTCAGATAAAGATTTTACTGGACTGTGGGACATAAAATGATACTCGTGAAGAGTGTGCTTCTTAGCTCAAGTAGATACATGAGACTAAATGGGCAGCTTCTGTCCTGAGGTGAGATGAGAAGGCAGAGAGGGTTAGGAGCTGGTTGAATGGACATGGGAAATCAGGGGTGGAAAGGAGGGGTGTGCTGTCACAGTATAGGGAGAGCAATTAGGGTCGTGTAACAATGTATGCATAAATTTTTGTATGAGAGACTAACTTGAAATGTAAACTGTCACTTAAACTACAACAATAAAAGTGATTAACAAAGGAAAAATTTATGGTGTTGGCGAAGAATATTGAATGTATCATAGACTGCCAGAAGAATGAACAAATCTGTCTTGGAAGAAATACAGTCATAATGCTCCTTGGAAGCAAGGAAGGAGAGACTTCTTCTCACGTACTTTGGATATGTAGTCAGGAAGGACCAGTCCCTGGAGAAGGACATCATCTTTGGTAAGGTAGAAGGCCATCGAAAAAGAGGAAGACCTCAATGAGATGAACTGACACAGTGCCTGCAACAACAAGCTCAAACACAGCAACGATTGTGAGGATGGCACATGACCGGGCAGCGTTCCATTCTTTTGTGTGCAGAGTCGCTATGACTTGACAGCACCTAACAGCAACAACATTAATAACAATCTTAATGGATAATCTTTATGGAAGCTGACTGCCACATCTTCCTCCAGCAGAGCAGACTGGTGGGTTTGAACTGCCTACCTTTCGGTTAGCAGCCGTGTGCTTAACCACTGCGCGCTAGGTCTCCTGAACACACAGAGGCACCCTGGAAAGAAGGAAGACAATCTGGTGTGCAGGGCTGCTCCTTCCCTCTCGGCATCTAGGTTGGGGGTGCAACCGTGCAGGAGGGTGGGAGTGGGCTGCGAATCAGGAAATGCCTCTTTCCCCCACAGTGGTTGTCAGATTGTATGTGTATGTGTGTGTGAGAGAGAGAGAAAAAGGAGAGACAATGTGTTTTTAAGAATGTATTTTTGCATGTTTTACTTACTGTGTCATTTTTCTTTTTTTTTTTAATGTTTAGACCCTGTTCTTTTCTTTCGGCGACAATGTAGACAGATGTTAAAACAAACAAACAAAAAACAAAACATGTACTTCCTTTCTACCTAATTCTATGCATATTTTCTTCAGTCTACGAATTGTTCATCATACTGGAAATGCTTTCTATACCTGCCTTTGAAGCAGGATCAATGACTATACTGCTACAATTTCAGCAAGTAATTCAACAATCAATATGAAGTGTATTGCATAAATAGAATTATTTTGCATTCAGCTCTGTAGGCTTATGATAAAATTGCTTTGTCTACAAAATTTTGTTGTTGTTAGTTCCTGTCAAAGTTGGCTCCAACTCCTGGCAACCCCATGTACAACCGATGAAACATTGACCAGTCCTGTGGCATCATCACGTCATTGCTATGCTTGAGTCCATTGTTGGAGCCATTGTGTATTTTGAGTGCCTTCCAACCTAGGAGCTTCATCTTCCAGCGCTACATTGAACAATATTCTGTTATGATCCATAGGGTTTTCACTGGCTAATTTTCAGGAGATCATCAGGCCTTTCTCCCTAGTCTGTCTTAGTCTGGAAATTCTGCTGAAACCTGTCAACTGTGGGTGACTCTGCTGGTATTTGAAATACCGGTGGCATAGCTTTCAATATTATAGCAACATATAAGCCACCACGGTATGACAAACCAATGGACGAGTAATGGTCTACAAAATAATGTAACCAAATCTATAAAATCTTTTCCAATTAAGAAAATGCTTAATAGTTTATAAAGTAGACATTTGGACAATCTGTTGTTGTTTTTTACAATTCGTCTTATTGTTTAAAGTGTACAATACAATGTTTCTCAGTATAGTCACAGAGTTGTACAACCATCACCACAATCAATTTTAAAACATTTTCATCACCCTAAAAAGGAACTCTGTACCCATTAGCAATCACTTCTCATCACCCCCCAGACCCTCCTCTCAGCCCTAAGTAACCAGTAATCTACTCTCTGTCTCTGTGGATTTGCTTTCTCTGGACCTTTCACATAAATGGAATCATATAATATGTGGTCTTTGGTGACTGACTTGTTTCACTTAGCATAATGTTTTCAAGGTTCACCCACATTGTAGCATTTATCAGTACTTCATTCCTTTTTATTTGCCAACGTTTGTTATTTTCCTTGTTTATTATTTATTAACATTTAAAAAAAATTTAGCCATCCGAGTGGGTGTGAAGTGGTATCTCATTGTGGTTTTGATTCACATTTCCCTGACAGCTGATGATGTTGAGTATCTGTTCATGTGCATGTTGGCCATTTCCAAGTCTTCTTTGGAAAATTGTTGATGCAGATCTTTTGCCCATTTTTTAATTGGGTTGTCATTTTTTTTACTGAGTTGTAAGAATTCTTTATATATTCTATAAATTACAAGTCTCTTATCAGATATATGATTTGAAAATATTTTCTCCCATTCTATGGATCATCTTTTCACTTTCTTGATGGTGTCCTTTAAAGCCCTGAAGTTTTTAATTTTGTTAAAAGTCCAGTTTATCTATCTTTTCTTTTGCCACTTATGCCTAAGAAGGCTTTGCCTAATCCAAGGTCATGAAAATTTGCTCCTATGTTTTCTTCTAAGAATTTTATAGTTTTAGCTTTTATATTTAGGCCTTTGACCCATTTGAGTTCATTTTTGTGTGTGTTGTAAGAAAGGGGTTCAATTTCATTCATACTGTATGATGGTTCCATTTATAAGGAACGCTTCTCACCCCCAACGATGCTCTTTGCTCTGGCCAGCCTGGGAGTTTGTATGCCGTCTTGACTGCACTACAGTTACACGGACTTTATCCTGTTGAATTGGAGGCAAACTGAAGCCCTTTCCTCTGGAAGTCCCCAAATCACGTTATATCTCCTAAATTAAAAAAAAATTTCCTTTGACTATCCCAAACCCACACCATTTTGTACCCATTTCCAAACTCTCAGGGAGGCCTGCCAGTCCTCTTCAGGCCCTGTAACTGACCCTGCTGCTCGTGTGACCTCTTACCCAGACCCCAGTGTTCCGCTGACCTCCTGGCAGGAAGCTGGGGCCTCACATGGTCCCCAAAGCTGACTCTGCCTGACACCCCTTCTTTCTTCCTTAAGCTTTGAGTGCAGGGACTTGGGGTATCCAGGATTCAGTGGCTAGAGCGTGACCCTTGCTTGGGCGAGTCGTGTACTTTCCCGCGCTTTGTCTCTTAACCCTCACCACCACACTCTGAGGTAGATGTCATTACCTCATTTTTATAGATGAGGAACCAGGTCTAGAAAGGCTGACTTGCTCCAGATCACAGGCTAACAAGTCACAGAGCTGGGGCAGCAGGGGAGTCCGAGAGTGAAGGGGAGGGTCTGCAAGCGCAAGTGTATTGCTGACAGTCTTAGTCATCTAGTGCTGCTGTAGCAGAAATACCACAAGTGGATGGCTTTAACCAAGAGAAATTTATTTCTTCGCAGTAAAGTAGGCTAAAAGTACAAATTCAGGGCATCAGCTCCAGTTGGCTCTGGAGGAAGGTCCTTGTCCTCAATCTTGCTCTGGCCGAGGAGCTTCTCAGGCAGAGGGACCCCAGGTCCAAAGGATGCACTCCGCTCCCTGTGCTGCTTTCTTGGTGGTATGAGGTCCCCAACTGTCTGCTTGCTTCCTTTTCCTTTTATCTCTTGTAAGATAAAAGGTGGTGCAGGGAACACCCCAGGGAAACTCCCATTACATAGGATCAGGGATGTGACTTGGGTAAGGGTGTTACAATCCCACCCTAATGCTCTTTAACATACTATTAGAATCAGAAAACCGAGGATAACCACACAATACTGGGAATCATGGCCCAGCCAAATGGATACACACATTTTTGGGGGAACATAATTCAATCCATGACACTGACCTCGGAGTAGAAGTGGGATCAAGGCTGGGGCTCCAGGCCTCAGCCAGACCTGCTGCCGGTGGGGTGTGGCGCTAAATTCCTTCCTGTGGTTGCACATGTTGGCTCTGTTCTGCCTTTGCCCAGGGCTTGTCCTGGTCGGGTATGATGTTGAGGCTGCAAAGGTCAGGATTCCAGACGCCAGGAGAAGAACACTGCTGAGGCTGGTGACTCAGAAGGACTGAGGGAAGAGTGGGGAGGGCTGTTACTCTGGTGATGGCGGGGTGTGTATGAGTTGATTATATGTGTGCAGGCCTTGTCCATAGCTGATAGGAAACCTCTTTCTTCTTCCTGGCTGCCCCTTTGGTCACTTCCCAGGGTCCCCAGCACAGACCTCATTCCTCAACAAAAAAACCCAGTACGGTTGCTATAGAGTTGATTCTGACTCATGGTGACTCCATGTGTGGGAGAGAACTGTGCTCAATAGAGTTTTCAATGGCTGATTTTTTGGAATTAGATCTCCAGGCCTTTCTTCAGAGGCACCTCTGGGTAGACTTGAACCTCCAAACTTTCAGTTAGCAGCCCAGCATATTTACAGCTTGCACCATCCAGGGATTCCTAAAATAAAATAAAAGAGTCCCCCCTAAACAATCCTCCTTGTACAACAGTGGCTCTAAGCCTAAGGGTTCCGAGGACAGACTCTTGTTTAGCCCCCTTTGGCTCCAGCACCCCGCCATTGGTCCTCAGATCTCAGTGGTCTAAAGAAACATTTCCAGCAGACTCTGGGTGGGGAGCCAGTAGGCAGCTGAGTGCCTTTCCCTCAAGAGTCTGTTCCCTGGGGAAGCTCAGCTCAAGGGGACAAGCTTTCAGGGTCTCAGAAACCTCTGTGGAGCTATACTCACAAGATTTCAGTCCTGAAACAGGGGTAGCTTCTCCCTGTGGGTGGCTCCGTCTCAACCTCTGCCCCACACAACCCAGGGTGCAATATTGCCATTCCCCTCAGCCAGGCATTTTAAGGGGAGGGCTGCCCACCAGCTGACTGACCTGGTGGATGACTGATGAGAGGTCTGAAGGATGTGGAAAAGAGCCATGCATCCTGAACTAGTGAAACTGTGGCCCAGTATGATGGGATGGATCGCTTTTGTGTCGCCTTTCTCACCATGGTCTTGTAACTCCCACCCAAGTGATTGGGTGGGAGTGTGCAGATAAGGTAATTGTGGCTCACCAAGGGGATTGGTCCATTTTGCCATCTCATTAGGCTTAAAAGAGAGCAAATTCCAAAGCAAAGAGAGGATCTCATCACCACCAAGGAAGAACAGCCAGGAGCAGAGCACGTCCATTGGGGCCAGGATCCCTGCACTGAGAAGCTCCTGGAACCAGGAGACAGAGAGAGAGAGCTGTAACACTGAAGACGGCAAGAAGCTGTGGCAGAGAAAGGGCAGGAGAGACTGGCAGGAGAGTGGTGGGCTTCTAGGCCAACAGAGCGAGAAGGCTGAGTGCCATCAGGCAGGAGCCTTACTGGTGGAGTGGGCGCTTATCAGCAGAGCTAAAAGAGCTTTGTAACACTTGCCTTAACAGCGCAGAGGCTGAGGGCCAGAGAAGTGTGCCTGCAAGCACAGCTGAAAAAAGGCTGTCTTGATGGAAGAACTATATCTTGAGTGTTCCTGAACCTGAACTGTAACCTGTTACCTCCCTAATAAACCCTATAATTGTGAGTGTTGTCTGTGAGTTCTGTATGGCCACTGCAATGAATTATTGAAACCAGCAGAGAAGTAGAGAGTTCCATGGGAGGGGACAGTTGGTGTCTGAATTGGTAAAGATGGTGGAGAGAGGAGGCATGTCTGACCTCCACCTCATAGGAATCAGCCTTGGGCTGTCGATCTTGATTGTCCTTCCCCCTTGTGAAGTTAGGGGAGGTCAGATGCTGCCCCCATGCCATTTTTACACCCAGGATCACAGGGAAAAAAAGATATATTTTCTAGCCTATTATTTTTCCCCCTGTCATTTGTTTTCTATGCATCTTTTTTTTTTTTTTTTTTGGTAAAGATACACACGTCAAATCATAGATCCATTCAGTAAGTTCTACATGTACAATTCAGGGACATGGGTTACATTCTTCAAGTTGTGCCACCTTTTATGATATCCTTTTCTGAATTGTTCCACTGTCATCAGCACAAACTCACTGCCCCCTAAGCTTCTCCTCTCACCTTTCAAGTTGCTGTTGTCGGTTTGATCCCATATTGATAATTCTGTAAAAGAACACAATGCTCAAGGCAGACAGTCTTTTCTAATTAAGCTAAACTGTTGTTTAGTTTGAAGGAGCCCTGGTGGTGTAGTGGTCAAGTATTCGGCTGCTAACTAGAACGTCTGCACTTTGAACCCACCAGCTGCTCTGTAGTCTACTTCCGTAAAGATTACAGCCTTGGAAACCCTATCGGGCAGTTCTACTCTGTCCTATAGGGTCTTTGTAAGTCGGAATCGACTGGATGGCAATGGGTTTCTCATCTGGTTTAAAGATGACTTCAGGGGATCATTTCGGTTTAAGGTTTAAAGATTTCCTTAGGGCAATGGCTGGGGAAGGGGGGACATCCAACTGCAGTGGCTCCAGGGAGTCTGGATTGCAAGTTTCTCACCCTTTTTATTTATAAAAATAGTAGAACATCTATCCTGTGGTTATGTAAGAGAATGTGGTTTTTCTTGGGAAATGCACATATATACACAGAGAGAGAAAGAAAGACAGCATGTAAACAATTGGTGAATCTGGGTAAAAGGTATTTGAGAATTCCTTGTATCATGAAACTTTCTGTAGGTTTGAAATTATATCAAAATAAAGTGACAAAAATTGGAATTACAAAAACAAAAGGAGTACTTTGATTAAATTAACTTCAGGGGAAACAAAGAAAGCTGTTCTTCACACAGTAGGTAGTAAACACATGAGACTCCCACCCCTGAAGATGCTGTAGGCTGAAGGCACGAATCAGTTTTCATTAAACCCATAGACATCAGCCCTAAGATTAGTGACTGAGGGAAGTTGCGGATATATGGAAGATAGGCCCTGTGATCATTAAGACTGTGTGTCAACTTGTCTGGGCCATGATTCTCAGTGGTTTGGCAGTTATGATGTAGTTTGGCAGTCATATAATGATGTAACCATCTCCATGATGAGATCTGATATGTGATCACTTCCATGATGGGATGTGCTGTGAGTAGCCAATCAGCTGAAAGGGAGTTTCCTTGGGGGTGTGGCCTGCATCCAGTATAGGTGGACTTTCTGGCAAGGTTTGTGGGCTTTTGCTCGCTCTGGATCCTGCAGCTGGCTCCTGTTCACTTGACCTCTGGTTCTTGGGACTTGAGCTAGCAGCTTACCTGCCATCTTACCTGCTGATCACAGCTATGTGAGTCAGAAGAAGCCTCCAGCCTGACCCATGGACTTGGGACTTTCCAGCTTCTAAAATCTCATGAGCCATTTCCTTGATATAAATCTCTCTCTCTCTCTCTCTGTATATATATATGTAGGAACTTCACTGGTTTTGTTTCTAGAGAACCCAGCCTAAGATAAGCCCCAACCTTTTGATGTGGTTAAGGGCAAAAGTCTAGTCTCTAGAAACATATCCTGTGCCACTTGGGGACACAGGACCTTGGTAGGCTAAGCCCCACTAGGAAGTCCAGATAACCCTGGACTCCATGTCTCACATTCATTAACACTGAAAGTTCTTTCCTTTACACTTTACCCTTTACACTTGATATTTGTTAACAATGCAGAATAAAATGGAACAGGCAGAATTATGACATTTGTGGCTTTTTAAAAAATACAAGAATTATATAGGACAAACTTATACAAGAAATACAAGAATATTTATACAAAAAAAATACAAGAATTATATAAGACAAACTTTCAAACATAGTATCACACTTTTTTACCAGGTCAAAAAAACCAAACCCATTGCCATCAAGTTGATTCTGACTCACAGTGACCCTATAGGATAGAGTAGAACTGGCTCATAGGGTTTCCAAGGAATGGGTCAGGGCATGTCATTTTAACCAAAATATAGTCTTTAACTTGGGAGAAAGACTTGGCGATCTGCTCCCATAAAGATTACAGTCAAGAAAACCCTATGAGGCAGTTAGACTCTGTCACATGGGGTCACCATGAGTTGGAATCGATTTGACGGCACCCAACAACAATAGTCTTTAACAAGTGATTCGCTGAATAAATTATTTCCAACTCAGTGAATGAATCATAACTGAAATGTGTCAAATGGCTTAATATTTAGAGGATATCTATAGAAATAAAGGCTCAGTTTGTGAAGCAAATACCTCCTGACAAATTTGTTGTGTGCATCTGGATTTTTGTTTATTGAGATTCATTAGAGTTGAGCACATCCATACGGCACTACAATTTAAAAAATGTAGTCAAGCTTTCTATGCCCTGATCTGGAATGTTCCCTAAAACAGCAAAGTACAGATTAACATGTATTGTATGCTTTCATGGATTGAGCTGTGTCCCCCAAAAGTATCTGTTAGCTTGGCTGGGTCATGATTCCCAGTGTTGTATGATTGTGTAATCTGATGTGATTTCCTTATGTGTTGTAAACTCTGTCACTATGATGAGATTATATGTGATTTCCTTATGTGTTGTAAATTCTATCACTGTGATGAGGTTATACTGATGAGGTTGACAAGGTTAGTGTCTTAATGCAATCTCTTTTGAGATATAAAAGAGAGAAGCGAGCAGAGACACAT
>NW_004444012.1:8875183-8912176 GCF_000243295.1 Trichechus manatus latirostris
CTAGTGCTGCTGTAACAGAAATACCACAAATGGATGGCTTTAACAAACAGAAATTTATTTTCTCACAGTTTAGGAGGCTAGAAATCCAAATTCAGTGTGCTGGCTCAAGGGGAAGGCTTTCTCTGTCCTCGATTCTGGAGGAAGGTCCTTGTCTCTTCTGAGCTTCTGCTCCTGGACAATCTTCATTGCTTGGCATCCCTTTTCCCCCATCTCTGCTTACTCGTTTGCTTGTTTAATCACTTTTACATCTCAAAAGAGACTGACTCAAGACACACCCTACACTAATCCTGTCTCATTAACATAACAAAGACCACTCATTCCCAAATGGGATTATAACCACAGGCATAGAGATTAGGGTTTACAAAACATATTTTGGGGGGACACAATTCAATCCATAACAAGTATAATTAAAAAAAAAAACCAAACCCATTGCCATTAAGTTGATTCCAACTCATAGTGACCCTATAGGACAGAGTAGAACTGCCCCATAGGGTTTCCAAGGAGAAGCTGGTGGATTTGAACTGTTGACATTTTGGTTAGCAGCTGAGCTCTTAACCACTGCACCACCAGGGCTCCTACAAGTGTCATAGCAGCACACAAGTCTTCACTGAAAGATGTGTGGTGGCTGCACGTGAGGTGCATTGGCTGTGAATTGAACCCTGGTCTCCTGCATGAAAGGCTAGAATTACCACTGAACCCTTTAAACTTACAGACAGTATTTTAGGTTGAACCCATACCCATTGCCGTCAAGTCAATTCCAACTCATAGTGACTGTCATGGATTGAACTGTGTCCCCCCAAAAATGTGTGTAGCAACTTGGCTGGGTCATGATTCCTAGTACTGTATGATTGTGTAATCTGATGTGATGTCCTTATGTGTTGTAAACTCTACCACTATGATGAGATTATATGCGATCTCCTCATGTGTTGTAAATTCTATCACTGTGATGAGGTTATACTGATGAGGTTGACAAGATTAGCCAGTATCTTAATGCAATCTCTTTTGAGATATAAAAGAGAGAAGTGAGCAGAGACACATGGGAACCTCACACCACCAAGAAAGCAGTGTCGGGAGCAGAGCACGTCCTTTGGACCTGAGGTTCTTGTGCTGAGATGCTCCCAGACCAAGGAAAGACTGAGGCATCATAAGGACCTTTCTCCAGAGCCGAGAAAGACAGAAAGCCTTCTCCTGGAGCTGATGCCCTGAATTTGGACTTGTAGCCTACTGGACTGTGAGAGAATAAATTTCTCTTTGTTAAAACCATCCACTTGCGGTATTTCTGTTGGAGCAGCACTAGATGACTAAGATAGTGACCCTATAGGACAGAGTAGAACTGTCCCATAGTGTTGCCGAGGAACAGCTGGTGGATTCAAACTGCAGACCTTTTGGTTAGTAGCCTGAGCTCTTAACTGCTGTGCCACCAGGGCCCCATTTTAGGTTAGCTGGCCTCAATTGCTTTTAAACTTCATTTGGAGTAAAGTTATTTTATTTACATGACTTTGTCAGACAAGGACCTCTGCTCTGATTTCACTAAGTCCAGGTATCTGCCCTTCAAGATTGCCTTTTCTTTTCTTTTTTTAAGATTGCAGCTTCTGACACGTGAAGATCTTAATAATTATATGAGCCATGGATAATTCACACGAAAAAATTCAAGTAGCAAACTGATACACGGAAACTATTCAATGTCAATGGCCAAAAAAATGCAAACTAAAACAAAGAAATACATTATTTGATTACCAAATTATTCAGAAGTTACTCCCAGTGGAAAAGAGGGTCTTGTGAAACCTATATATTACCGGCTAACATTTAGCTCAACCTAGCCCTTTTGCAAAGCGTTATGTCAATTCACAAAGCCATAAAAATATTCATGTCATTTGACCTGGTTGTCCCGCTCCTGGGAAATGTTTCTAAAGAAGAGAAAGAGTTCTATGTGGGAAGGTCTCCATTGCAGGCTGAATCCATCAAAGCGAACAAGTAATGTGTCAGAAATAATGTTGGTTTTGGAGTCCGGGATTTGAGGGCTTGCTTTCAGGACCTCCTCCTTGGTAGCTGTGTGGTCTTGGACAAGTGACCTGGTCTTCCTGAGCTCACGTCTGCCAGGATGGAAGGAGGGAAATAAGGCTGGGCAAGTTGTTTGGGGGCATCTTGACAGCTAAGCCAAGGACTCAGGAATCATGACAGGTATTTGATCAGAGCTGTGTGTCAGGAAGATTAATCTGGCAGTGGCATGTAAGATGAATTGAATGGCAGAGGGCGGAGGTGGGAAGGCCACTTAGAAGCCCTCCGCAGTAGTCTACATGAGAGCAAATGATTAATTAAATGAAACAGGCTCAATTGTGTGAACACCTTGTGGGTGATGAGCCAGTATCATAAATCTCTGGCCTCCCGGTAGCATCTGTTTCATAGTCTGCGCTGAGCAGAAATATTGCCTAATATTTCTAAAGCCCTTTACAGTTCAAAAAGTGCTTTCATGTGCTTTATCTCATTTGCTCTTCCAGGGTGTTTCCAAGTTGATATCTGTGAGAAAGTTTTTCCAGATATTGAAATCGGGCCTACAGGTTTATAACTTCCAGGGTCCACCCTTCTCTCCTCCTCCACTCGGCTTCCTTTGTTCAGTCTTCAGGCACTTGGTTCTTTATTCCTTTTCACTACAGAAAAATGAGTGGCTGAACAATGCACCCAGCTCCTTGCTAAAATCCCTCCATGCGCAGGTAAGTCGTCAGTATATCTGGATTTGAGCACATTTGGTTTATTTAATCATTCGTTCATCTTTCTCTGATGGCAGTGGAGTGCCACATGTTCCCTGTGGTGCTGTCCCCACAAGGACCCTCGCCTTCTCCCTTCAGCTCCAGTCCTTTCCCCATTCCATCTCCAGCCCTTCCCACGCCCAGGAAGGGGGCATTTCCCTCTGGAGGCCAAAAAATGGACCCCAGGTCACACAGACCCACTCCAAGGGAAGTGGGACTAGTGAGCACCCAGAAGGCCTGGGGCTTTGGCCTCTACTGCGTTCAGGCTCCCTACCTTGAGGATCTCCGGCTTCCAGAGACACTAATGAGCAGGGCTGAGCAGTAATTAAGACTGTTCAGCTCCACATCATGCAGCAGAGCTGCAGGCAGCCAGGAGGAGGGGAGAGAGAGGAGGGAGAGAGGGGGAAGGCAGGAAGGATGTGCCCCAGCCCTCCTCCTCACCCAGAGCCTCCTCTCCCCGGCCCCTTTCGTGTAGCCAGGGGGTAGGGAGGCCATGGGATGAGGGAACAACAGGAGACGGCCCAGGGCTGTAGAAGAGCAGCCAGACGCTGGCCAGGTGCTGCTGCTCTGTCCTGAGGGTGTCCACGGGCCACACCAGAGCTTTCTGCGAGGCAGGAGGCCCCTGCCTGGAAACCAGCCGGCCACTAAAGGCCCTGCAGCAGAGTGGGGCTGTGGTCTGGCAAGGAAGGGAGGGGCGTGACACCTACCACCCACTACTTATTACCATGCAGGTGGCCCTGGTGGTGCAACAGTTAAGCGCTCAGCTGCTAACCGAAAAGATTGGCTGTTTGAACCCACCAGTGGCTCCACAGGAGAAAAGACCTGGTGATCTACTCCCATAAAGATTACAGTCTAGGAAACCCTTGGGGCAGTTCTACTCTGTCTTATAGGGTCACTATGAGTCGGAATCAATTCAACACCACCCAACAACATGCCCGTTGTCTGTGGGGAGCCCAGAACTTTCTCCTGCTCACACCCTAGATCCAAGGTTCTCTCAGGGTGAGTGCCAACAGCAATAACAGTCAGGGAGCAACACCGAGCCGAGTGTGGTGATCCAGAGGCCAATACATCCTAGTTAATTCTGGAAAACTCACTCCCAGTGGGGAGACAGATGTGAACAGAGACATGACTGCACCATGGGTGTGTGCTTTGATGGCGGTAAGTAGGAAGCTGTATGGGGCCACAGGGTAACCTAGGGTAGACTGAGGAAAGCTTCACTTGACGGTAGCATTTGAGTTGCATCTTGAAGTAGAAAGGGGGATACACCAGGAATGGTGTTTTTAGCAAAGTGAATAGAGTGAGCAAAGGCATGGGGCATGAAGTAGTGAGTGACCTGTCCTAGCCCTGTGAGCAGCCAGGAAACATGAGGGCCTGGCCCAGAGCATAAGTGGAGAGAGAAGGCATAGAATCCAGTGAAGCCAGCCGGTGTCACAGCCCTGGCAAGAGCAATTGTTAGGCTGACTCACATCTCCAGCTTACACCACCTCAGGTGTTGGGTAGACCTTTGGGACTGTATCAGAATCCCTGGGGAGCTGTCCCAGCCCCAGGTGCTGAGCTGGAGGGGCTGACAGAGAAAGGGCAGAGTTGGAGGGAGGGGCTTAGGCAGAACAAAACGGGACGGGACTTAGCACTGGGCCCAAGTCCATTCCTGAGTCCCACTTGGGAAACTACCACAACTCGAGGAGATGAATGGTGTGGTACATTTGAGCCTGTGCCCTAAGGCCCTGGGTGGAGCCTGGGCCTCTGGGCCTCGTGTGTGTGTGTGTGTGTGTGTGTGTGTGTGTGTGTGTGTGTGTGTGTTTTGTGGGGGGGATGCCAGAGGCCTTTCTGTCCTCTGCCCACTGCTCCAGAGAGCATAGGTACCTGGAGGTTCCTGAAGGTTCCCAGAACCTACTCTGTCCCCAGGGAAGGGACAGGAGAGTTCACTGATGCCTCTCTACTATAGAACCAGAAGATGACAATCAACTCCCAAATAGAGGACTTAGAGAACCTGTGAGGTAGAGAAAGAACAGTTAAAGTCCCTGAAATGGTGGATCTTTATAACAAGGTGACCACTTTCAAATGTATGTAATCAGCACTCATGTCCAATCATCTTTTCGAAGCATGCTAACATATGACCACAGGGTCTGCCATCCCTTCTCCTGCAGAGCATCATGAGACCCCCCTTTCCCTGTCTGTGTGGCACAAGACCCCTCCCCTGCTAACCAAAGGCAGTTAGTTCTCCAAGGGAACTTAAGGTTGTCCTTCTGTATAAGAGAAAGCTTGGAATGCCGGGGGGTTAAGTCACTCACTTCTTGGGTGGTGAGTGCCCCTCTTCATTTCTTTCCTAAATGTAGATTTCCAGTAAACCAATAAGACCTTATTTTCTCTTCCGAGTCTATGGTCTTGTTTTCCACGACAATGTGTCCCAGAGGGCTTGAGATTTCTTGCATGACCAGGATTTGAAAATCTGGAAGTAGGATCCACAGGGGAGCTGTGTTCTCCGTGGGGCTAACCTGAGGCTACCCTCAAGGGTAGGACACCTGTGGACACCCCTTCCTAATGCCTGTATGCCTGTCCCAATAGGAGAAAGAGAAGGAGTGGAATGGGGTTTGGAGAGAAATGCGTCTCCTTCACTGGTGTGTATGGCGGGGAGGGGGTGCTGTGACCTGAGCCCCCTTCACACACAGGCAGCAACTAACTGGGATTCCCTTCTTGTGTCCTTGTTAGAGAAGTGGACACAGGCCCAGTCCCACCTCTCCCACTGACCTGGCAGGCAAGGGGAGCAAAGGTGGAGGAAACGTCAGTGCTGGGGGAAGCGAAGGGAGGATTGGAATGCCTTTTTGTGTCTTTCTTTGGACTTTTGCATTTATAACATTTCTATTTTTAAAATGATCATTTTTCTATCTTAGCATATTTTTCTTAGAGCAATAAAGGCTTCTGCAATATGGAGAAAGTGACGTTTGATCTGAAGGAGTCTGGAGGGGAGCTCTGAGCGTGGGGAATTGACCTTTAATAATCCCCCACCCCAGAGCCGCTGGCTGGCGAAGGGCGAGCGGAGCCTCCAGGGATGATGTCTAGGGCCGTCCGCAGGTCGTTCGCAACGGTGACGACCCTGGGAGCGCATGTGCGCGTGCGGGCGTGTGCGTGAGTGTGTGCCTGTTCTCTCTGCCCGTGGTTTCTCTAGATCGCTCTTGCTAACCCTCTGCCACTTCTTTTCCCTCTATTGCCAACCGTCCCAGTTTTCAGTTTCTCCCTCCCTCCTTTCAGCCCAGCCCGGAAGCCCTGCGGGCTGGGGCAGAGGGAAGCAGTTCTTGCTGTTTTTCTCCAGCTCCCGCT
This sequence comes from Trichechus manatus latirostris, assembly GCF_000243295.1. Lineage (NCBI taxonomy): Eukaryota > Metazoa > Chordata > Mammalia > Sirenia > Trichechidae > Trichechus > Trichechus manatus. Next base: position 8,881,249 of record NW_004444012.1, read on the forward strand.
CAAACCTGACACCCGCAGAAAGGTCAAGCCCACGTGGTTCTGCACGTCCCCTGCCTGGCCCGCCCTGCCTGTTACCATGACGACTGCTGGGCTGGAAAAGTCCTTAGCCACCTCCGCGAGCAGCGGCGTGTTGGGTGGCTGTCCCAGGCTCCATTCTTAGAAAAGCACTCCTGCCAGGGGTTCCGGAGTTACAGGGCCTCTGGGAATACGGACAGACAGAGACACAGAAAAACAGATCACGACAGAGACGCACACGCTGACAGACAAAGGGAAACAATCATACTCAGGGGCACGAAGAAGATGCAGGAAAGTAAGATGATAAGCAGCCTCGGTGATGCAGGGTTGAGGAATGAATAAAGCAAAACAGAGCATGAGATGCAAATAGGAAAGAGAGGAGGAAAGGCACAGGGAACCCATGATGGCATAGAGAGAGCGCGCCTCAGACTGAAAGAGAACCAAAAGGAGAGCAGAGGCCAGGGCGGAAGGAGCGGAAGTGCGCCTCTCACCGTCCTCGTGCCCTGTCCCAGTGAAGTTACCTGGTTTCTGAGCAGGGCTGGGATCCAGCAGGTTCCTCTTCGCTTCATACCCTCTGAGGTTCAAGAGGGGTCTGAGTCTGAGGCTCTCCCTCTGGCTAGACAACACTTGCCATCTTAGGAGAGGCCGTGCCCTAAGCTAACAATGGCAACATTGAACTCCACTCCAACGTACGCGGGCGTGCGCGGACACACACACACACGCACACGCACACTCACACGCGCACACCCACTCACACCCACTCACGCATACACACTGACACGCACACACACACACCCCTCCTTGCCCTAGGGGCACCTATTTGGTCAGACCCCTTGGTTCCATTTTACCCCAAACTCATCATAAATACCTAGTCTCCTCCGCCTTACCTCTCCCAGGAGGCGAACTGGGCATCAGAAGACTGAGCAGGAATGGTACAGCAAATGAGGCAGATTTCAGGGAATAGTGACCGTGAACGTCAGAGAGGTGAAGCCCTTGGAGGCAATTAATGTGAAAGAGGAGAGACGGGCCAGATAGTCAGTACCTGACAGCAGGGTGAGAGGAAGGAGCGAGGAAGAGAGAGATGGTCCAGAGCTCTGACCAAGGTAGGCCAGAGGAGAAGTAACAGAGCTGGGGGGCCAGGAACCCTGCCACCATCATTACTGCCACGACTTCCCACCCTTGAAGTGTCTTCAGGCTTGGAGAAAGGTCTCTCAGGGTCTTTGGACTCCTAGTCATTCTTCTTCACATTTTTGTAACTGGGAGCCAACAATCAGGCCATCAGCACAGGAAACTTGGGCTCATCCAGCTTTGACCTGTCCTGACCTTGACCACAGTGCAGAAGGGGCAATGGAGCCAGGGTCCCTAATGTCACCATGTTCCAAGCTCAGGTGTGGGTGTTGAGTGGGACAGGTGCCAGCCTGGAGAGCCCACTGTCCTGGTGCCCTCAGCCCAGAGAGCCCAGTGAAGGAGCTGGGCCCAGGCGGAGACGTGAGCCCAAGAGAGCTTGCAGGGTAGGCACCCAGGCAAAGCTGGGATGAATTAGCCCAACGGGGAGAACCACTCCACACACTGGGCCACAGAGGCTGGAAAGTGAAAATCAAAGGTCATACGCTGCCCCGGGAGGGTGGATCCTGGAATGGGTGGGGAAGGGACTGTGGCAGATATTATCGATGCCTCACCCCACATCCCTTCAGCCCACCTCTGCTTCCAGTTGCAGCTGCAGTGGACAGTTCCTGGGCACCCTGACCACCTCCTGCCTCTCTCCTTCTCTCTGAGGGTTTTTCTCAACCCCTGCAGGACACCCCGGAAGTGGCAGGGGCTTAACACCCACAGGGGTAAATCTCAACCAATGAGGGATGGGCATCAGTGGATTAATACCCCAGATTATGCCATCACTCAGTGGGGAGATTCTGAGCTGTGATCGTTATAGCCCCATAAAGTGATCCCAAAGGGACTGAGCCCTAATTAGCCCCAGTGGACCCACTCGAAGCACCCTTTCCTGTCTCAGTCTCCTTGCTCCCTCACTCCTGCTCACCCTCTAAAATAAACTGCCTACACCCACGTCCTTGTCTCATGGTATGTGTTCAGAGAACATAGAATAGCACAAGAGCCCATGGGGGACCACCTTTCTGTGGTCTTCCCAGCCTAAGAGCCTGTCCCACAGGGCTGGGCTAAGAACTGTTGGAGGGCTCTAACTCTGAAAGCGTGTAGGCAGGTGATCAGGTGTTTGTGGTGAGAAGTCATTATTTACCATCTAGGGAGGGGAGAGGAGAGCTCACCAGCTCTCTCCCAGACTTTGGGGATGCCAAGGCTGACATACTGACAGGGAGCCCCCATGCTTCTCCAGTGGACAACCACAGACTTTCATAACTGGAAAGGAGCTCAGGGGTCACCTGATCCAACTTTTCCCCCAATGCAGGAATCCCCTCTACAGTCTGTCTGACACCTGCTTAAATACCTACACCCATAAACCAAACTCACTGCCATCAAGTCAATTCCCCTTCATAGCAACCCTGCAGGACAGAGTGGAACTGCCTCACAGGGTTTCCAAGGCTGTAAATCTTTACAGAAGCAGAATGCCACATCTTTCTCCCATGGAGCGGCTGATGGGTTTGAACAGCTGGACGCTTAACCACTGAGCCACCAGGGCATCGTCTAAATACCTCCAGTGAGGGGAACTCACTACATTTCACAAGGCAGCCCTGTCCATTTGTGGACAGCTATTAGAAAGTTCCCTTTATACCCAATAGTAATGGTCTCCCTGAAACGTACCCCTTCCCACCAGTGTTCTTAGTTTCTTCTTTGTACTTTAATATCTCATCTTTCTACACAGAATCCTCCAAATATTCTAAAGCCAACCATGTCTCTAAACATCTTCTCTTTTCCAGGACTCCCCATACCACCACCAAAAAAAGAAAAAAAACCCTCATTGCCTTCACCGTTTTTCAAATGACTCAATCTTCTGAGCCTCCTCAGCCCGGACCCCTCCTCCCGGAGCACCACGATTTGCCAACGTTTTCTTACAATGTGACACCCACGTGATGCTTCAGAGTGGTATGACCAGAGCAGAATTATGTTTTACACTACTATGGTCCCAAGAAGGCGCTCTGGTGGTGCAGTGGTTAAGTGCTCAGCTGCTAACTGAAGGTTGGCAGTTCAAATCCACCCGTGGAAGAAAGATGTGGCAGTCTGCTTCCATAAAGATAATAATCTTAGAAACCTTACGGGGCAGTTCTACTCTGTCCTATAGGGTCTCTATGAGTCAAAATTGACTTGATGGCACATGACAATGGCCCCAAGTATACTTCCACTACTAATTCCTTGTAACTTTTTTTGGCAGCTATACCACACTGCTCCCTCAACTGAACTGGTAAGGACTGAATATCTGTTCTTTTGGTTCTCAGCATCCCATTCCCCTGTCTTCAGGTAATAGCAATCCTCCTCCAGTTCCCATTCTCATATGGTTCTGGTCGGATTGTCAACCACAGTATCCTGTATCCCTAGCGATAGGTTTGGGCCCATGACCTAGGCCCAGACAATAAAAGTATCCTCTTGCCCTGAACACAGTAATTGGTCCAAGGATGAGCATGTGACCCAAGCCAGGCCAATCAGAGTCCTTCCCTTGGATTTAGTATTTAAAGGTGGAAGGGAGAGCTCTATCGCTCCTCTGGAGTTGCTAAACTAGAGTGGTGTAAACCCAGAGATCTCAGTTCTATGCCAACACAAAGAGAACAGTCAACAGTGACAGAAAGTAGGGACTGAAGATAGTGTTTGGATCCAGCGACCTTGAAGCTAGCATCACTTCTGTCCTTCCCAATCAATGTCCCTTTATGGCTTAAGGTAGTTTGAGAGTCTTGTTTCTGTCACTAGAACAAACGGACGAACATACAGTTCTTCTTTGTCCTCAACTTATGCAGTTAACTTTCCAGCTCTCACATTTATCCTTATTTGGTTTTAGACTTTGTCCTATCTTTCCAGTCTATAGAGAAAGGATGCTCCTCTGTTGTCCTGGATCAACTTCAGTCTTGGGCAAGCCCTCTGCTCCTAAGCTTGGGGCTTTCCCAGCATTTCTGCCTCTCCTCCCCGTAGCAGCTAAACTCTGCCTTGTATCTGTGGCTGGTTTTGAGCAGCCCAGAGCTCCTGCCTCTCCACCAACAGAGCAGACCTTTGGTTGAATCTTCAGCCCAAGACAGTTTGCTGCTTCTCCCCCGGGGTAGGGGGTTCATGCTTCTATTCTTCCCCGGCAATGGATCTTCACCTGTGTCCAAGAAGGGCAAGGTTTCTACCACAAGCAAATGAGTTTTGTGTTTATTCCCCATTGCCTCCTGAAGCAAGGGTTTGTTGCCTCTCCCCTAGTGGCTCAAGACTTTTGCTCACAAGACAGAAGGGTTAGGGAAGCAGGCCCGGCTTTTTGTCTTCCCTAGCAGCTGCCTTGATCAAGTCTTGCATGCCTGCATCACCGAAGGAAGCTCACTCTTGTCTTCTGCCCGGCTCCACTTTTTCTCATGAACACCCAGGCAGGGAAGAAAGCTTGCTGTGAGTGCCAACTCCCCTGAGCCTGGAATAGTCTCCAGCTATTCTAAATCGACACACTAGTCCACATGTAGTCCTCCCATTTTTATTAAATTTTTTGTTGGCTTCTTCTCACCTGCTCATATGACAGCCACATCTTTCTCTCGTGCTCTGCCAAAGTTGAAATAGCTCTTGTGTCCCTGTCTCTCCTTAGAGGAATTTTACTTGGTTGTCTTGTGACCCGTTTTCTGATGGGCTCAAGAAAAGCTCTATTTTGTAGATGATCCGGCTTTTTCTCATTGTTAGGCTGGGACTGACATTTTCCTGAGTTTTTACGTCCTCAGTGGAAATAGAAGTCCTCAGTCACTATCATCTGTTTCCTGGACAGCTGCAATCATCTCACTACTGGCCCCTGCATCCAGTGTTTCTTCTCTCCATACCGTAGCCAGAATTATTAAAATTCTGTAACCATCAGAAACTAGAGGGGACTGCAAAATAAAGGTACTTGAAACTAACTACATAAAATCTGACACCTATGCCATGGTGTACTAGTTCTCCACTGCTAGTAACAATCCAACCCAAGCTTAGTGGCTTAAACCATGACATTTATTTGGCTCATGAATCTGCAAGGCTCCGCAGGGCTATCTTACCTCTGTTATACTCAGTGTCAGTTGGGGTGGCTTAAAGGCTGGGAGCTGGAATTATCTGAAGCCTCACTCACTTATATGTCTAATGCCTGGGATGGGAAGACCCAAACAACTGGGGGCTGAAACGGCTGGGACTCCGTGGGCATCTCTCTCTGAAGCTTCTCTAGTTTGGTGACTTCAGGGTACCTAAACTTATTCTATGTGGGCTCAGAACTACCAAGGAACATGGAGAGAGAGAGAGAGAGACAGAGAGAGAGAGCCAGGTGGAAGCTGTTCTCACCTTTTACGACCTAGCCTTGGAAGTTACATCGTTTCTCCTGTGCTCTGTTAAGGTGAGGCAGTTAGAAAGGTTTGCCCAGGTTCAAGAGGAGGGAATATAGAGCCAACATCTCAGTGGAGGAGTGTCCATGGCACACTGTAAGATGAACGTGTGGGATGAGATTTATTGGTATAACCATCTTTGGAAAATACAATCTGCCATACTTGATTCTATTTGTTCTCTAACAGTGAAAAAATAACTTCCAAAAAATCAAGCTAGACTAGCACAACTAGATGGTGCCCGGCTCCCACCACTGACTGCTCTGAACGGGATCACTACAGCGGGTCCTGGACAGAGCTGGAGGAAAATGCAGAACACAGTTCTAACTCACAAAAAAAGACCAGACTTACTAGTCTGACAGAGACTGGAGAAACCCCGAGAGTATGGCCCCCAGACACCCTTTTAGCTCAGTAATGAAGTCACTCCAGAGGTTCACCGTTCAGCCAAAGATTAGACAGCCCCCTAAAATAAAACGAGACTAATAGGGCACAACAGTCCAGGGACAAGGACTAGAAGGCAGGAGGGGACAGGAAAGCTGGTAATAGGGAACCCAAGGTCGAGAAGGGTCAGTGTTGACACATCGTGGGGTTGGTAACCAATGTCACAAAACAATATGTGTACTAATTATTTAATGAGAAGCTAGTTTGTTCTGTAAACATTCATCTAAAGTACAGTAAAAAAAAATAATTGAAAATTGGAAGGAAATAGTTATTAGAAAAATTACACAGTTGATTGAAAGTAAAGTTGTTTGTAAAATGTCTCAGTTTATAATATTTGGTACAGAATAATAGATAATACTTATGATAACTCACTATGTGTCCCACAAGATTCTAAGTACTTTCCATGACTTAATTAGTCTTCATAACAGTCCTCTGAGGCAAGTACTATTATTATCCCCATTTTAAAGATGAGAAAACCCAAGCACAGAGAGGTTAAGAGCTGAAAGTCACACAGCTAGTATGTAGTGGAGCCTGTAAAGAATCAACATGGGTATCTTGTCTCCAGTGCCAATGATCTTAGCCATTCTTGAATGCTGCCTCTCTGTTTCAACAATAAAATGTACAAAGAACTACTTTTTTTTTTTTCGTGAGCCAATAAATAAAAACTGAAATCAGGAAAAAAAAAATCAAGCTAGAAAATAAACCACGAGCCTTCCAATTACATTATTCATATAGACCATATCATTACCAAGTCTATCCGTGCTTCCCCCATCAATTTAACCATGTCAAGCCCATGGCAGCCACTGCCATCTTTCTAGATGCAAATTTAATCCTGTCACTGCCTCTCTTTCAATGACCTGATGGCTCCCTGTTGTCCCCACAAGAAATTCCAAACTTCTTAATCTGATTTATAAAGTCCTTCCCACCTGGCCTTGTTTATTAATTTCCAGCTTCACCTCTTGCTAGTTCCTGCTTTGCCCTTTATGCTCCACCCATACTGAACTCGGAGCCCTGGTGGCACAGTGGTTAAGGAGCTACGGCTGCTAATTAAAAGGTCAGCAGTCCGAATCCACTGGCTGCTCCTTGGAAATCCTATGTAGCAGTTATTCTCTGTCCTTTAGGGTCATTATATGAGTTGGAATCGACCTGATGGTAGTGGGTTTGGTTTTTGGTTTTATATTGAACTACTTTTCATTCAGCAAACTTTCTTCTGCCCTTAGGCCATTGCACGTTTTCCTCTTCTGGAACTTTCTCCATCCCCATGTCCTCATCCCTTCATTCCCTCTGACTCCTACTCACTGTTCTGGACTCAGCTTCCCTAACATAGCCTCTTGCCTACCCCCACCTGACTGGCCTGGGGACCTTCCCATATGCTTACACCTACCCCATTACCCATTAGCTAGGCCATGTCTCCCTCTCCATCATTCCATGCAGGAAGATATGATGGTGTGCACAGTGCCTGGAGCATGGCAGGGGCTCAACAAATCCTGGTTAGATGAATGAGTCTGTGCCTTAAACAATCTGCTTCTGGGTTCAAGGAAACAGCCCTCCCACCAAACCTAAGATTGCTCTGACAGTGTCCTGTCTTGAATCTTACAACTGAAGGAGAGCGGAAGTTGGCTGGGGATAGTGTGGAATTTTCAGTAGAATATTGGCTGTTTCACGTGGCTGGGGCTGTTCTCAGTCTTGGAGGCCTCACACCAAAGCAGGGCCAGGGAGTGGCTCCAGGGCATCTCCCCTCTTCCAGCAACAGCTCTGGTAGGCAGGCCTGCCTGGGAGAGAAGTACATTGGCAACAGCTGGTGGGATATTTGTTTATTTGCTGTTCCTACATCCAGGACCTATTTCTGGAGCAGGTATTGGATGCAAGCCCATGCCATTCCAACACTGGTCTTGCCAAGCCCTGGGGTTATGAGTACGAGTGCTGGTGGAGAACAGTGGAAGTCACTTAGCTTATCTCCCCAGCTCCAGCCTGACCTCGGGGTATGTCATCACTGCTTTGCCCCTGCTGGTTCTAAGGCTCAGCACTAAATACTGCTCCATTTGCTTTAACTTTCTGTCTGTTTCACTAGGGACTTGAGGAAGGAAGAACATTGGGGGTGATTAAAAAGGCTTTCTCAACTCATAAATTCTACTGATTTTAGGAAGTCCCAACTGGAGTTCCTTAGCATTTCTAGGATCAAAGGAAACAGATCAGAATTTTGAGCCCATAGTGTCTTTCCTATGGTTAGTCCAATTACTGAAAGGCAACCGGAACACAAAGAGGTCATTTGACTTATTTATAATCACATGGTAAGCCACAAGACAGATAAAGAGAGCAGCCAAGGCTCTTGGTTTCAAATTTAGTGCCACTTCAATAGTATAAGTTAAATCTGTATTAATAAGTTAGTTCCATGAGCTATGATTAAGTTTGTTTTTGGTAAATGGAGTTTCACCTTTTTTAGAGCCACCCCTTAAGCTGTCACCTCTGAACCAATTAAACCATAGTCACCACTCGCTGGTCCCTTCTGTGGGGGCCTGTCTCCTGAGGAGTGAAGTGAGAAGATGGCTGGAGGCCAGGGCTGTCCTCTCACACCTCACGCAGGCTTCCATGTGATGCTAAATCCTCTCGGTCCTACAGCTCCTTTTAAGTTCCTCCAAAGAAACTCCTCACCTTTTCAGACTAAATTTTCTTTTTCTGAAGTAGAAACTGGGAAGAAGGAAAGGCAAGACTAGAATCTTACCTCAACTACAGAAAGACTATTTTCTGGTACAGAAACATTCTCTTACCACCCAATGGCCAGCTGCTCTTTGGGAGAGTTTTGGGACCGCATCGCTTTTCTCCTTAAATTGTTGTTACTGAGAGAGAATGATTTTTTTTTGTTTGTTTATCATGTAAGGATAAGAAAGTCTTTTTTTTGTTTGTTTTGTTTTGTTTTTTAAAGAAACCTATCCACCCAGCTGAAAGCCATCAGCTGGCTCTGTAGGAAGGATGAGATCTGGCATGTGAACCCCAGGCAGGGACGGCAGCTGGCAAGCTGAGTCCAAGGCCAGATGATCACGTGTTCTAGCTTCCTTGAAGTGCCCAGGGGCCACGGAGGGCCACCCTCTGCCACAGGTAGCTGTTGCTGTGTGCTGTCTGATCCTGTAGGACAGAGTATCCTACTAATAAAAATCAGTAGGAATAAAGCTAACACCATTAGCCAATGAAAAAGGATGAAAGTATATCAGGAAAATACAAGAAAAATCTTTGCATCATTGAGTATACTGAATCACCTGGTTGGTTCCCATCCTTGTGGACACAGCAAATGCTTGATTTAGAAATGAGCGAATTTTCTCTGATGATTTTTATAGGCAATCTGTTCATCATTAGGGATTCAGAACCTGTCTTAGGCTGGGTTTTCTAGAGAAACAAAATCAATGAAGTATATATATAATGAGAGAGAAAGAGAGAGAGAGTTATATCAAGGAAATGGCTCACACGGTTGTAGAGGCTGGAAAGTCCCAAGTTCGTGGGTCATGCTAGAGGCTTCTCCTGACTCATGTAGCTGACGGGGCTGGCAAACCCAAGATCGGCAGGTCAGACAGCAGGCCTCTGGCTCACAGACTGCAGAGGCCTACGAATCCCAAGATTAGCAGGTGAGACAGCGGGCTGCTGGCTCACAGGCTGTGGAGGCTGACTGTCTTACTCATCAACTGCTGCTGTGACAGAAATACCACAAGTGGATGGCTTTAACAAACAGAAGTTTATTCTCTCACAGTCAAGTAGGCTAGAAGTCCAAACTCAGGGCGCCAGCTCCAGGGGAAGGTTTTCTCTGTCTGCTCTAGAAGAAGGTCCTTGTCATCAATCTTCCCCTGTTCTAGGAGTTTCTCCACGCAGGAACCCTGGGTCCTAAGGACACACTCTACTCTCGGTACTTCTTTCTTGGTGGTATGAGGTCTTTCCTTCTCTGCTAGCTTCCCTTTCATCACTTGTAAGATAAAAGGTGGTACAGGCCACACCCCAGGGAAACTCCCTTTACATTGGATCCGGGATGTGACCTTAGTAAAGGTGTTACAATCCTACCCTAATCCTCTTTTATGTAAAATTACAATCACAAAATGGAGGACAACCACACAATACTGGGAGTCATGGCCTAATCAAGTTGACACATATTTTTGGGGGACACAATTCAATCCATGGCACTGACAAATCCCAAGATGGGCAGGTAAGCTGCTAGCTCAAGTCCTGAGAACCGGAGGTCAGATGAGGAGCCAGCTGCAGGATCCAGAGTGAGCCAAAGCCTGTGAACTTTGCTAGAAAGTCCATATATACTGGATGCAGACCACACCTCCAAGGAAATCCCCTTTCAACTGACTGACTGCTCATAGCAGATTTCATCATGGAGGTGATTATGTTGTATCAGATCTCATTATGGAGGTGAGTACATCATTACACAGCTGCCAAATTACATCAAAACTGCCGAACCACTGAGAATCATGGCCCAGCCAAGTGGACACACAACCTTAACCATCACAGAACCCATTTCCTAGGAAGATCCTCCATGGAGCCACAGTCTCAGAGTCCTACGCTCAGGGCACCAAGGTTTCAATTTCCAGAGAGCACATTCTAGAAAGATGAGGTTGGCAAAGGTCACCAGCTCCCTTACGGGGGGCATGAGTTTGTCTATACCTTCCCATTGCCTGGGAGTGTCTCTCTGGGAGGAATCAGGTCAACAGCACCACCGACACAGAGCTATTCTGATGATAAAAGCTTTATATGGACATATACTGAATAAGAACATGATAAACAAAGAGGGAAGCTGAGGCTCAGCCAGGAAAGCTGTCACCAGGAACAAACTTGGAACTATTCAGGAGTGGTGTCAAACATTAACACCATATTTACAATTCTAATTTAGAACCTGGCCCTTTTTAAGTGCAGGAGAAGGCTGGAGGAGAAACCATGCATGAAATAAAAAAAAAGGCATATACACACTTACATAACTCCCACATTTACACACGTCTTTTGCCCACTGTCCCCATAAGGAACAATCAAACAAAGGAAAAGCCCAGTCACTGTATTTACTATGGACCTGTTATAGAAGCCCCAGGCAGGCTTGGAATCAAGGAGGCAGACTTCATTCTCCTTGGCCCCACTCACCCCAAACGATTTACTGAGGGAATGCTTGGGACACAGGCAGGGAACCCCCAGAAGAGGCAAGAGAATATACGGCTCACTGAGACATTATACACAAGGGCACTGGTTTCTCCAAGTACTTTCACACTTGATTCTTCACTAGGTTCTTAGCAGACCTCCAACGTGCAGCATCAGCGCTCAGCCAAGCCACGAGGCATAGAGGAAAGCTGTACCTCGATCCTGCGCGCACGGGGTCAGGGGCTTCATCCCATACAGTCACGCTCTCCTGCGCCAGCCCCGAGCATGTCCTCAAGGCCTGCGGCTGTTTGCTCTGTGGACAGCAGTTTGGGCTTTTTCCCTCCGCAGGTTCTCCACCGTTCCCTGTGGGCCCGAGACAGCTGCTCCGCGTGTGCGTGTAATTTACTGCTCCGCTGCTGCTGGCTCCTCCCCGGCCTCCGGCTTCTCAACCTGTGATTCGGGAGGAATCAGATACTGGACCTCCTCTGTGCTGATGGCAACTTTATCTGGCTGCAGCCACCTCTTGAAATGTTCCAAGGTGCTACAAAAGAGCAGGAGAAAAAGGGTGGCTGCATCAGACCGCGCCGATTCATCACCTAATGATGATCTCAGTTACTCAAATACTGCCTCCCCACCCACCACCGATCTCTTCCTACAGTTGTTTTTCTCTGCGAACGCGGGGCGAACAGCGATACTCCTCTGACAGCTGCGCTGCCTGGCGGCTCCGTGGCATAATTTACCCCCCAGTGGGCCCTTGGGCTGTTAAGCAGCACCAGGCTCCCTTCAGACACAGAGCCTCGGAAGCCCTGATGAGAAGAGCGGGAGAGCTCATGCCTCAGTCCTGTCTTTTTTCCCCTCAAAACTGGAGAGGGGAGAAATTGTCAAGGGTAGGAAACACTCAAATAAATATCAAATTATTAGTGAGGCAGAAACTTGAACATCTTTAAATCTCTTATACCTGAGGCAGTCTGGGGCTCAATTATACTTCCAGCACTCATTTGCACTGTGTGATTTTTTTTTGGTATGCTTTTCTGTGGGGTTTCTAGGTGTTTGCTTGTTCATCCTATAGCCAGTCTCCGAGATAGAAACATCTGAGCAGCGAGTGTTCCCCAAAAAGGAATGGCTCCCTTTGTCTGGATCTGTGGGGAGGGGGCAAGTATGAGTGTCAGGCTCAGTGATCCCCCTCCCACTTTCCTGAAGTACCCAGGATCCTCCACTCTAAAGCGATTAGACAGTCACAGCAAAATATAAATGACTAGAAATAATGTATGTCTCACTCTATGCTTGTCAATAGCACAAAGTCTTAAATCAAGACATAAAGCCATAACCAAAAGACTTTCAGACACCCATCACTGCTTGGGGGATTGTGGGTTGAGAGCTGGATTTCTCAGTCCATCACTTCTTGCCAAAAGCATACCATGAGGAAGGTCACCAACCTAGCCTTCATATACACGAAGACCCACACAATTTCAATGCAAAATGGCCTTTCTTAAAACATAAATTTTGAAGTTTGAAAACAAATGCAGATATATTGTTTCCTGATGCTTGCCCTGAACAACGATAAAAAGAAGCATTTCCACAGACGTAGGCTAGAGAGAACAAATCCAAACGCAGAGGGCAGCGAGCAGCTGAGGGACTCTAATGCCCACAGCTCGGGGGAATTGGGCGGGACAAGGGCATTTAACCTTCATCTACCACACTTTTCACAGAATGGTTAACATTAACTCTATAGAAAAGGTGTCACAATGTGTTGATAAACACATGGAAACATTAACCTGACTCTTGATCTGCTTTCAGAAAAGGAGAATTCCTGTCAGGAAAGCTGGTAATAGGGAATCCAAGGTCGAGAAGGGAGAGTGTTGACATGTCGTGGGGTTGTTAACCCATGTCGTAAAACAATACATGTACTAACTGTTTAATGAGAAACTATTTGTTCTGTAAACCTTCATCTAAAGTACAATAAAAAGAATTTTTTTAAAAAGAATTCCTACTTGAGAATTATGCAGGAGAAACTTTTATCTTTTCTTCTCAAAACGAGAGAGGAGGGAAATATTCAAGGGGAGAGAGACCGTAAGTAAATACTAAATTATTAGTGGGTCAGGAATCTGTGCAGCTTCAAATCTCCCGTGCCTGGGGCAGTCTGAGGCTCCATGAGGTTGAGCGTTTACGGATAGAGAAGAACAATATTTCTATGCTCTGAACTCTCAGAGGGCAGCTACCTTGCCTGCGAACCTACACTGCCTTCTGGAGGATCTGGGGCACGTTGATTCAGTATTTGAGATAATGTAAGTGAAAGTACATTGAAAAGTAAAATGTAACTATGAAGCTTTGTTCACATACTGTCCATGACTTCTGCGCAGCATATTCACGAGACACCGTGGGACTGGCAAAATCAGTGTTCACACAGAGAAACCTGTGAGAGGCGGAACTCCACGGGACCGTCTTGTTTTTCCAGGTCTCACCAGTTTTCCGCCTTTGACAGGTTGTAGTCACGACTTTTCTATCACCCACTATTTAGCAGAAAATATTTCACTTTTCCTGCTCCGACAGGTTTCTGCCTTCCACAGGTTCTGGCTTCTGCAGGTTTTACTATGTTTCAAACTTAGGCTAAGTCATATTACCCCAAGACCTTCTGTTAAAATTCAGGTTTTTACTCCCCCCATGCCAACTTCTTATTGTGAATAATTTCTTACCAACCTTTCAAACTCTGTTAAGAATAACGTTAATAATAGCTAACACTTATACAGTGCTTACCACATGCCAGGAACTGTTCTAACACATCACGCACAATAATTCATTTAACCCTCACATTTTATATGAAGCAAGAGCTGTTGCCCTCACTTGACAGAGAAGGAAACTGAGGCACAGAGAGGGTACTTCTCCAAGAACATACGAGGAGTAAGTGGTACGGCCACTTCCCTGAGCATGGCGCACCCTCCTGCTCTTTGTAGCAGAATGTCCCCCCACTTTCCGGCACCCTACCCCCTGCAGGTACTGTTCCAGGCTGCCTCCTTCCCTGGAAGAAACACCGCAGCCCACGGGGAGCTCAACGGCCTCTCAACGTCCAAAGCACTTTCTGTCACTTCCACCTATCTGGTTCTTCTCTCACGCTGCCATTACTGTTAAATATATCCAGGTACATGCATACTTCCTCTCTCCCCAAGCAGGTCTGAGGGGGAAAAAAAAACTGAGTCTAAAACCTCCTGACAGCCTCCTCTCCCCCATGGCATCAAGCACAGTGGCATTACACAGTGTATGCTTAATAAAGTCATTAATTTATTCCATACATATTCACTGGGGGCCCTGGTGGTGCAGTGGTTAAGCACGTGGCTGCTAACCAAAAGGTTGGTGGTTCAAACCCACCAGCCGCCCTGCAGGAGAAAAATGTGGCAGTCTTATTCCTTAAAGATTTACGCCTTGTAAACCTTATGGGGCAGTTCTACTCTGTCCTACAGGGGTCACTATGAGTTGGAATCAACTCGATGGCAGTGGGTTTGGGTTGGTGAAACATATCTACTGAGTGGTTACAATATGATAGAAGCTCTGTTAAGCAATGGAGATTCAGAGGTAAGAAGACAGAGTTCCAGCTGTTGACTGATTTCTACTTTCTCAAGTGAATTATGTACTTAAAAATGAAGACGCTGGTTCACCCTCAACTCTGTTCACTCTACGACCAAGATGTAGCCCAGGATATTAGCATTTTGGCAAAAATACCTTTTCTCAAAAATCTGCTGCTGAGCTGAAAGCAAACAGAGAACAACCTCACAAAGGTTGATTTCTGAGTTTTAGAGAAGAGCTGATGTTGGTATTAACTAATATCAGGACTCAGATGCCACTGTCCCTGGATTCTTTAGAGAAAGAGAAATGTCCTCTGTGAAACAGACTGTCACCTGGAACCGGACAGGGAATCAATTACCTCTCATCGGAATCGAGTCCATCCACAAAGAATTCTGATGCTAACTTCTCCTGGAGGAACCGATCCCAGCATTCCTTCTTGGCCTGGGCCAGGGTTCGAAGCATGTCCTTAGAGGTCACTTCCTGATTTAAACCTTTGATTCTTCTCAGTTTCTTTTCTAAAGAGAGAAGAAGTGGAATTTAACAAGGAAAGTGAGTAGGCAACAAACTTAAAATCTACAATGCAAAATGCCAACTTGAGATTTTCTCATCGATGAGTACATTCAGTTCCTCTGCAAAAGAGCTCATTTTTTAAGGAGGACATACATAGGGGAACAAACATTTTCCTTTTTTCTTCACACTGTCCTTACCCTGGATTTTATCAAATAAATGTTTAACCCCAGAAAAGGAAAAAGCCATAGGTTCTCATAAACAACCGATGGCATGTTTTCTTTGAAATCACAGAAGCCCGGCAGGTAGCTCTCTAAGGAATGCCTGTTTTCTCAGGCTGGACATGTGTATACTCTCATCTTCTCCCAGCTCCTTGGTCTCTCTGAGGAGCAAATGGTTTTTCTTTTTGTTACGGTGACATGAAGTGGTTTCCAACCCCCAAGAGAAAGAATTAGAGAAAATGATGACAGATCCAACGGTTCATCAGACACTAAACTTGACTTGATGAGAACTCAATAATAACAGACCTTTAAGATCTCTATGTGTGATTAGATTCTTGATTAAACAAAAAAGAATCTCCTAACATTTTTTTAAGTTGCTCAACTTCTGGCCTGGGTGATGGAGCCTAATGTCTCGCAATCCCTTTGAGAGTGGTCCATATGGCTTCGTGATGATAGACGTTTAATTATTCTTCTTTGCATTTTAAGTATAATTAGTGACGAGGTTTCCCCTTTTGAAGACTACAAGAAAGAGTTTCACCATCTACCTTAACTTCGTCTTGCCCTCAACTATAATACACGAGTAAATGATGGCTTTTTAGGGGGGTGGGGTGAGGAGGCTGGACATCAAAGCCCAGAACGAATAGAAACTATGATCTGCAATCCTGTTTTCATTTCTAAACAAGCCACACGAGCTAGCACCCAGTGATCAGAGCAATAAACACCTTCGGTTGCTGTAAGTCACCACCAGGAGCTCACCCATATAAAAAACCTACCGTTGTTAAGTATGTCAGGAGTTTGATTTTCTCCTGGAGGATACGAAAAGGGTTGTACAGGTCTCCTGTTGAATTGGCTAAGTTCTTAGCTGTTGCCCTTACCAGTGCATTCTCTTGGAAATAGGCTTATTTGGCAATAAAAACAATCTTCATGTTGTCTGGCCTTGGTTGTCAAGGTAGAAGGTGCCCTGGGCTGGAAAACGCCTTGCTCTCTCTGAGTGTACTGAGTCCGTGATCAGATTTGACCTAAGTCGGGCAGGCAGAAACAGGAGCCATTCCATATTCCCAATTCACCTGCCATTGTCTCCCAGTCTCTGCCACAGGCAACAGAAAGGAACTTGTAATTATTGTAACTGATTATAGAAAGGAGCAGTGGAGTTTTAACTTTCAGAACTAGTCTTCACTAGTCAAAATCACCATCTTCATGAAAGTGTCTTATGACCCCTGAGCAAATGGCACCAACAAGCCAAAGGATCTGGTTCTTTAGCTTTCTTGGACTATCGCTTTTTCTCCTTATCATCATTAAACAGATGCTCTGGCTACCACAGAACAGAATTTTCCACCAATGGCCATAGCTGCAAGCATTACTCTTATATCCTATCTTTGGTGGCTACACATTACACCCTCACGTTTTGCGTTATCCATCATTCCACCTGTATTTTTCTCATCTCTTTTTTCTCCAGTACATCATTAACAAAATTCCGTTGTTTGCCAGGATATTCTTAACAATCATGTCGGCTCTCTTCTGACTCTTCTTTCTGTCCTTCCTCAAAAGCTCCTTCTTCTTGAATTGCCTTTCCTTCTGCAAATAATTATTCCCAGGTTTGGTTTTGTGACATTCCCTGGGCCACATGGATAGGTCTCATGGATATTCAACAATAAAAGGATATCACAATTCCAAAAACTGGCCATCACTGCCCTAGACTGACATTTCTCTTTCCTCTAGCATGGGACAATCTAAATCTCTTTCCTGTGTTTGGAGCCGCTCCAGATTCTTAAACTTAAGGCCACGGGACACAGGACAGATGTGTTCACGGAATAATAAGTAAATAAAATGGCAAATGGGAGGCAGAATGAATTTTATTTTAACATGCTCCCAATTCAAACAATCAATCTATTTAATATGACAGTTTTTCAAACTGTAGCATCAGAAAACCACTGTAGCTCTGAGGCCATGACCTTCTCTTTTAGGATGGCATAAGGTTTGACACTTTTGAGTTATTTAAATAAATGAGTGATCAGTAGTTGGCAACAGTTCTATAGAACACCAAGAAAGAAAGCAGAATTTAGACAAAACAGTCAGAGGCAGGAGGTGACAGGCTGTTTTAAGGGATGTGGAAAGAAAGGGTAGCTCCTTCTCAACAATCTAACTTGGAACACCCCCTAAAATTACATCTGAGAAAAATACGTGGCAAGGACAAAAAAATAGAAAACCAAGTTTGATGTAACAGAATGTCAACATGCTTCCCTAAAACCACCAGCTTCTGATTTTAAAAAAATAAGAAAAAGCCATCTAACTTTACCTAAAAAAACCCATTGCTGTGGAGTGTATTCCGACTCATGGCAACCCTATAGGACAGAGTATACTGTCTTTGCAGAGGCACAACTGTACATCTTTCTCCCGTGATCTAACTTACCTAGAGATGCTAAATACACTTCTGAATCCTGCAAAGGGGCCCAGGGCTGTAGAGATGGCTGGACAGCCAAGTCAGCTGCCTCCTGCTGGCCTTCACCTGCAGGATACGAATCCACAAAGGAGTCTGAGAAAGCATTGTTGGCACCATCGTCTTGGTCAGGATTTGGCAGACAGGAACAGATTTCAGCCCAGAGGTCCCGGCCAGATCTTGTGGCTGTAGAGTCAAAGCTCTCAAACATTTTCATTTGGAACCTGAGTTGAAACACAGAAGCTCGAGTGAGTAAAGACTAGCTTTAAGGATACAGCCTAAGAGTGTGATACTCAGAAAATCTGTTTAATCATTGAAGGAAGGTGCTGTAATGGCCTTTTAAGAAGTTTCTTTTAACACAATGGATTCGTATGTAACAGGTAAAAACATGACAACAGGGGAACTTGGTTCCCCTTCTGGCTCTGGAATCACGTTGTTTTCATAAGGAAGTTTGTTTTAAAAAATGGAATTTCTAGGACATTTCCAGCATGGACAACCAGTCTGCACTTGTCTCCAAAGATTTCCAAAATGCAACCGCCTTGTTCTCAGCCCATTAAATTCTGTTTTCAGTACGGTAGACTAAAGGTCTTGCACATGAGGATAGTACAGTGCTGCCAGGTGACAAGTGCATCAGAGAGGATTTTCGTAAGACAAGAGCCCATGTTCTCATTACATACAGAAACTAGGCTATATGCCCTATGCTCTTGTTTTAATAGAAACACTGAAAATAGGCATTTTCACCATTTACAGATGAAGAAACTGAGGATCGGAGGGGTAACCTGCCCAAGGGCACAATACTTATACATAATGAATCCTTGATTGGAAACCAGACCTGTGCTACTTCCAAATCCATGTTTTTACCCAACACCATGCTGCCTGCTTGGGAAATTATACCGAAAGCGGCCCAAGCAGCTATGCACACAGTCTGGGGGCTTTTTATAACTATTTAGGCTTATAAGATGGGTTGACACCTTTCGGGAGGGATCTTTAGGATCAGGAAGGCTGCCTGAGGTAATGTCTGAATAATTCCAGGAGAGTTCAGCCAGCTGCAAGGGCCCGGAAGTAAAAGGCACAGATATGTCACCGCGGCCCGGGTGAACTGATGCCAGGGGCCAGAACGAGCTCCCACCCTCTCCCCTTGAAGTCATTTGAACCCATCCAAATCACAAATCCCCAGGGCGTCCAGAACCGCGCAGAGAACCCGTGCGTCCTGATGCCGGGCCTCAGTCACTCTGGCCTCAATCAAGGTCTGGACAGGCGGTATGAGTCAGGCCCCGAGGCTTCCCTGTGGGCCAGGCCGTAGCAGGGGATACAAGACGCTGGGTACCTGGGCCCCTCCTCACCTACCCTAAGCGGCAGCCAGCAGCCCGCAAACGCTCAACTCAGCTCCTTAGCTTGCAGCAGGGAGGAAACGGGGAGGGGCGGAGTCTCCGAGTGACGCATCCCGAGAGCCCCCCAATCACCGACCGAATCGGCGATGTTCTGTACGTCGATTGGCCGAAAGGAACTCAGCTGGGTGAGGAAGCGAAGAGCCGAGAGCAGAGAAACGGTGGGCGGGGCTGTTGTTGCCGCGAAACGGTGTAGTCACGTGGCTGCAGTCCCTTCTCTCGCTAAAGCTGGGCTGTTACCACGTACATTGATGGGTCCGTGTGCACGAGTAGCGCGCCCACAACCCTCTCTGCTTGAGTAAGCAAACCTGGACATTTTTTTGGTCCCATGAACTTCAGTTTATCCGCTCGGCAATTCTCTGGGCAGCTGTTTGTCCCGAAAATTTCACCCCTTCGCTACCCAAGTTATGCCAGCCCCTTAGATGGGGAAGGAAACTACTTCTGTTTCTACTCTCACAGGAGATCAATGTCCCATTCACGGAGTTATGAAACTTTCCCTCAGTCATTGGTCAGCACAAGGAGCCCTGGTGGCACAATGGTTAAGCGGTTGGCTGCTAACGGAAAGGTTGGTATTTGAACACACCCAGTGGCTCTGCCGGAGAAAGACCTGGTGATCTGCTCCTGTAAAGATCACAGCCTAGAAAACCCTGTGGGACAGTTCTACTCTGTTACGTGGCACCTAACAGCAGCAACATCATTGGTCAACAGAGAGCAAGCTCCTGTTGTGTTCTAGGCATTGTGTTAAGCGTTAAGTGGGAATTCAAGACAGATAGACTTGGTATTGATTTAGGAGATAATACTGGAGCCCTAACTCCCTGTCCTTGAGCACAGAGACTGCAACCCAGCTGGCGCTGGACTCAAGGACTCGCAAGGACACATCAGCTGGGCCCTGAGGTATAAAGACGATAGCTAGCACAATGTTGGAAAACATCTTTTGGAGAACTTTTCACATAAACAAATCATAAACTGAACACAAAAGACCCACATACTTTCCACTCTTATCTTTTTTTATTAACCTTTAGTGAATAGTAAGATTTGTTGGACCAGTGAAGACCCACCCTCCTGACTGTCCTTACTGAAACCTGTACCAATGATTGTTAAGAAAAGCAATTCAAAATGTAGGATCACAGTGTCTAGTCAATCTGTGAAAAGGTGAAGCTTTCAATGGTTTTGCCCATTTGTAATGTTAATATATGCTGATGATTCTGTAATATTCCTTGGACTCGGGCAGACATGGCTGTGGCAGCATGCTTGTCCATTTTCCCACTTTGTCTATTCTGTAACATTACTTATACTTGGGCAGACATGCTTGTCCATTTCCAACTTTTGCCTCTTTGAATATATGCTGAATAAAACCTTTCTTTTTCCTTTACTAACCTCTGTGATGTTTTTCCCCTACAACAGTGTTGACTACGCAGAGACATTCGATTGTGTAGATTATAACAAAATATGGATAACAATGTGAATAATGGGAATTCCAGAACATTAATTGTGCTCATGCAGAATGCATACATAGAACAAGAGGCAGTCATTCCACCAGAACAAGGGGATACTGGTTGGTTTAAAATCAGAAAAGGTGTGTATCAGGGTTGTATCCTTTCACTATACTTATTCAATCTGTACTCTTAGCAAATAATCCAAGAAGCTAGACTATATCAGAAGAACACACATCAGGATTGGAAGAAGACTCATTAACAACCTGCAATATGCAGATGACACAACCTTGCTTGCTGAAAGGGAAGAACTTACTGATGAAGATCAAAGACTACAGCTTTCAGTATGGATTGCACATCAACATAAAGAAAAATCCTCACAACTGGACAAATAAGCAACATCATGATAAATGGAGAAAATATTGGAGTTTCATGCTTTTTTTACTTGGATTGAAAATCAGTGCCCATGGAAGCGGCA
Source organism: Trichechus manatus latirostris (assembly GCF_000243295.1). Classification (NCBI taxonomy): domain Eukaryota; kingdom Metazoa; phylum Chordata; class Mammalia; order Sirenia; family Trichechidae; genus Trichechus; species Trichechus manatus. Next base: position 8,902,316 of record NW_004444012.1, read on the forward strand.
GTTAAGAAATCAAACGATGTATTGCATTGGGCACTGCTGCAAAAGACCTCTTTAAAATCTTAAAAAGCAAATATGTCACTTTGATGACTAAGGTGCGCCTGACCCAAGCCATGGTCTTTTCAATGGCTGCATATGCATGTGAAAGCTGGACAATGAGTAAGGAAGACCAAAGAAGAATTGACACATTTGAATGATGGTGTTGGCGAAGAATATTGGATATACTATGGACTGCCAGAAGAACAAACAAATCTGTCTTGGAGGAAATACAGCCAGAATGCTCCTTAGAAGCAAGGATAGCAAGATTTTGTCTTCCTTACTTTGAACACATTGTCAGGAGGGACAATCCCTGGAGAAGGATGCCATGGTTGGTAAAGTAGAGGGTCAGCAAAAAAGAGGAAGACCCTCAACAAGATGGATTGCCACAGTGGCTGCAACAGTGGGCTCAAACATACCTACTATTGTGAAGATGGCCAGTACTGGGCAATGTTTCGTTCTGTTATATGTAGGGTCTACATGAGTAGGAGATGACTTGAGGACACCTAACAAGACTGAGAACACCTAACAAGAGCAGCAACAACATGGGTCCCAGAGAGCCTTACCGCCTGGGGAGGGATGTGCCATGGAGGCAGACAAGTTTACAAATAACAGCAAAGAGTTATGGAGGATATGACGGAATTGTGGGCAGATTACATAAGGAGAGAATGGTCATAGGAGGTGTGTGTCAGAAAGGCTTTTTAAAAGGAGATGACCTTTGATATCCCTCAGGAGATATCAGCACTTTCACTGAGATGCAACCACTCCCCCTTGCTCCCAACTTCCAAGGCAGGTTACCCTCTGCCAAAGAGATATATGATGAAGGACATCAGCCAACCTTCAGGAGAAGTAACTTGACAGATGATATAGTCTCTAGATATGCCTAAATCCAGTCAGTGTGGCTATGGTGTTAACAACTGATGTGAAAGGCATATTTGGAGTGACTCAGTTGCTTAGTTTTATAAGCATTCTTAGAGAGGCTATGCAAATAGAAGGTTATGGAAAGCAAGGAGGTTAGAAAACAAAGGGCCAAATAATAGGCAAGATTTTAGCAGTGCTTACTCATAGAGAGAAGCCCTGGTGGCGTAGTGGTTAAGCATTTGGCTGCAAACCGAAAGGCCGGCAGTTCAAATCCACCAATTGCTCCTTAGAAACTCTATGAGGCAGTTCTACTCTGTCCTATAGGGTCGAATCAACAGCTTTTTAAAAAAAACTCATAGAAAGACGTGAATCTGGTGGCATCTGGTTCATAGAAAGGGACACTGGTGTAGGTTATGGGTGCTTAATCAAGCTACTGTCTGGCCTCATGACTCACTTATGGTCTTTTCTCTGATTTCACTCCCACCAAACTCCTGATTTCAAATTTGGTCTTCATACCAGGATGAGGTTACCTTTGACTATGGGCACAAATAGCCCAGTCACTGGAAAACTACATTTATAATTTAAACTTACACTTGTAAATTAACAAATTGACACCCTTACTGACTTGCCCATGTCCTGAGTTTGATTAGTATGTGTGCCGAAGAAATTCAACCCAGATCCTGGACTTGCAAAACTGAGAACAAGATCCTAAGCCATGGTAATCTCCCTCTGCCCAAGGACTTCTCACATGAGGAGGCCATGTGAGGGCAGCCAGCAGCCCTTTATCTTGGACACTCCTTTAACTACAGTGTGATTAACACTAATATATATATGCCATTAACATGACTATATATATAACAATATATCTACCTATATCCATATATCTATCTATCTACCTGTCTATCTGTCTTAGCCATCTAGTGCTGCTATAGCAGAAATAGCACAAGTCGGTGGCTTTAACAAAGAGAAATTGATTTTCTCACAGTCTAGTAGGCTAGAAGTCCACATTCAGGGCATCAGCTCCAGGGGAAGGCTTTCTCTCTCTGTCGGCTCTAGAGGAAGGTCCTTCTTGTCAATCTTCTCCTGGACTAGGAGCTTCTCCACGCAGGAACCCCAAGTCCGAAGGACACGCTCTGCTCGCAGTGCTTCTTTCTTGGTGGTATGAGGTCCTCTCTGCTAGCTTCCGTTTCCTTTTTATCTCTTGAGAGATAAAAGATGGTGAAGGCCACACCCCAGGGAAACTCCCTTTATATTGGATCAGGGATGTGACCCGGGTAAGGGTGTTACAATCCCACTCTAATCCTCTTTAATGCAAAATTACAAAATTACAGGGACACAATTCAATTCATGACACTATCTATCTATCTGTCTGTCTGTCTATCTATCTATAACCTCAACCAGTGTAGTCCTTCATTGAGATTATGACTTTCTGGCCTCTGTATTTCCAGAGCCAAGCAATGCCTGGTAATGTTCAAAAAATGTTTGGTGTGTGAATGTGTGAACTCATAGCCAGGGACCACGCTGAACTGGAGCTAGACCTCATGATTCCTCCATTAGTCCCTTCTCCATGTTGTAATCAGGGTGATCCTTTTGGAATGGAGATCTGATCATATCACATACACACAGGCACAACTCTTTCCCATTGCTCTTAGAAGATTTAAATTCTTTTTATAGTAAATCAATCAGAGTTCTTAGTTCAAACAACCTAACTCGTTCTAGCTCTGAATCCCAGACTCGTATATTCAACTGCCTATACAACATCTCCACTTGGTTACCTAATATACATTTTGAACTTACTGTGTTCAAAACCCATCTCCTGATCTTATGTCCCAAACCTGTTCCATTCACAGTCAGCCCCATTTCAGTTAATAGACACTCCATTGTTCTAATTGCTCAGGCCCAAAACACTGGAGTCAGCCTCCACTGCTTTCCTTCTTACTTTCCTCGTGTCATGTACCTGTTCTCAGAGGCCTTGGCTTCCCTTGATTTGGACCTTTTTCTGAGGTTATTCTCCAGTCTTCTTATGAATTCTGTGGGCACTAATATCCCGTCAATAATTCTCTCTCTGATGAAGTTAACCAGAGTTGGTTTCAGCCTTTTTCATTTAAGATCCCTGACAAGCACAGCTTCTGATCCACTTGCAGTTTTCATCTTAGGATTGGAACACATGAGAGGTAAATGGGAGATATCGAATTCTTCTCATGCTGTCAGGAGGAAGCATATATGTGAAAATATTGCTTCTGGTGATGGTGTTTTTTAAAATATATCACAGCTTTATTGAGATATAATTTACGTATCATAATAGTTACCCTTTTAAAGTGTACAGGTCAGTGTTTTTCAGTACATTCAACCCTCATTCAGGAGGTTCTTACCACCACCACCCCCCGCCCCGCTTTTAAATAAAGTTCCTTTCAAGAGTTTCTCCAGACCCAAAGGACTTTGAGCATACCCTACATAGGATCTACAGGATCAACTCCTGCCATGGTTTTTACAGAGCTATCCCAAGGTTTCCTTTATGAAACAACGTCTGATTTGACATAAGTAGATCTCAACATACTAATTCTTTGGTAGGAGAGCATTTGCTTAAGGTTGTCCGAAGAGGAAAGGATGGACTTTTGGTAGAGTCATCTTTACAGCCTCTCAACTCGCCACTCAACACAACTCACTCACTTAGCCACAGTTCACGGCTCGGCACTGAGCCTCACTGATTGGCTGGCGCCAAGTGACGTCCTCAGATCGCGACCCAGGAGTGGCAGCCGAGCAGGTTATGAGGCTGGGTGGCTGCCAGTGGCTCCCTTTTCTTGGGCAGTGGTGCTTCGCGCTTTGGCGCTGCAGGTTGACTAGAACGCGGGGTCGTTTTAAGGGCCCAATGGCGGAAACACTCCCGATTGGGGCCGAAGTAGTGGGAGGGCTGAAGGCTCCAGCTGAGCAGAACGGAGACGCGGGGAGCCGGGAGCCGTCGGGCCCTGGAGTAGAGCTGGCCCCGGGGAGCGGGGAGCATGCCGTGGCTGTAACCCCAGGCCCAGGCAAGCGAAAAAAGCGGCGAGGCGCGACTGGGGAGCGTATCGTGCCGCCCCCGAAGAAACGGCGGGCTGGGGTGAGCTTCGGCGACGAGCACTTTGCAGAGACCAGCTATTACTTCGAGCGTGGCCTGCGCAAGGTGCGCCCCTATTACTTCGACTTCCAGACCTACTGTAAAGGCCGCTGGGTGGGCCACAGCTTGCTGCACGTCTTCAGCACCGAGTTCCGAGCCCAGCCCCTGGCCTACTATGAGGCCGCGGTCCGTGCCGGGCGCCTGCACCTCAACGAGGAGCGGGTCCAGGACCTCAGCATCGTGCTCAAGGTGGAGTCCTGATCAGGGGTGGCAGGGAGCGGAGGAGAAAAGGGGATATGGTTTTTTCAGAGTTATCAGGACATAGGTACTGGGGTAAAACCGTGGGAATTCTGAAGCAGCCTCGCTTACACTTGAACACTTTAAGCAAATAGCCTCTCTGTGCTTCAAAACCCAGCGCATTTACCCCTGCCATCAAAGTGGCTTCCTTGTTTCCAAGGGCGAGCAGTCAGTTTTCCTCGTTGGAATTCTCGTAGCTCCTTTTATGCACTGCCTTGCAGCTCTGGCACTGATCACTTTCTACCTTGCGTTGTAGCTCTTTAGTACAAATAGTAATAACAGCGGCTGTCACTTTTGTCTCCTTACAGAGAGTTAAGCATTTTATGTAGGTTGAACTTTAATTCATTTCATTTTAATGACAACCTTGTGGGGGTAGATATTGCCACCCCATTTTACCTGGGAAGAAACAGGCTCAAAGAGGTAATGTCACCCCCAAAGCCTGTATTCTTATAAGTAGAACTTAAACTATTTACCGTAGAGCCTGATATGCAATGGAATTGTGCGATGTCAGAGATAAAGACTAGAATTGTCAAGTCCAGTGTTTTGTTGTCGTTCCCCCCACCCCCCCGCCTTTTTAAATTCCATCACAGCTAAGAGGTACCAGACACTCTTGTCAGTAACACTGGCTCACCACGGATGTGAGGAGAAACAAGAAGATTCCAGAATTTGAGGAATGGGTGGTTTGAATCCCCTCTTCCACCCCAATTTTGAAAATATAGATCTGGTCTAACCCTCACATTTTACAGATAAAGCAATGGAGACCTAAGAGATTTGTCTAACAGTGTGCAGTGAGCTTGTGGCAAATCCAGGTCTAGAGCCCAGATCTGTGGACTTACAGCTCTGTGTTCTTTGTTCAAGGTCACAACGAGTGAAGATTTACGAAGTTTTTTTCCTCCATTTTTTTAATTGACTTTTAAAATAAAATTTTACTGTAGAGAAAATAAAAATACCCACCCCACTGCCGTCGAGTCTGTTCCAACTCATAGCGACCTTATAGGACAGAGTAGAGCTGCCCCCACAGGGTTGCCAATGTTGTAAATCTCGATGAAAGCAGACTGCCACGTCTTTCTCCTGCAGAGCAGCTGGTAGGTTCAAACCACCAGCCTTTCAGTTAGCTGATGAATGCTTAACCGCTGCACCACCAGGGCCCCTTAAAATAAAAATAAGCAAACCCAAAAAACATTCATAATCCCACCACCCAGAGATATCACCATTAACATTTTTGTGTACCATATTTTTGGCGAATAACATGCCGATGTAAATAACACACGCACATGCATGGCTTGCATACGGCCTAGGAAAATAATGCATGAGGGAGTTAGGCGGTTGGCACAAAATTTATAATGTGTGTGTTATTTGCGTAAAAATATGGTATACCTTAGAACTTTTTCAGTGCCTGCTATCTGCCTGTGTGTTTGTCTGTGTTCTTACATACAAAGTGAGATCACACTACACACATGCTTTTTCTGCTTAAGGATGTACTGTGAACATTCTTCCGTGTCAATAAGTATACCTCTGTGTCATCATTTAGCTGCGTGGTGTTCCATTTACCTCTTGGCGGGTGTGTACTTTAACATTTGGGCCAGGAACAGGGGAAGCTGGGTGTGAGGCTGACTGAATCCAGGCTGTTGGCCCCCCGGGCCGACTGGCTGCCTTGTCTTTGGCAGGACAACGACTTCTTGCGGAACACGGTGCACAGGCATGAGCCACCAGTCACAGCAGAGCCTGTCCGCCTACTAGCTGAGAATGAAGACGTGGTAGTTGTGGACAAGCCTTCCTCCATTCCTGTCCACCCCTGTGGCCGCTTTCGACACAATACGGTCATCTTCATCCTTGGCAAAGAGCACCAACTCAAAGAGCTACACCCACTGCATCGGCTTGACCGCCTTACCTCGGGGGTGCTCATGTTCGCCAAGACAGCTGCTGTGTCTGAGAGAATTCACGAGCAGGTTCGGGACCGGCAGGTGAGCCAGGTTCTTCTACTATAGGCCACTTCCTGGCCCACAAATGCCCTGTGTCAAAGGACATCACTGAGTTCCAGATCGGAAATGGGTCTATATGTTAATCTGGCCAAACTTCCCACCTTCAGGAGGTCAACACCTAAAGTACCAAAGGCAGGTTAAGTGTGTCATGTTTCAAAAGCTCTTTAGAAATGATGTCCACTGCCTGTCTTGGTAGTTTGCAAAAAGTGAAAGTTCTAAAGCGCTGACAGCAGAGTTTTTACGATTGTGGGGCAAACCTGCTTAGTGAACAGACTCTGGGGGAGGTTGGAAGAGCTTAGGTAGAAGAGTTTAATAGTAGTGATTGGGGTCTGAAGCTCGTAATTCCGCATCTGGAGTGTAATACATTTATTGAGTGCTTACTGTATACCAGGCTTGGTGCCAGGGACGTTAGAGCCTAACGTACTGAAGCCCTATGAGGGAAATGCTTTTCTAAGCTCACACTTTCTAGATGAGTTAGTGGCGCTTGAAGAGGTTGCGTAATGTGCCCAGGACCACACGGCGGGCGTATGGTAGTGTCGGGCCTTGAATCCTCTTCTTTCTGACACCGGTGCATTCCTAATCACTCCGTGGAGAGCCTGGGCTTCAGGAGTCCAGGCTTTGTGCTGACTTTCTCCCCGTTCTTCCTGTGCAGTTGGAGAAGGAGTATGTGTGCCGGGTGGAGGGGGAGTTCCCCACCGAGGAAGTGACCTGCAAGGAGCCCATCCTCGTGGTGTCTTACAAGGTGGGGGTGTGCCGTGTGGATCCCCGGGGCAAGCCCTGTGAGACGGTGTTCCAGAGACTGAGCTACAACGGCCACTCCAGTGTGGTGCGGTGTAGGCCGCTCACAGGCCGCACCCACCAGATCCGAGTCCACCTCCAGTTCCTGGGCCACGCCATCCTCAACGACCCTATCTATAACTCAGTCGCCTGGGGCCCCTCCCGCGGCCGGGGCGGCCACATTCCCAAGACAGATGAGGAACTGCTACGGGACCTGGTAGCCGAACACCAGGCCAAACAGAGCCTGGATGTGCTGGATCTCTGTGAGGGCGACGTGCCCTCGGGACTCACGGGTCCTACAGACCCCTCCTCAGAGCTGGGCAAGGGCGGCCAGGAAGAGTTGGCTACAGCTGCTTGGAAGATGTACCGAGCACGTGAGGCAGCCCCTCAGGATCTGCACACACTGGCCTTGGCACCTGGGGATGGAGCTGAAGCAGATGTTGTAAATCAGGAGACAGACCCCCTCTGTGCAGAGTGCCGGTTGGTGCGGCAGGACCCTTTGCCCCAGGACCTCGTGATGTTCCTGCACGCCCTGCGCTATAAAGGGCCAGACTTTGAATACTTTTCACCCATGCCTGCCTGGGCACAGGATGACTGGCAAGAAGACTGAGAGCTGTGGCCAATGGAGGGGTTCCTTCTTGGGTTGGGGCAGAGATGGGGCATAGGGGTAAGGGCTGACTCCATAGGCTGGTACTCAGGGTCTCTGCAGGAGGGAGGTTGGGCCCTAAAGGCACCTGTTCATACTACCTCCTTTCTTCCAGCTAAAGTTTGGGGACTTGTGTGGTTTGTAAATACATTCCTTCTTTTTAACACCTCAAGTGTCTGGTTTTCTTACTGCTTGTTGCTTTTTTATTTAATTGAGGTAAAATTCGCATAGCATAAAATTAATCATTTTAAAGCATACAATTCGGTGGTATTTAGTACATTCACAGTGTTGTCCAACCACTGCCTCTGTCTAGTTCCAAAACATTGTCACCACCCATCAAGCTTTCACTCGCCATTCCCTTCCGCCTTGCCCTGGCAGCCACTAATCTGCTTTGTTTCCATGGATTTGCCTATTGTGGACACTTCATATAAATGGAATCATGCAATACGTGGCCTTTTGTGTCTGGCTTTCATTTAGCATAATGATTTTGAGGTTCATCCATGTTGTAGCATGTATCAGTCCTTAATTATGGCGGAATAATATTCCATTGTATGGATATACTAATTTGGTATATCCATTCATCAGTTGATGGACATTTGGGTTGTTACCACCTTTTGACTATTATGAACAGTACTGCTATGAACATTTGTGTACAAATTTTTGTTTGAATACTCGTTTTTAATTCTTTTAGGTATATACCTAGGAGTGGAATTGCTAGGTCACATGGTAATTCTATGTTTAAGCTTTCGCGGACTCGCCGGACTGTTAACGGTAGTGGCACTGTTGTACATTCCTAACAGCAGTATACAAGGGTTTCGATTGTTGCACATCCTCGCCAACACTTGTTATTTTCCATATTTTTTATTATAGTCATCCTAGTGGGAGCAAGGAAACCCTGGTGGCGTAGTGGTTAAGAGCTACGGCTGCTAACCAAAAGGTCGACAGTTCAAATCCACCAGGCGCTCCTTGGAAACCCTGTGGGGCAGTTCTGATCTGTCCTATAGGGTTGCTATGAGTCGGAATCGACTCGATGGCAATGGGTTAGTGGGAGTGAAGGAGCCCTGGTAGCACAATGGTCAAAAGCTCGGCTGCTAACTGAAAGATCAGTGATTCAAACCCACAGACTGCTCACAGGAGAAAAGACCTGGTGATCTGCTCCCATAAAGATTACAGCCTAAGAAACCCTATGAGGCAGTTCTACACTGTCCAATAGGGTCACTATGAGTCAGAATTGACTCCATGACAGCCAGCAACAGCAGTGGGAGTGAAGTGGTATCTCGTGGTTTTAATTTGAATTTTCTTAATGACTTACAATACTGAGCATCTTTTCATGTGCTTGGTGCCCACCTGTAAATCTTTGGAAAAATGTCTATTTAAGTCTCTTTGCCCATTTTTTAATTGGGTTGTTTGTCTTCTTTATATTTTCTGCCATTCTTTAGATTGTCTTTTCACTTGATTGATAGTGTCCTTTGATCCACAAAAGTTTTTAAAATTTTGTCCAATCTGCCACTCTCTCTTTATTAGTGCACTTGGTCCATTTGCATTCAGCATAATTATTGATAGGTGTGAGTTTAGTGCTGTCATTTTGATGTCTTTTTTTGTGTGTTGTTCACAGTTTCTTTGTTCCCCTTAATTGTCTGTGCTGAGTCCTTTTTCTTTATGTATTTTCTTTTCATCTTTTTCATTGTAGATTTTGTGTTTGCTGAGTCTTTATATTTTTCTAGTTTTTTATTTTGACTTGTAGGATGGTCAGTTTCCTTTGTGGTTACCTTAATATTTACCCCGATTTTTCTAAGTTTATACCAGTCTTTTATTTCTTTATATCGCCTTGACTTCCTCTCCATATGAAAAATCTATGTCTACACTTTTTAAGTCCCTCTTTTTTGTTTTAATGTTGTCATCTTTTACATATTGCCATCTGTTTCCCTATTTTCAGTGTTTTTGCTTTGATTTACTTTTCTGACTTCCCTATCTGGGTTGATATCTGGTTGCTCTGTCCTGTGTTCTAGTGTTGGGTTGTTATCTGATGTTACTGATTTTCTAACCAGAGGACTCCCTTTAGTATTTCTTATAATTTTGGTTTGGTTTTTGCAAATTCCCTAAACTTCTGTTTATCTGGAAATTCCCTAATTTCGCCATCATAGTTGAGAGACAGTTTTGCTGGATATATA
>NW_004444012.1:8912473-8928568 GCF_000243295.1 Trichechus manatus latirostris
TCTATTGTGTGTTCTGCATATTGCTTAATTTCCTTCCTAATTTCTTGAAGAGTTCTGTATATTAATCTTTTGTATTCTGCCTCTGGTAATTGCAAGAAATTTTCCTCCTCTGGAAAATTTCTAGATTCTTTATTTTGGGAGCTTGCTGAAGCCATCATGGATTGCCTCTTTATGTGATTTGACAATGACTGTTGTCTCCGAGCCATCAATAAGTTATTATATTTATTTATTTTATGTTTGCTTACCGTGTCCTAGCTTCTTGTTTTATTTTGATATGCCCAAATAGGCTGCTCGTATGAGCTAGTTTGATTATTGGCACCTTTGAGGCTCTAATATCCTGTCACCAGGTGGTTAGATCTGTTACTAGGTATGTGAGCTCAGGAATCCGCCCACTCCTCCTGTATGGATTCAGCTCAGGTGCCCAGGTAGAGAGCCACCAAGTGTGTGGTGTAGGCTCTGACTCACAGTCCTAGACAGGCATGGGTAATTGGTGTAGGCACAGGCATCTGGCTGCAGCAGGGGGACACACTCTGAACAAGGCAGGGGGCTGACGGCCACCCCCGAATGTCCAGGAGGAAGGCATGTCCCTGCTCCCTAGAGCACGTAGGTGGGTGGGTTTTGCAGCCAGACTATGAGCACCTAATGCTGTTGGCTGTAAGGACTGGGGGGCATCTCTTATTCATGGGCCCCTACTGCAGGTGGTTAGGTGGTGTGGGTGGAGCCACCAGTCCCCAGGCCCCCAATGTGGGTAGGTGAAGACCCTGCTTAATGGGCAGAGTAGTGTCAAATGTCAAGAACCTGCCACTTCACAGCTGAAACAGTTGAAGTTAGAGCTCCGGTATATACCCTGTTGTACTGTGATAATGAGGGCCTATGCTGTTGAAATGGGCCCACACAAGTCTATGCAGGAGGAAAGGTACTCAAAGTCTGTGGATCCCTTATGCTTGTGCCTAGGCAAAGGAGATTTGCCTACCCTGGGTTCCTGGCTTAGGGGAGCTGGCAATTTAGTTTTCCTCCTGTTTGTTAATTTGTTCACTCTCCAAGGCAGGGAGAATGGCTCTGGGCATGTGACGGATCCTACTTCTGGCCTAGGGGACTTGGCGATTGCTGAAGCCAGTCCAGGACCCAGTGCAGAGTAAGGAGGGGGGAGGTAAATGGGAGAGAGGTTTTTCCCTAAGGGGTGTGTTTTTGATCCGCACGGTAAGCAGTATGCAAGTACTTATCTTTCGTAGAGGGCTGCTTCTCACTGGTTCTGGGTGGCTGTGTAGACTCTCAGCGGGTGGGTCTCTCCCAGTGCGGAAAATGTGCCTCCTGAGCATGGCTGCTTGCCTGCCTCACTGCTCACCCTCAAGCTCATCAGGCCTGACGGGCTTAGGCTCCCGCCTGGTCAGGTCTGGCAACTCCTCACTGCTTTCGAACCGTCTCTTCCTCCCCATGCCACTCAGTCCAGTTCCCACCTCTGCCTTTGATGTTCATGGCTCACAGATTGCCATATATAATTGAATCACTTGTTTTTTTTGGGTCTTTGTTGTAAGAGGGTCCACCGGAAGCGTCTAACTACTCTGCCATCTTGGCCCTGCCTCCAAGTTTTAAAAAATTTTGATGAAGTCTATTTCTTATTTTGCTGCTTGTGCTTTTGGTGTCATATCTAAGAACCCATTGCCAAATCTAAGGCCATGAAGATTTATCCCTATGTTTTCTTCTAAGAACTTTGTAGTTTTAGCTTTCCCATTTAGGTCTTTGATATTTGTATATGATGTGAGATAGGGGTCCAATTTCATTCTTTTCGTATGAATATCTAGTTATCCCAGTGCCATTTGTTGAAGAAACTTCTTTCCCCATTGGATGATCTTGTACCTTATTGAAAATAAATCCACCATAGATGTATGGATTTATTTCTGGACTCTCGATTCTATTCCATTGGTCTATGTGTTTATTCTTAGACTAGTATCACACTGTTTTGATTACTGTATCTTTGTAGTAAGTTTTGAATCAGGAAGTGTGAGTTCTCCAACTTTTTCAAGATTATTTTGGCTATTTGGGGTGCTTTGTAATTCCAAGTGAATTTTAGGATTAGCTTTTCTGCAAAAAAGGACACTTGGATTTTGATAGGAATTGTATTGAATCTAGATCGCTTTAGTTAGCATTGCCATTTTAGCAATATTAAGTCTTCCAATTCATGAACATGGGATATTTTTCCATTTATTTAAAACTTTAATTTCATTAAGCAATGTTCTATTGTTTACAGTGTATAAATCTTATGCCTCCTTGGTTAAGTTTACTTTGACGTTCTTTTTTTTTTTATGCTAATCTAAATAGAATTGTTTTCTTAATTTTATTTTTGCATTGTTCATTGCTAGTATATAGAAATACAACATTTTTGTATGTTGATTTTGTTGAATTCTCTTTATTAGTTGTAATAGTTTTTTAATGGATTCTTTAGCATTTTCTATATATAGATACAGTCATGACATCTACAAATAGAGATAATTTTACTTCTTCCTTTCCAGCTTGGATGCCTCTTATTTCTTTTTCTTGCCTAATTGCTCTGTGTCTTAGTTATCTAGTGCTGCTGTAACAGAAATACCACAAGTGGGTGCCTTTAACAAATAGAAATTTATTTTCTTATAGTTTAGGAGGTTAGAAGTCTGAATTCAGAGCACTGGCTCTAGGGGAAGGCTTTCTGTATTGGTTCTGGAGGAAGGTCCTTGTCTCTTCAGCTCTTGCTTCCTGGTTCCTTGGAGATCTCCATGTATCTTGGCATCTCTCTTCCCCATCTCAGCCTCTCTTGCTTGCTTATTTAATCTCTTTTATATCTCAAGAGATTGATTTAAGACATACCCTATACTAATCCTGTCTCATTAACATAACTAAGACAACCCATTACCAAATGGGATTATAACCACAGGCATAGAGGTTAGGATTTGCAACATGTATTTTTGGGGGACACAATTCACTCCATAACATTCTGCTAGAGCTTGCAGCACAGCGTTGAACGAAATAGCGAAAGCTGGCCTCCTTTTCTTTTTCTGATCTTAGGGGGAAAGTTTTCGTCTGTCACCATTATGTGTGATGTTAGCTGTGGGTTTTTCATAAATGCCTTTATCATATTGAGGCATTCTTTTTTATGATTAATATTTTTTACTGTTTCATCAAGGCATTTTTTTATTGTGCTTTAGGTGAAAGTTTACAGCTCAAGTTAATTTATCATTCAAAAATTTATACACATATTGTTTTGTGATAGCAGTTGCAATCCCCACAATGTGACAGCACACTCCCGCTTTCCACCCCAGTTCCCTGTGTCCATTGGACCAGTCCCTGTCCCTTCCTGCCTTCTCATCCTGCTTTTGGACAGGAGCTGCCCATTTGTTCTCATATATCTGATTGAACTAAGAAGCACATTCCTCATGTGTATTATTTTTTGTTTTATAGTCCTGTCTAATCTTTATTTGAAAGTGGGCTTCAGGAATGGTTTCAGTTCTGAATTAACAGTGCATGCAAGGGCCATAGTTTCAGGGGTTCCTCCAGTCTCTGTCAGACCATTAAGTCTGATCTTTTTAAATGAATTTGAGTTCTGGTCTACGTTTTTCTCCTGCTCTGTCCAGGACTCTATGTTGTGTTCATGTCAGGGCGGTCATTGATGGCAGCCAGGCACCATCTAGGTCTTCCGGTCTCAGGCTGGTGGAGTCTTTGGTTCATTTGGTCCTTTAGCCCTTTGGGCTAGTATTTTCTTCATGTGTTTGGTTTTCTTCATTGTCCTTTGCTCAAAGTAGGATGGGACCAATGGATGTGTCTTAGATGGCCACTCGCAAGCTTTTAAGACCCCAGATGCCACTCACCACAGTAGGATGTAGAACATTTTCTTTATAAACTATGTTATGCCAATTGACCTAGATGTCCCCTGAGACCATGGTCCCCAGGCCCCAGCCCCATCATGTTGAGGAAGTTCTTACTGCTTGTTTCTTGCCCCGCATTTCTGCCTGGACAGGACTTTGACTTCTTTTTTACTCAGGCAGAAGCTTTCTCCTTTCTGCCCATTCTATTGTATATTTATCATGGATTTCCTATTTCTTTGGAATACCCATATAGGAACCATGAATTTTGTTTTCATTCACTTTCAGAATGAATACCACAGGCTCAATAACACTGAATCCATAGGCTTTGACCAGCACATATTGAGAAGTAGTAGAGCGGGTGAGAAAAAAGCACTGTTGTTCATATTCTTTTAGTAGTGATTCATAAAAGTTGTTTAGCACCTACTGTATACCAAATATGGAAAACCTGGTGGAGTAGTGGTTAAGAGTTCAGCTGCTAACCAAAAGGTCGGCAGTTTGAATCCACCAGGTGCTCCTTGGAGACTCTATGGGGCAGTTCTACTCTGTCCTATAGGGTTGTTATGAGTCGGAATCGACTCAACGGCAACGGGTTTGGTTTGGTTTGGTTTTATATACCAAATATTATTTAATACTGGGATACAGGGATGAGTGAATGAGTCCTGCCTGGGTAAAACACACATGATGGAATGCACAAAATGCCAAGGGAAACAGTGGAGACATGGCATAATTCTTTCTGAAAGTGCCAGTACAGGTATCCCAGAGAAAGAGGCATTTAATAATGAGTTAGAGTTTGTCCAGTGGAAACGTAAGAGAAGGATTCCAGGTAGAAGGTCAACACGAGAGAAGGCAGGCCTATCCCAGAGCTAGAGAAGGCAAAGGAAGAGACAGCAAAGGAGAGAGAGGCTTTGGGGATATTCGGCCCTCATCACAGGGTATGACCATCACTGATGAAACCTTTACATGGCTTTAGTACTACAACAGACTATAAGGCATAGATAGGAAAAGCCTGAATGACACAGGATTCTCATGGATCTGAGTGTCTGCTCAACTTTGTGAAAACCCTATCTCCATGTCTCGTGAGCCAGCCAACTCTTCTTATCACTGAGACCCTCCTTAACTTAGAAGCTTTGGGCTCCTAGGACAGAGAGCAATCAGATACTCAGTAAAACTTATTAATTCCGTAGACATAGCCAACTATGCTCTAGGTTTACACTAAGCTCTGGGTACATTAAATGGTGAACAAAATAGATATGATCCCTGTCTTCATGGAGTATACAGACTAGAGTATACAGCACAATGTGGGGAAGACCAGCAGACAGTTAAGGTATAGTGAGATAAATGTTCTGTGTGATGGGAAGATGGAAGAAGAGGCTACCTCCACACCTAGTCTGGTGCCTTCCAGGGTTCTGAATAGGAGCATTAGCCTTTGCCCATTTTCCACCTCAGCTCTCCAGTTCTTTGTTCTTCCCTTTCTAGCCCTGTCTACTCTATTCCCATTTTTTCAGTCAGCTTCAGAGGTTCTTGATCTAGGGAGATGGATGAGCTTGAGATGGTCCCTGGATCTCCTGAAATTGTATGCCACATTCTGTGTTTGTGTTATTTTTCGGAGGCGACTCTATATATTTCATCAGATCCTTCAAAGCTACATTGTCCAATACTAGCCACAAATGAATTAAAACTAAGTAAAATTTAAAATGCAGTTCCTCAGTTGTACTAGCCATATTTCAAATGTTCAGTAGCCACTTGATCTAGTGACCACAATATTGGACACAGATATAGATTTCCATCACTGCAGAGAGTTCTATTGGACAGCATGCTCCAAAGGGTCTCTACTCAAAGCAAGAGTTCGTAACTACAATGACTCCACTAGTCCACAGACACTTAAAAAATGGGGATTGTGTTTGTGTGTGTGTATGTGTGTGAGTGTGTGTATTTATGCAAGTGTTCTTCTACCTTGCACATAATAGTTGAGTAATCAGCTCTACTTGTCAGCCAAATACTCTCACGATTGCTAGGTCATTTGTAGAGAACCTGTGAAAAAGGCAACTGCCCTTAAGGAGCTCAGGTTGAACCCAGTTGATGTTTCCTACAGTTTCCTATAGTTAATAGTTGGCTGTGCTCGAATGTGTTTTTCTCCCCCTGTAAAATGGAATTCTTTTTAAAAAATTAAGTCTGATTTTAGACAAGCTCCCCTTACCCCTACTCTAGAGGTAGCTACTATTAATAAATTAGTCTGCTTCCTGACTTTTTACTATTCATAGATGCATAAATGTATATATATATTTTAATAAAAATGGGATCAGGCCATGCCAGTTGTTCTACAACTTACGTTTCTCTCTTTCTCTTTTTTTAAATAGTGCCATTGTGTGACTACACTAAAATGTCCATCCCCAAAGACCAGACTTACTGGCCTGACAGAGACTGGAAAAACTCTGAGAGTATGGCCCCCAGACACCCTTTTAGCTCAGTAATGAAGTCACTCCCGAGGTTCACCCTTCAGCCAAAGATTAGACAGCCCCATAAAACAAATCAAGACTAATGGGGCACAACAGCCCAGGAACAAGGACTAGAAGGCAGGAGGGGACAGGAAAGCTGGTAATAGGGAACCCAAGGTCTAGAAGGGAGAGTGTTGACATGTTGTGGGGTTGTTAACCAATGTCATAAAACAGTATGTGTACTAACTAATGAGAAACTATTTGTTCTGTAAACCTTCATCTAAAGGACAATAAAAAAAAAAAGAACAACAAAAAAAGAAAATCAGAAATGCAGAGCGTAGCTTAAATTCATTTCTCCTGTCCTCACCAAAAACCTACATTAAAAAACAAAACAAAAACCCATCTCCTACTGGTGGAATTTTAGGTGTTTGAAATCTTTCATTGTTATAAACTAACTGTAGTGAATATCCTTGTATTATGTCCTTCCACACTTGTACCACTGTTTCTGTAGAAAAACATTTAAGCAAAATTTTAAGTATAAATACTGACCAATAGGTAATAGCAAACAGCCCTCCAAAAAGATTATACCAATTTCCATTTCCCTCCAGCAGAGTGAGCAGCAGAGGCAGCTGAATGCAGTGACTGAAACAACTGTTCAGGAAGCTGCATTTCCAAGTTTGGCTTTGGTTCCAGCTGTGGCTTGGAACCATGGGTTTCCTGGAATGTCTGCATCTCTTGATGGATGACCTAGATTTGCTTGGGTCAGTCTTGCTCCCAAAGGTGGTAGAGAACATGATCTCGCCGCAAAGCTTCATCAGGTTTCAGGTCACTGGTTCTCAGTACTGAGTGTTTTCTGGAACACAGGATTATAGAAAACCAAAGACTGAAGCAGAGCAGCTGAGGAATGTGACCAGGTTTTGGATGAATGAGTTACTGCAGTCAGCGGTGTCATCACCAAGGCGCTCATTCTGCTGAGAACACTGCCTTGCACATGGTAAACAATATTGTCTGTTATTATGATTATTGTTTTTTTCCTTCCAAATCTTCTGCGTACTCTCCTCCTTTCATTTGAAGTTTAGCCATGTTTTCAAAACTGCATGATCTTCATCAGCTGTTAACCACATTATAACAGTTAGGAATTGCCTAGTAAAATTGAATATGCACATAATCAATGATTCCACTTCCAGCTATATACCCTAGAGAAACATTTTAATATGTATACCAGGAGATAAGGGGTGCCTGGGTGGTACAGATGGTTAAGTGCTCGACTACTAGCTGAAAGATTGGTGGTTAGAACCCACCCAGAAGCGCCTTGGAAGAAAGAACTGAGGACCTGATTCCAAAAGGTCACAGCCAAGAAAACCCTATGGAGCGTTTCTACTCTGCACACATGGGGTCACTATGAGTCCGAGCTGACTCAATGGCAACTAACAACAACCAGGAGATACGTATAAAATATTTTAAATATGTGAAATAGCAATGTAGTTATAGTAACAAAAAACTAGAGATAACCAAAATGTCCACTGATAAGAGAATAGATACCTAATTATTCAAACAATTGTATACTAAACAGTGAAAATGAATGAATTATATATATAAAACTCAAAACAATATTACGTGAAAGACATCATAGATGAATATATACAACATGATTCCACTTATATAAAATTCAAAAACCAACAAAATAAACATTTTTTAGGGATACATACATACATACTTGGTAAAGAAAAATGAAAGGGTGATTAACACAAAATTCAGGAAAGTAGTTACGTCCGCGGTGGGAGGCTGCCAGCAGAGAGGGGCGCAGCGGAAGCTTCAAAGGTGCTGGTAATGTTCCATTTCTTAAGCTGGGTTGTGCAGACATGGCACTGGTTTAGTTATTGTTCTTTAAACTGTGCATACATAATACATTATTCAGGTATGTGTTGTATCATTGTATGTACAAAAGCGCTCAAAATAAAAATTTTTTAAATAAAATATGTTAAAAGATTTTCTTCCTCATTTTTTTTTTTTTTTCCAGCTTGGGTTATCTCTAAAATAGTGACTCTCGTCCTTTGTCTTCCTACTCCACAGCTCCCAAGGTCTATTTGACCTCCACACAGCTGGTGGGAACCACTTTCAAGGGCCTAGGCCATGGGTTAGTTTCACTAGGGATGGAAAGAGAACACCATGTGTCTTAGTTATCTAGTGCTGCTAAACAGAAATACCACAAATGGTTGGCTTTAACAAACAGAAATATATCCTTTCACAGTCCAGGAGGCTGGAAGTCCAAATTCAGGGCACCAACTCCCAGGGAAGGCTTTATCTCTCTGTTGGCTCTGGGGGAAGGGTTCTTGTCACCAGTCTTCCCCTGGTCTAGGAGCTTCCCAGCACAGGGACCCTGGGTCCAAAGGACATGCTCCGCTCCCAGTGCTTCTTTCTTGGCGGTATGAGGTCCACCTCCTCTGCTTTCTCTCTTTTATATCTTAGAAGAGATTGACTCAAGATGAAACCTAATCCTGTATGTAGATTGCTTCCTGCCTCATTAACATAACTGCCTCTAATCCTGCCTGATTAACATCATAGAGGTTAGGATTTACAACACATAGGAAAATTACATCAGATCACAAAATGGTAGACAACCACACAATACTGGGAATCATGGCCTAGCCAAGTTGACACACATTTTTGGGGGACACAATTCAATGCATAACACCATGTATCTGGTATTTTGGAGACTATAATGATAAGCAGTATATAATAATTTACAAATGGGACTAACCACTTTACTGTGCTTTAGCAGATTCAAAAACTGCTTATTTATTGTAAAAGAACTGAGGGATTTAAAAGCAGTTCATGGCTTTCGTATTCTAGACCTGGCATGCTCTCAGAAAAAAACAGTCTTTTGCCTAGCATTTGCTAACACTTCATTGCTGTGGTATCTAGATATAAGGTTTTGAATAAACTTCAATAATTTAAATAATTAATAAATGATGCAATAATTATGATTATTTTTTCTTGTAAACTTTCCAATATTTCAAATATTGAACTTACTGTTGTTGTGCTGTTGTTGTTAGGTACTGTCGAGTTAGTTCAGCCTCATAGCAACCCAATGTACAACAGAATGAAACATTGCCTAGTCCTGCGCCATCCTCACAATTGTTGCTGTGTTTGAGCCCATTGTTGCAGCCACTGTGTCAATCCATCTCATTAAGTAGCTTCCTCTTTTTCGCTGACCCTCTGGTTTACCAAGCATAATGTCCTTTTCCAGGGACTGGTCCGTCCTAAAAACATGCCCAAAATATGTGAGATGAAGTCTCGACATCCTTGCTTCTAAGGAGCACTCCAGTTGTATTTCCAAGACAGATTTGTTTGTTCTTCTGGAAGTCCGTGGTATAGTCAATATTCTTTGCCAATACCATAATTCAAATGCATTAATTCTTCTTCGGTCTTCCTTACTCGTTGTCCAGCTTTCACATGTATATGAGGCAACTGAATATACCATGGCTTGGGTCAGGTCCACCTTTGTCCTCAAAGTGATATCTTTGCTTTTTAACACTTTAAAGAGGTCTTTTGCAGCACATTTGTCCAATGAAATACATCGTTTGATGTCTTTAAAAAAATTTTTTTTATATTTCTTGACTCCTGCTTCCATGGGTGTCGATTGGATACACATAAAATAAAATCCGGACAACTTCAATATTTTCTCCATTTATCATGATGTTTCTTATTGATCCAGTTGTGAAGATTATTGTTTTCTTTATGTTGAAGTGCAATCCATACTGAAGGCTGTAGACTTTGATCTTCATCAGTAAATGCTTCAAGTCCTCTTCACTTTCGGCAAGCAAGATTGTGTCATCTGCATATCACAGGTTGTTAATGAGTCTTCCTCCAGTCCTGATGCTGCATTCTTCTTCATATAGTCCAGCTCCTTGGATTATTTGCTCAGCATGCAGATTGAGTAAATCAAAGAATACAACCCTGACACACAGCTTTCCTGATTTTAAGCCACATAGTATCTCCTTGTTCTGTTCGAATGACTGCCTCTTGGCCTATGTACAGGTTCTGCATAGGCACAATTAAGTGTTCTGGAATTTTCATAAACAAATTATGGTATATCCACACAATGGAATACTACTCAACGATAAGAACAACGATGAAGCCGTGAAACATCTTATAACATGGAGGAAGCTGGAGGTCATTATGCTGAGTGAACTTAGTCACAGGACAAATATTATATAAGACCACTATTATAAGAACTCAAGTGTTCTGGAATTCCCATTCTTTGAAATGTTATCCATAGTTTGTTATGATCCACACATAACATAGTATTTTTTGCATAGTCAACAAAACACAGGTAAACATCTTTCTGGTGTTCACTGCTGTCAGCCAAGATTCATCTGACACCACCAATGATATCTCTTGTCCCACATCCTCTTTTGAATCGGGCTTAAATTTCTGGCAGTTCCTTGTCGATGTACTGCTGCAACTATTTTTTAATTATCTTCAGTAAAATTTTACTTGAGTGTGACATTAATGATATTGTTTGATAATTTCTGCATTCTGTTGGATCACTTTTCTTTGGAATGGGCCCAAATATGCATCTCTTTCAGTTTGTCGCACTCTTGTGGCTTGCATGTGGTGATTCTGGAAGCTATAACACTGGTATTTCAAATACCAGCAGGATCACCCGTGGTGGACAGGTTTCAGCAGAGCTTCCAGACTAAGACAGACTAGGAAGAAGGACCTGGCGGTCTACTTCTGAAAAAATCAGCCAGTGAAAACCTTATGAATAGCAACAGAACATTGTCTGATATAATGCCAGAAAAAGAGCCCCTCAGGTTGGCAAGCACTCAAAATATGACTGGGGAAGGCCTGCCTCTTCAAGGTAGAATCAACCTTAATGACATGGGTGGAGTCAAGCATTCCGGACATTCATTTGCTGATGTGATGCAACTCAAAATGAGAAGAAACAGCTGCAAACATCCGTTAAATGCCAGTAGACTAGGGAAAATGGGGAATAACACTTGATGGTGTTTTCCATACTTTACATCCTCAGTTAAAGTAGCGATGGATCGTTGACAAACAACAACGAGTTACACCTTTCGTTCTCCTCACAAGGGGGAGCAATGCCCTAGATGGTCTCATTTTCAATTTAAAATTCCTAGAATAAAGTAAAACTGGGTCAAACCCAACTCCAAGGGGCAAAGTTAATGTATGAAGGCAAACCTGAAGCTATGACTGCTGATTCCATTGAGTTTGAAATGGAAGAAATAATTCCATTTTTAATGTTTTCATATCTCTTTAGGCTAACTGAAATGTCATTGGCTCTGAGTACTTCCCCCCCACCATTGGTTTTTGCCAATGATTCTCAAGTATTTCTTATCTGAAGGTTTTGATTTATATTTGTCAACTCAGATTCCTTCAGTAAATACCTAGAAATGTTTCTGATGGACAAATGAAGGTTCAATTTGTTCTAAACTATGATAGCATACTCAGTGATTAAATCAGACCATTAAAAAAAGTCCAAATCATCTCTAACTTCCTATTGATAGCTGTGATGGTTAAGATTGTGTGTCGACTTGGCTGGGCCATGATTCTCAGTGTTTATATGTGATCACTCCCATGATTGAATATACTGTGAGTAGTCAATCAGATGAAAGGGAGTTTCCTTGGGGGTGTGGCCTGCATCTGAATATAAGCAGACATTCTGGCTGTTTGCTGTCTCCGGATCCTGCGGCTGCGTCCTCTCATCTCACCTCCGGCTCTTGGGACTTGAGCTGTCAGCTTATCTGCTGAATTTGGGATTCATCAATCTTCTCAGCCTGTGAGTGGAGCCCTGCTCTTTGACCTGCTGATCTTGGGTTCATCAGCCCCTGCAGCTACATGAATTGGGAGAGGCCTCTACCCTGATCCACGGACATGGGTCGTTCTAACCTCTACAATCCTGTGAGCTGTTTTTTTTGATATAAATCTCTCTCTATATATATTTATACCCTTTATTGGTTTTGCTTCTCTGCAGAACCCAGCCTAAGACCATAGCCAATAGAGCTATGGATTTAGAATTCTGATTTCTAAATTTTGAAAGATGCAGAAACATGACATCTGAGGAAAATTTTTTTGGCTTTAAAAAAATTGAAATAACGCCTTGACAACTGTTTTTGAGTACTCACTGGAAGGATTGTTCCCAATCAACTTTCCTTTCAATGAGTATCAGTCATCATTTTGGGCTAATCTAGCAAGTAACAGAGGTAGCCTTTACTTCAGTCCATAATGCAGGACTTTAAAATGCTTAATCCTTACAATTTTGCCTCAATTCTGATTCTAGATGATTTAGCATTTAGAATAGATATAAAGCTTTCCTTTTTAAATTTTTAACCTGTCTTAATGACTGTTAATTTACACACCAATCACTAATGTCAAAGATGAAGAAATTGAAGATTTTTACCAACTTTTGTAGTCTGAAATTGATCAACCATGCAATCAAGATGCATTGATAATTACTGGTGATTGG
Organism: Trichechus manatus latirostris; assembly: GCF_000243295.1. Classification (NCBI taxonomy): domain Eukaryota; kingdom Metazoa; phylum Chordata; class Mammalia; order Sirenia; family Trichechidae; genus Trichechus; species Trichechus manatus. The sequence goes on from NW_004444012.1 coordinate 8,925,238, forward strand.
AATGCACAGGTTGGAAACAAAGAAGCATCAGTAGTTGGAAAATATGGTCTTGGTGATAGAAATGACACTGGAGATCTCACGACAGAAATTTGCGCAACCAAAGACCTATTCATTGGAAATACCTTTTTCCAATAACATAAATGACGACTATACATGTGGACCTCACCAGAGGAATACACAGGAATCCAATCGACTACATCTGTGGAAAGAGAACATGGAGAAGCTCAATATCATCAGTCAGAACAAGGCTGAGGCCAACTGCAGAACAGACCATCAATTGCTCCTATGCAAGTTCAAGTTGAAGCTGAAGAAAATTAAAACAAGTCCACAAGAGCCAAAGTACAAACTAGAGTATATCCCACCTGAATTTAGAGACCATCTCAAGAATAGATTTTATACATTGAACACTAATGACTGAATACCAGACGAACTGTGGGATATCAAGGATATCATACATGAAGAAAGCCAAAGGTCATTAAAAGGACAGGAAAGAAGGAAAAGACCAAAATGGATGTCAGAAGAGACTCTGAAACTTGCCCTTGAATGGAGAATAGCTAAAGCAAATGGAAGAAACGAAGTAAAAGAGGTGAACAGGAAATTTCAAAGGATGGCTCAAGAAGACAAAGTAAAGTATTATAATGAAATGTACAAAGACCTGAAGTTAGAAAACCAAAAGGGAAGAACATGCTCGACATTTCTCAAGCTGAAATAAGTGAAGAAAAATTTCAAGCCTTCAGTTGCAATATTGAACAATTCTGTGGGCAAAATATTGAATGGTGCAGGAAGCATCAATGTAAGATGGAAGGAATACACAGTCATTGTACCAAAAAGAATTGGTTGACTTTCTACCATTTCAGAAGGCAATATATGATCAAGAACCAATGGTATTGAAGGAAGAAGTCCAAGTTGCACTGAAGACATTAGCAAAAAACAAGGCTTCAGGAATTGATGGAATACTAATTGAGATGTTGCAACAAACATATGTAATGCAGGAAGCTCTAACTCATCTATGCCAAGAAATTTGGAAGACAGATACCTGGCCAACCTGGGCAACTGGCTGGAAGAGATGCATATTTGGGCACATTCCAAAGAAAAGTGATCCAACAGAATGCAGAAATTATCAAACAATATCATTAATGTCACACTCAAGTAAAATTTTGCTGAAGATAATTAAAAAATGATTGCAGCAGTACATCGACAAGGAACTGCCAGAAATTTAAGCGAGATTCTAAGAGGACGTGGGGCAAGAGATATCATTGGTGATGTCAGATGAATCTTGGTAAAGCAGAGAATACTGGAAAGATGTTTACCTGTGTTTTGTTGACTATGCAAAAAACACCGTGTTATGTGTGGATCATAAAAAATTATGGATAACATTGCAAAGAATGGGAATTCCAGAACACTTAATTGTGCGCATGCGGAACCTGTACATAGACCAAGAGGCAGTCATTTGAACAGAACAAGGGGATATTGTGTGGCTTAAAATCAGGAAAGATGTGTGTCAGGGTTGTATTCTTTCACTTATTCAATCTCCACATTGAGCAAATAATCCAATAACCTGGACTATATGAAGAAGAATGTGGCATCAGGATTGGAGAAAAACTCATTAACAACCTGTGATATGCAGATGACACAATCTTGCTTGCTGGAAGTGAAGAGGACTTGAAGCATTTACTGATGAAGATCAAAGTCTATGGCCTTCAGTATGGATTGCACCTCAACACAAAGAAAACAAAAATCCTCGTGCCTGAATCGATAAGCAACATCATGATAAACAGAAAATATTGAAGTTGTCAAGTGTTTCATTTTACTTGGATCTACAATCTACATCCATTGAAGTAGCAGTCAAGATATCAAGCAATGTATTTCATTGGGTAAATGTGCTGCAAAAGACCTCTTTAAAGTGTTGAAAAAGCAAAGATGTCACTTTGAGGACGAAGGTGCGCCTGACCCAAGCCATGGTATTTTCAATTCTCGTATATATGTGAAAGCTGGACAATGAATAAGGAAGACAGAAGAAGAAGTTATGCCTTTGAATTATGATGTTGGCAAAGAATATTGACTATACCATGGACCGCCAGAAGAACAAACAAATCTGTCTTGGAAGAAGTATAGCCAGAATGCTCCTTAGAAGCGAGGATGGCAAGACTTCATCTCACATACTTTGGACATGTTATCAGAGAGGAACCAATCCCTGGAGAAGGACATCATGCTTGGTAAAGTAGAGGATCCTCAATGAGATGGACTGACACAGTGCCTGCAACAATGTGTTCAAGCATAACAACGATTGTAAGGATGGTGCAGGACTGGGCAGTGTTTCATTCTTTTGTGCACAGGGTTGCTATGAGTTGGAACCTACTCGTTGGCACCTAACAACAATAACAACACCAACATTGGCTTTTAAGCATTCTTTTTTTTCTTTCTTAAGCAAGGTTACTATAGAACTGGATTTCATTTTTTGCTCTATTGATCTTTAACAGGAAAAAATTATTTCATCTTCAGCTAAGTAGACATTCCCAGAAGAGGTTATAACAAGGTGGATGTCTGCACATGATAGCATGTAGCTCATGTCATGGTTTGAGCAAAGAAAAATGTTTGGGATTGGTGTTGCAGACTCTGAGAAGACTGCTTGTATTCACTCTTGTGCCTCTCCAGACTTTGCCATGGCTGTCTTCCCAGAGGTGTTTCTCCACTGGGGCCACACCTCCCAATGGCAAGGAACAGCCTGTACTCACTTCTGTCATTGCCTGCCTCTCGAAACCAGTCTTTTGAAGTACTGGAGCCCAAGGTCTGGATTTTTTTTTTTTTTTGCAAGGGTTTAAAAAAAAAAAGAACTACAGGCACACCACAATGCACTATATTTAAATTTTACCTTCAGAGCCGTGTCATTTAAGGGCTGTTGACACGTAAGGGCAGACACATAAGCGACTGCGTGGGCTGCAAACCATCACCAACTAAAACACTGGATAGTTCTGCCCAGAGCACCTCATTCTCAAAAGAGGTTGGATCTTCCTGGTGCTGGACCAAGAGAATGAACACCCATAGTCCAGAATAGTACTTGTGAGGAAGAACTCTGTTGTTGATTAAGAATAGTTTCTTTGACACTAAATAGGTAATAGATAAGTGGCAACTTTGGTGAAGGGCAAGACAATACACAATACTAGGGAAGCCAACACAACTTGTACAAGACAAGGTCATGGAAGCTCCAGAGACACATCCAAACTCCCTGAGGGACCGAATTACTGGGCTGAGGGCTGTGGGGACCATGGTCTCAGGGAACATCTAGCTCAACTGGCATAATATAGTTTATAAAGAAAATGTTCTACATTCT
>NW_004444012.1:8936248-8957367 GCF_000243295.1 Trichechus manatus latirostris
AGCTCAATTGGCATGACACAGTTTATAAAGATAATATTCTACATTCTACCTTGGTGAGTAGCGTCTGGGGTCTTAAAAGCCTGTGAGCAGCCATCCAAGATACTCCACTGGTCTCATCCCTTCAGGAGCAAGGGAGAATGAAGAGAACAGGATACAATGAAAAGATTAGTCTGAAGGACTAATGGACCACAGCTACCAAGGCCTCCACCAGTACAGCTAGATGGTGCCCGGCTACCACCACTGACTGCTCTGACCAGGATCACAAGAGAGGGTTCTGGACAGAGCTGGAGAAGGACGTAGAGCATAATTCTAACTCACAAAAAAAAGACCAGATTTACTGGTCTAAAGGAGACTGGAGAAACCCCGACACTATGGCCCTGGACACCCTTTTAGCTCAGTGGTGAAGTCATTTCCGAGGTTCCCCATTCAGCCGGGAAGTGGACAGCCCCATAAAACCAAATGGGGCTAATGAGGCACAGCAGCCCAGGGACAAGGGCCAGAAGGCAGAAGGGGACAGGAAAGCTGGTGATAGGGAACCCAAGGTTGAGTAAGGATAGTGTTGATGTGTTGTGAGGTTGTTAACCGTTGTCACAGGGCAACATGTGTACTAACTTTTAAATGAGAAACTATTTTGTTCTGTAAGCCTTCATCTAATGTGAGAATAGCAGCACAATTGGAAGAGCGTAGTCGATGTCACCGAACTGTGCATGTAGAAATTTTTAAAATGGTGTATCTTTGGCTATGTATATTTTCACCAAACAACAACAAAAAAAGGTCGAGAAGGGAGAGGGTTGACATGTTGTGGGGTTGTTAACCAAGTCTTAAAACAATATGTGTACTACTGTTTCTTGAGAAACTATTTGTTCTGTAAGCCTTCACCTGAAGTACAATAAAAAAAAATTAATCATCTTAAAATAAAAAAGAATGAATGATTTTTCTGGTTTTTTGACTAGTTTGCGGGGGGTGGGGGAAGGGGGGCGGGCTGGTACGGAGGATTTTTCCGAAAGTAACAGCCATTCCGGAAGTACTTTTTTTGTCCAAATCGTGCAGTTTCAGCTTCTCCAGTAGAGGGCGCCTCTGACTCTTTTACTGCCTTAGTTTTTAATGCGTTCGTTTCCCGTCACTAATTCAAGTCTTTTTTACCCTGGGCTTTTAAATTATCTAGCGTGTTGCTGATTCTTTTGATTGTCTTTTAGAAAAAGGGAACATAAGCACAGTAGTTCTTTTATCACAGGAAATCAGTATAAATGCAAAACAGTGAGACTGTATCATAGCAAATCTCACTGCCATTTCATATGAAAGAAACAAGTGAACAATTAAGCATGAAAACTGAGGAATGGAAAAGTAAGCTTCCAACTCACAATCTCTCTTTTATTCTGTCTAAATTCTTTCAGTGCTTTAGTATTTTCAGAACTTCTACAATTGAAGATTTTCCCTTGAGAAAATTATTCACCCACTTTTATTTGTAGAATATGGGCATGCTGATAGGTCTTATCAATTTTCCAAAGAAATTCGTCACTGCAAGAAGCAGGCAAAACCCATGAAAATGATGAAGCCCTGCCAGTCTCAGCCACAATAACTGCCACTGCTGGTCTCTAGAGAGGTCACAGCACTAATGGGCAGTTTAAATACTGCTTGGCAAGTGCTGTGGGGGGCCCAGGGGACTATAAGAGCATCAGGGAGGGGTGAAAAGACTCAGAAATAAGGGAGAGCCCAGGAGCTAGCTGAGGGAAATGCAGGTAGGGACTGCAGGCATGAAGGGCTAGGGGAGGCTTGTTAGTGGGGCTGGCATCCAAGCTGAGATCTGAAGGAGGAGCAGGAGGCATCTAGGGAAGGGCAGGATGGAAGGCGGCAGGGGGTGGAGGGAGGCATGTTCCAAGGAGAGAGAGCAGAGCCTAGTCAGTGTCTCAAAAGTGTTTTAGAAGAGTCCCTCAGGAGTTCTTAACCACGTTTTGTGATAATAGACTTCTATGGCAATCTCGTGCAGCCTATGGACCCCTTCTGAGAATACTGTTTTAAAATGCATGAAATTAAGTATATTAGAATACAACGGCAACCAGTTATATTGAAATAAACTTTTCAAAATATTTTTTAAAATCTACGATATAATAGTATATGTACTTCTTACGAATGTATAACATTACAAGATCTAATGGCAGGTCTAATAACTACCATAATTTTGCAGTAGTAACGAGCATAATGGGAACCCTGGTGGTGCAGTGGTTAAGCACTATGGCTGCTAACCACGAAGTCAGCAGTTCAGATCCACCAGCTGCTCCTTGGAAACCCTAGGGGCAGTTCTACTCTGTCCTATAGGGTCGCCATGAGTCAGAATCTACTTGACAGCAACACATTTGGTTTTTTTTGGTAGTGAGCATAATGGAGTCCTGGGTGGTACAAATGGTTAATGTGCTCAACTGCTAACCAAAAGGCTGGAGGTTCTGCTAACCAAAAAGTTGGTGGTTCGAGTCCACCCAAACGTGCCTTGGAAGACCTGGCAATCTGCTTCCAAAAAATCAGCCATTGAAAGCCCTATGCAGCACAGTTCTTCTTTAACACACACAGTCTGATTCTGACTCAATAGCAACTGGTTCGGATGAGCATAAAGCAACCACCATAATGTGATAGAAAAATATCTGTAATTTATATTGGTTACAAAGTCACAGGTAAGGTTAATATGACTGTAGTTTGTTGCTAAACTTTATTGAAGGAAATGTTAACTTTCACTTAAAGATGCGTGAAAATAAAGATGACTTTTTTTCTCAACCAAATAACCCACTGAATTCCACCCGTAGACCCCTTGAGAATGTGTGGAATCTGGGTAGAAACCCTTCCTAGCAGCAGGGTGGAGAATGGATTGGGGAGCAAGGCTAAAGTCAGGTGCTCTGGTGACGCACAGCCCTCGCTGGTATTAACACTCCCAAGGGATGTGGGTCTAAGAGAGTGGAGGCAGGAGAGCAGGAAAAGCAGGGGCCACGCCCTCCACACAGTGTGGCAAACCTTGCCTGAGCGCGTGCCAGGTGCTGCGTTCTGGGGTTGAGCCTGTGAGGTGTGGACAGCCTCAAGGGGGAGAGGACTTGTAAATCCTTACTGCAAGGGGATTGATGAGGCTGTTTATTAATCTCTAACATGTATAGACCGGTAGTTAAGAGTCACCAGAGTCTGACAGACTTGGGTTCTTGAGTTAGGAGCTATATAACCTTGGGCAAGTTAATCTTTCAGTTTTCTCGTCTGTAAAATGGAGTAATAAAAATATCTATCATGATGACAGTAGTCCCCGGGGGTGCAAACAGTTAATGTGCTTAGCTGCTAACGGAGAGGTTAGAGGTTCTCGGGTTTGAGTCCATCCTGAGGCACACGAAAGAAAGCCCTGGTGATCTACTTTAGAAAAATCAGCCATTGCAAACTCTATGGAATCACATAAGGACAAAAACTGTATGATTCCGCTTTTATAAGAAGACAATAACATATATATATATATATATCTACAGAGGCCAGCGTTCATTGGTGGTTACCAGGGATGGATGGTGGGGGGAAGAAGAATCACTCTCTAGATCATACCCATTACCTTCGAGTCATAGCGAGCCTGTAGGACAGAGTAAAACTGCCCCATAGGGTTTCCAAGAAGCGGCTAGTGGATTCGAAATGCGGACCTTTTGGTTAGCAACCAAGCTCTTAACCACTGTGCCACCAGGACTCCCTTTAGAGCATAGATACTTGTTATTTTTGGTGATAGGAAAAGTAGCACCAAACGTGGATGTAATAAGTATAGCCTGATCAAAGTAGATGATGCCACAAGAAACAGACAAGAGAAAAAGATGTTTGTGCTAAAGAACATAACGTATGTAATTTGGCAACAATACCAACAATAACCAAAAAAACAAGTGTATGGTCACATATGTAGGCATACAGGCAATATATGCGTACGGGTAGGTACAGGTGTATACATATGTCTGCACAGATAGAAGTATCTATATGTACACGTACGTACAGATATGTGTGTGCATACGTATATATTCATAGACAATGCAGTTACAGACACGTCTCAGACATAACCAAACACTTCGCAAGATTGGTTTTCTGAGTTTGAAGGCTTAGGACCTTAGTCTCATGAGACAACTCAGTCAACTGGCATAATGTAGTTTACAAAGTTCATGTTCTGCAGCCTAGTGAGTTGAGTAGCGTCTGGGATCTTAAAAGCTTCTGAGCAGCCATCCAAGATACAACTACTGGTCTCTACTTATCAGGAGCAAAAGAGAAAGAAGGAAACCAAAGTCTCAGAAGAGACTATTCTACAGAGCTAATAGTCTACATGAACCATTGCCTCATCCACCCTGAGACAGAAGAACTAGATGGTGTCCAGCTACCATTACCAACCGTTGTGATCAGGGCTGCAATACATGGAGCCTGATAGAACAGGAGAAAAACGTGAACAGAACTCAAATTCTTAAAAAATTCAGACTTACTGGACCAGTTGAGACTACAGAACTCCCTGAGACTATTGCCCTGAGATATTCTTTAAACCTTGAACCAAAACTATCCCCTGAGGCCACCTTTTAGTGAAATAACAGATTGGCATACAAAATAAAAGATATTACCCGTGAGTACAGTGCTCTATTAAAAAACCATCTATATGAGACGAAAAGATCAACAATTACTCTACAGCAAAGATGAGAAGATAAGGAGGCAGGGAAACTAGATTACCGGAAATGGAACAACCAGAACGCAATTAAAGAGAATGTTGACACATTGTGAAAAATACAAATAATGTCACTGAACAATTTGTGTAGAAGTTGTCAAATGGGAACCTAATTTACTGTGTAAATTTTCACTGAAAACAAACAAAAATATTAAAGAAAGAAAACCCCATGGAGCATAGTTCTACTCTGACACATGTGGGGTTGCCATGGATCAGAACTGACTCCACAGTAACCAGTAACTGGTATCATGATCACAGGGTTATGGTAAGGTTAAAGTGATACAATTCATATAAAATATGTGGATAAATAAAAGTTGTTAAATGTGAGTTGAATGAATCTGGCTGATGACCTTCCAGGAGGGAAATCTCTCTATTCTTTTTCGGCTCCCTGTTGCTCGCTTTTTGGTTTAACGAGAAGGATCACACCTTCCTCTCCTCTGGAAAGGTAGCCATGCGTCAGTCTCTGGCATTTTGATATGACCAAGTTTCCGCACATTTTCAACATCTTTTAACGTTTCCCAATGTATGCAGTTCTTGAGAAACCGCAGTTTGCTGGGGTCTGGAAGAGGATCCTGAATACTTTGTGTCTCGCGGTAGTTTTCGGGTGAAATGATACTTCCTTATCAGGACAGGTATTTGAAAACTCCCGAGTTAAGAGTCGATAATAACTGAAGCTGCTCAATCAGGAACTAGGTTACTTCAGGTTGGAGCCGACTAGCATTCCAACATACGGGAATGGTAATAACGGTGGAATTTTATGAATTGTTGTTTACTTCACATGAAAATAAATTAAATCCAGTACAGACGTTTTCCGATGTCCAGAAAGTGTTTCCTCCCTATTCTTTATCTGTGAGATCGGAACGCTTTAAAAGCTGCTTTTCAAATTTCTCAGACCTGAGGTTGAAAATACTAGATTAAGTGGACAAGTAAATCGTGACTAGAATTTGCAAAAGTTTCCACTCCGCAAATTATTGTTCTGTTTAAATCTGAGGCAAAAAGCCAATGTCGACGAGGATGGGATTCGAACCCACGCGTGCAGAGCACAATGGATTAGCAGTCCATCGCCTTAACCACTCGGCCACCTCGTCCCAGAAACCTACTTCTTCTTGGTAGCTATAGGGAGTAATACTAAGGGGCTATGACGCACTATTATGGAAGCCGCCATTTTGTACGGAAGCAAAGGTTCGATCATTTCTTTAGCAGGCAATCGAAAGAAGATGGCCGCTCCCATGATGAGGGAGTCTGCAATGTGGAGGAGCAAAGGAAAACTAGGTAGAAAATGAAATAAACCTGAAGGAAATAAAATCAGCACAGAGATTCGAAAGTTTGGTTAAAGTCTTAGGAATGGGGTTGGTCTGGATTCTAAGAGGCGGAGTCGACGCGTAGAGCGGTTTTGCGCATGCGCAACGCTAGGCGGTTAGATTTGAATTCGTTACTGTGGAAGTCTGGGCGTTGTGAGGTGAGGTCGAGAGGGAGCTGTGAGCTCCCTCTGTGAGGAGCGCGCGGAATCCAAATAAGTCACCGAATTTGTCAAGCAGGTGGGCCGCGGCAGGTAAGGAGAAAGATCCTTTATTTCTGGGCTCCTAGGAGGGGTTTGGGTTTTGTCTAAGCGATCGGAAGGCCTCCTGGAGGTGAGGGACACTCCGTCAGCCAGGCGGCCTCGGAAAGCACTGGGCCCTGAGTAGGCGCCTCTGCCCCCGGTGCTGGGCTCTTTTCTTTCCTCCCCTCGGCCTGCACACTGTGCCGCCGCCGTCTCTCCTAGCACTTCACCCATACCTGCGTTCCTCCAGGCGGCTCGGATTGCTTGTCGGTCTCCCTCTCCGCGCCCGGCCCGCCCCGCCCCGCCATCTTATGTCAGGGCTCCGGGGCTCATCGTCGCTTCCCTGCCACTCTTCCCTTAGACACTTACGGCTCTTTGTTTTGCTGATTCAATCTTTTCTTAGCTGTAAATGAAGTAACAGCAACACGTCATTTTAATCTCTCGGCTCGTCATGGTTTATTTACAGTTCTCATTGGAGTGCTTAGCAGCACTTAACAGTTATTAATCAATAAAGCCAATTATTGGTAAGCCAAAATTAGTTTTTGAAATTTCTTACTGTTTATGTCAATATTAGGGTTTGAGGAAAAAAGAGTGTTTCCTGTTGGAATTTTAAAGATAGGCTTATTAGGCTTTGACAGAGATAAGGATACAGGATGAAGACCACAGCAGAAGCTTATTGTAGATGTTAGGATTGAAGTTTTCGTTGGACCAATCGAATTCCACAGGTATTTACTGGGTTCCTTGTTGTCTTGTGCGAGGTGTAGGAGCTGATGATTCAGAGGAGGTTCCCGTCCAGAAAGGGAAATAATATACACAACTATTATACAAGATAGAATATAAAGGATTATATTGCTGTTGCGAGGCGCTGTCGAGTCAGTTCCGACTCATAGCGACCCCATGAACAACGGAACGAACCACTGCAGGATCCTGTGCCATCCATCCTCACAATAGTTGCTATGCTCGGCTCAAGCATTGTTGCAGTCTCTGTGTCAATCCATCTCACTGAGGGTCTTCCTCATTTTCACTGACTCTCTACTTTGCCATGCATGATGTCCTTCTCCAGGGACTGGTCCCTCCTGATAAAGTGTCCAACGTACGTGTTTCTAAAGAGCATTCTGGCTGGATTATAGGGAATTCTAAAGTGGTATGGGAGCACAGAGAACAGAGAGCTTGTTTGATGCTTTTGGCAATGTAGACTAAAGGGGCTTCATGGAGAAGGTGGTGTTTGATGTGGACTTGAAGAGTGGAATGTTTTACAGAGATGCGGAATTAAGGTCAATGCACCTGATGTGCAGCCAGCCACCACCTATCTGTCACTGGAGGCTTGTGTGTTGCTATGATGCTGAACAGGTTTCAGCAGAGCTTCTAGACTAAGATGGACTAGGAAGAAAGGCCTAGTAATTTACATCTGAAAATCATCTAATGAAAATCCTATGGCTCGCAATGGTCCAGTCCACAACCGATCATGGCAATGTTGCCCGTCTGGGCAGCGTTTCATTCCGTTGTGCATGGGATCTCCATGGGAGGGGAGAGACAACTTGAAGGCAGCTAACAACAACAACAAAAGTTTTGGTAAAAACTGGTTTCCAAACAGTATAATTCTTCTTGACCATGTGAATGGCTGTATATGTTTGCAAGATGACAAATAGACGTAACTTGAATAAAAATGTTTTGAATGATAGTATTTAATGACGTGTTTGATGCTAACTAAGAGACTATGGGGAAAATTTTATTTTCACATGGAGAAAAATGAAACAGGATCCATGCCTCACACCATACACAAAAACAAATTCAAAATGGATTAAGAACCTAAATGTGTAAAGTAAAACTATAAAATTCTTAGACGAAAAAGCAAGGGTAACACTATCAGGCCTAGCTTTTAACAGTGGATTATCTAATAATGAAAGCACAAACAGCAAAAGACTAAATAAATGGGATCTCATAAAAATTAAAAACTTCTGTTCATCAAAAGATTTTACCAAAAAAGAGAAAAGACAAACTACAGATTGGGAGAATATATTTAGAAACCATATATTCGATAAGAATCTAATAGCAAAAAATATATAAAACTTTGATAGCTTAGTATCAAAAAAGACAACCCAATCAGAAAATGAACAAAGGACTTGAATCGACATTTCTCCAAAGACGACATTCAAATGGCCACCAAACGCATGAAAAGATGCTCGGCATCATTAGCCATCAGAGAGATGCAAATCAAAACTACGGTGAGATAACATTTCACTCCCACTAGGATGGCTACGATAAAAAAAATAAAAATAACAAATGTTGATGAGGATGTGGGGAAACTGGAACCCTTACCTGTTGCTGATGGGAATGCAAAATGGTACAGCTGTTGTGGAAAACAGTGTGGCGGTTCCTCAAAATACTAAAAATAAAACTACCTTATAACCCATCAATTCCACTCCTAGGTATATACCCAAAAGACTTGAAAGCAGAGACTTGTACACCAATATTCATTGTAGCACTATTCACGATAGCCAAAAGGTGGAAACAACCTAAATGTCATCAACAGATGACTGCATAAACAAAATGTGGTACATACATACAATGGAATACTACTTAGCCAGTAGGAGAAATGAAGTCTTGATAAATGCTACAATATGGATGGAGCTGGAAACCATTGGGCTGAGTGAAATAAGTCAATCACAAAAGGACAAATATTGTATGACCTTACTTATATAAAAAGACAAGAAAAGGCAAATGTATAGAGAACAAAGTTTATTAGTGGTTACCGGGGTGAGAGGGAGGGGGAAAAGGGGGGTAAATCGTCATGGAAATATCGCATTGATTAAGGGTAAGTTGCGCAACCGATTATTGTAATTGCTGTCAGTAAGTTGCACACTGTAAAACGTGGAATTGGTAAAAGTTATGTGATATATTTACTATGACAACAACAACAAAAAAGTAGCTGCTGAGGCTGCTTATATACAACCAAAAGCCTCATGGGATTTGGTTTCTTGGTTTGAAGGTTTAGGGTCATGTTTTCATGGGACATCCCAGGTAATTGGCCTAATAACATGTTTAGTGCTTCTGGTCTACCTCCTAACTTGATGTGTAGTGCCTGGGGTCCTAAAAGCTTTAAGCAGCCATCCAAGGCACAACAATTGGTCCCTATTTGCCTGGAACAACAGAGGAAGACGAGAGTCAGGAATAGGAAGAGGATATGGAATGTGTGGCTAATTGCCTCCGTGAACAACTGCCTCCTTTGCCATGAGACCAGAACAACTGGATGGTGCCTGGCTACCATTACTGAACAGTTTGATCAGAGATTCCATAGAAGAATCCTGATCAAAAGGGGAAAAATGGAGAACAGAATTTCAAATTCTCACAGACTCCAGACTTCCTGGAGCTGTGAAGTTTGGCTGAACTCCTGAAACTATTTCCCTGAGATAATCTTTAAACTTTAGACCAAAAATATCCCCAGAAGTTTTCTTAAAACCAAACAATAGTTTAGCTTAACTAGTAAAAAATGTCTGTCTTGAGCATTATGCTCTTTTAAGAACTACCTATAGGGGACAATAGTAACTTGAAAGATCAGATAGGAACCTTAGAGGGCAGTGAGTTTATGTTACGGGGGAAGAACAACTCAGAAAAGGAGGGTGAGAATGGTTACACAACATGAAGAATGTAATCTGTATCGCTAAATGGTACGTGTAGGAACTGTTGAATTGGTGTATGTTTTGCTGTGCATACTCTCAATAACAACAACAACATAAAATTATTTTTTTTAAAAAAAGACTATGGAAGATTCTGACTCTAGGTATTAATAGTAGGATAGTGCTGCCCAGTAGAACTTCCTGATATAATGGAAATGTTCTATGTCTGCATTGTCCAACATGTTACCCATTAGCCACATGTGACTACGAGCTCTTGAAATGTGGCTACTGTGACTGTGGAACTGAATTTTTAATTTTATTTCATTCTAATTAATTTAAATTTAAATAGCTATCATATTGGACAGCACAGGTCTACAGCCTCTGTCAGTGAACACTATGGAAAATACCGACTCTAGATACTGGTAGTCTGAAAGTAGGAATGGGCAAACAAAGAGCCAGATAGTAAATATTTCAGACTTTGCAGCTACATGGTCTCTGTCACATATTCTTCTTTTGTTGTTGTTGTTTGTTTATTACAGCCTGTTAAAAATGCAAAAACCAATCTTAGCTCAAGGGCCACTTTGGCCCAGTGGTGGTAGTTTGCAGACCTCTGGATTATTTAGACAGAGGTCCCCAAACTTTCATGGTTTACGGCACCCTTAGGCCAAAAGAAATACCTAACAGTTCTATTTATTAAGTAATTAGGTCCAAACGCTTAATAAGTATTTATGTCCTAATCACTAGTGGCCATTGGAAAGAATAATACACATAAATTGAAGGAAAAGATAATATTTTTATTTTATTTTTAGATAGTCACAGTTACTAATGGGATGTATGCTTATTGGACACTGCACACCTTCCCAAACCTTGGAATCAGATTGGACACTGCCATCCTCATTTACTGTGCCATATTGATAAAAGGTATTTGCTTTTTATCACGGCAGTGCCAAAAATTCGGCTTCTTAATGACATCATCAAAATGACTAATGTGAATGGGTACTGTTTTGAGCTAGTAGTTCACACACTGCCTGACAGATGTCAAGAATTGATGTGTTTCTCGCAAAAATTTAAAATATCCCAGGACACCTCTGGGAGACTGCTGCCCCGCCCCTGGTGCCAGGCGCACAGTTTTGGAAACAATCAATGTGGCAATAATCAGGAGTTTAACCATAATAGAATATTACTTAAAAAACATGACTTCAGACTAATCTTTGAATCTCATCAGTGAATTTCCAACTGGTTTGCAGTTTAGATGGGAATAATAGTTATATCTCAAACAGCAGAAACATATATGTGATCTTGAGTTGATAGTATTTAATATTTTTATTTGTGAATTTTGAATATGTGCACTGAGTTTGAAAGTATTTCCAAATGTTGTTAGGTGCTGTCGAGTCATTTCCAAATCACAGTGACCCTATGGACAACAGAATGAAACACTGCCCAGTCCTGCACCATCCTCATGGTTGTTGTTATGCTTGAGCCCATTGTTGCAGCCCCTATGTCAGTCCATCTCGTTGAGAGTCTTCCTCTTTTTCACTGACCCTCAACTTTACCAAGTATGATGTCCTTACTTCGTACATTCCACTTTCCTATTATTAATGGATGTTTGCAGCTATTTCTTCTCATTTTGAGTCGTGCCACATCAGCAAATGAACGTCCCAAAAGCTTGGCTCCATCCCCGTCATTAAGATCGACTCTACTTTGAGGAGGTAGCTCTTCCCCAGTCATCTTTTTTTTTTTTATCTTTAATTTAATTTAATTTAATTTTTTTATTGTACTTCAGGTGAAGGCTTAGAGAACAAATAGTTTCTCATGAAACAGTGGTACACATACTGCTTTACGACATTGGTTAACAACCCCACAACATGTCAACCCTCTAACTTCTCAACCTTTTTTTTTTTTGGTGAAAATACACATAGCCAAAGATACACCATTTCTCCAGTCATCTTTTGAGTGCCTCACAGCCTGAGGGGCTCATCTTCCCGCACTGTATCATGCGATGTTCCGCTATTCATAAGGTTTTCACTGGCTAATTTTTTCAGAAGTAGACCACCAGGTCCTTCTTCCTAGTCTGTCTTAGCCTGGAAGCTCAGCTGAAACCTGTCCACCATGGGTGACCCTGCTGGTATTTGAATACCTGTGGCATAGCTTTCAGCATCACAGTAACACACAAGCCCCCACAGTACAACAAACTGACAGATGCATGGGGGTATTTACAAATGGAATAGAATGAATTGATCCATCTTGAAAAGGAGAAAAATTATGCAAGTCTGTAATCATAAAGGTAACTTTAAATATTTGCTTCTTAATTACTCATTCAATAAATATTTATTAAGATCCTACTATTTACAAAGCACTGTGGTAGGCTCTTAGACTATAACAGTAAACATAGATACCAGCTGTTGGGGCAGGGGTCATTTAGGAAGATAACAGGAATAATTAATTTACATGCAGACTTTTAAATTACAGTTGTGGTAATGCTACAAAGGATACATACACAGTGCTACAAACGGTGCTTTCTTGCCAAGAGAGAATACCCGTTGCCATCTAGTTGATTCCAACTCAAAGCCACTGTATAGGGCAGAGTAGAACTGCCCCATAGGGTTTCCGAGGCTCTCAAGAGGGAATAAACAAACAAAGAAAAACCAAACCCGTTGCCATCGAGTCAATTCCTACTCATAGCAACCCTATAGGACACAGTAGAACTGCCTCATAGGATTTCCAAGGAGCGACTGGTGGATTCGAACTGCTAATCTTTTGGTTAGCAGCCAAGGCTTAACCACTGTGCCACCAGGGCTCCCTGAGAGAGAATAGCAAATATGAATGCATTGACTCAGGAAAGAGCTTTGAGTGCGCATGAGTAGAAAGGCCAGTGTAGCTGGCATACTGAGTGAAGAAGAGAGTGGTATGAGATGAAGTCTGAAGTCTGAGAGGCAAGCAGGGACCAAGTCTTGTAGGGCTTTGTATGTCCTGTTGTTTTTGTGTGAAATTGAGTTAATTCTGATTCATAGTGACCCTATAGGACAGAGTAAAACTGCCTGGTAGGGTTTCCTAAGCTGTATCTTTACAAGGAGCAGATTGCCAGGTCAAGCTGCTGGTGAGTTAGAACCACTGACCTTTTGGTTAGCAGCCAAGTGCTTAACCATTGCGCCACCAGGGCTTCTTTATTAGGTCCTAGTGAAGAGTTTCTTCTCAGTATAATAGAAAGTCACTTAAAGGGAATGTCTTAAATGTATTTTATGTTTCAAGAAGATAACTGGCTGCTGAATGGAGAAAGGATTGAAGGGGATAAGCGTGAAAGTAGGGAGACTACGGAGGAGACTATTGCAGTATTCCACATGAGAGACAGATGATGGTAGCTTGAATTATGGGGGTGGCACTAAAGAGAGAAGTGAATGAATTTGGGATATATATTGGAAATAGATCTACTAAGACTTGATGATGGATTTAATAGAAGTGGAAATAGCAGTCCTTTTTTCCGATCTCAAAGGGAATATTTTCAAAGTTTCACTATTAAGTTGATTTTTACTGTTGGTTTTTTTGATACTGTTAGATTAAGATACAATCTTCAGCATAGACTACACCTCAACATAAAGAAAACAAAAATCCTCACAACTGGACAAATAAGCCACATCATGATAAACGGAGAAAAATTTTAAGTTGCCGAGAATTTCATTTACTTGAATCCACAATCAATGCCTATGGAAGCAGCAGTCAAGAAATCAAATGACATATTGCATTGGACAAATCTGCTGCAGAAGACCTCTTTAAAGTGTTCAAAAGCAAAGATGTCATTTTGAAGACTAAAGTGCACCTGACCCAAAGCATGGTATTTTCAATCGTCTCATATGCATGCGAAAGCTGGACAGTGAATAAGGAAAACTGAAGAATTGATGCCTTTGAATTATGGTGTTGATGAAGAATATTGAATATACCGTGGACTGCCAGAAGAACGAACAAATCTGTCTTGGAAGAAGTACAGCTGGAGTGTTCCTTATTCATATAATGTGCATGTATAACTTTGAAAAACATAAAAACTAAAATTAAAAAAATTTAAAAGAGTATTTTAAGTAGATATGGGTATTATTTGTGAACAGGAGGTAAATGACATCATAAGAATGGATAAGCATCCAGAGAAAGTGATGGAGAGCAAAAGGAGATCAGAGATCAAACCCTAGAAAATGTCCATCATCTTGTCTACCACCAGTTGCCATTGAGTTGATTCCAACTCATGGCAACCCAGTGTGTGGCAGAATAGATCTGCACTCCATAGGATTTTCGAAGCTGTGATCATTCGGAAGCAGATCATCAGGCATTTCTTCTGGAGCACCTCTGGGTGGGTTCAAACTGCTTAATTTTCAGTTGATAGTTGAGTGCTTAACTGTTTGCATACCCAGAGGTTCCTATATTGTCTACATTGACAGCTACTTGGATACAAATAAGCAGACTTTTATGTCAATTTGAAGTTCAGGTTCATTATGAAGTATTGTGTCCTAATTTGGCTTCTGTTATGTAAGATGAAAGCATGTAAAATAGGACATCTTTTAGGTACCTGTTCACTTATGACTAAAAGTAAGAACATTCACTCTGTTTATGTACATGGTATTAATCTACTGTTGTGGTAGAAATACTAATATAGTTGTCAAAAAGACCGAGGAAGAATTGACGCCTTTGAATTGTGGTGTTGGCGAAGAATATTGAATATACAATGGACTGCCAAAAGAATGAAAAAATCTGTCTTGGAAGAAGTATAGCCAGAATGCTCCTTAGAAGGAAGGATGGCAAGACTATGTCTTACATACTTTGGACATGTTGTTTAGGAGGGATCAGTCCCTGGAGAAGGACATCATGCAGGGTCGGCGAAAAAGAGGAAGACCCTCAAGAGGATGAACTGACACAGTGGCTGCAACAGTGGGCTCAGGCATAACAACGATTGTGAGTATGGCACAGGACTGGGTAGTGTTTCGTTCTGTGGTGCGTAGGGTCACTATGAGTCAGAACCAACTTGACAGCACCTAACAACAACAACGTTTTTTTTTAATGTGCAAATGGAATTTTATCTTACCTAGGAGTGAGATTCTAAAGTCAATGCATAAAATGAAAATAGAGTACTGTATAGTTAAACTTTTACCTTTAAAGCACTGTTTTGCTTTGTTATATATAGTAATTTATTGGCTTTTAAAACTGTAAACTCCAAAGATAGTAGTGGCTTTAGGCCCAACTCAATGACCAAGTATTCCAACAATGTCACCAGCACTAGGATTTCATTTTCTCTTTTTCTGCTCTGACTCTTCTTCCTCTGGGTAATCTCCATTATCAGACAGTCCCTATGATTCCAAGATTACTGTAGTACATCTAGCTCTCCCTATTTCCAGGTTCAAGCCCTGTATGAATAATAGTGTCTTTTCTCACATAGGTTTACAATGGACATCCCACCTCTCAGTAAATCCAGCTAGTCTTTCCCTCCTCATCCCTCCCTACACAGGTCAGAACACTTCCCTATTTCTTTGGTTAAATTATAGATGAAACATTTAGGACCAGGAGCAGGTTACAAAAATATATGTATTTTTAAACAGATTCATGCTCCATGAGTAAGAGATAACTAGGAACCAAGACCAGCTGAGGAAACTTCAGGTTATACCTTTTATTTTCCACTTTTTCTAGGACAAATACTCATTGAGTAGAATTTCAATCATAATCAGCTGCACTATTGAAAATGTTATTTTTATGTCTTAAAATTTTTTCTTTATACTTTATTTACTTTTTGTAAGATAAATATGCATATGATGTAAATCCACTGTATTTTGTTATTTAACTGACTTCCATTTTAGAGTTGAATTATTATGTAATCCATAACTCTCATATACTTGTTTGGACAAGTAATATTCATATCATTCCAATCAGAGCATTAGTCACTGATTTTATCTCAAATATGAGAATTTTTCAGAGATGTTAATTATAACAGAGTGGTTTAAACTCTGTAGACTTTCTTATATAGCCTCATTATATAGTTTCTTTCTTTTTCTGTGTCTTCCCTCAGAAAGTAACCCTGAAGTCACAGTATGCTCTTAAACTCTTCACAGATTGTGATTTCTCTTCTTCCTTTCTTACCTTTTCTAATATTGTGTGTTTGTTACAGAAAAAGTTTCTTCAAAAATGGATGGGGTGTGTTCAGAGGCTAATGAAGAAAAGTAAGTTCATTCAACGTAGCTAAAAATGTTATACTCTTAATCAGAGAAAGATAATTTCCCAACTAGTAAGACCTAGCCATAACATTACAGTCTCAACACTCCCTATTTTTCTTATATCTGCCAGATTATCTGCTTGGCTTCCATAGACATTTGAATTTTCAAAACCTAGTCTAAAAATCACACAGCGGTAAAACCAGAGCTAGAGTCTCTTGATTTATAGCCTGTTTATATCTCCGTAGATATGGTAAATTATGTTGTACTACATTGTTTTTAAAGAGATAGTCTTGTATACAATATGTATTTTAAAACACTGACTTCTTAAATACTGAATTTAAAATCTTGTAATATAAATTTTGCTGCCCAGAGTACAAAATGAAAGTGCTGGCCAGTTTAAAAGCACGTAAGGGGTGCTGTGGTGATGGTTTATGGGAATTAGTCTTTTACCAATGTATAGATAAATATTTGTGCTTTTCCTCTTTCAGTGACAAGATAGCGAGAACTGTTAGAAGACGGCATTCCTCAGTAAGAAACATTTATTTAAACTAATAATTGTTACCTTTTATTGAATGATGACTGTATACTACAGTAATTTTGATTGTGGGTTCCCCACCCACCTCCACTGGCTTTTTATTTCTCTATGGATAAAGATTCAAATATTTAACCTGGTTACACAATTTTGTAACTGTACTAAAAAACCATTAGATTGTCAATTTAAATGTCCATGGATAGGTGAATGGATAAACAAAATGCCATATATACATACAGTAGGATACTAATCAGCCATGAAGAGAAATGAAGTCCTGGTGTATGCTACAACATGAATAGACCTCGAAAACAGTGTTGAATGAAATGTCAGTCCCCAAAGGACAAACACTGTATGATCCCACTTACATGAAATATGCAAATATACAGAAAGCAGAGATTACTAGTGGTTACCAGTGGTGGGAGGGAGAGGAAAAGGTGGAATTTTTGTTTAGGTGGCATTGAGTTTATGTTAATGGTGGTGAAATGATTTGGAAAAGAATAGCGAGAATGGTTACACAACTTGAAGACCGCAATCCTTGTCACTGAATTGTACAGGTAGAAACTATTGAGTTGACGTAAGTTTTGTTATGTATATTTTCACACATTTAAAAAAATCATTAGATTGTACACTTAAAACGGATGAATTTTATGGTATGTAAATTATAACTCAATGAAGCTGTTTTAAAATATACTTAACATGTACAAAGTTGTTGAAAGACACAAAAAAATCTAACTCAAAATGATTTAAGCAAAAAATTTATATTTATTGGCTTATGAAACTGAAAATCCAAAGGTGGGAATGGTTTTAGGCATAATTTACCAACCAGGTGTTCCAAAAATGCCACTAGTCACAGAGTATAGCACAGAGCAGTATGAATTTGAGGAGTTTTAGAGGTTTTTATGAGAATTTTCACACCTCTACATTTCTACTCATAGTGTAACTTGAACTGATCACCAATCGGTATGCCAAATTTTGTGGAATAATTCTATTACCTCTAGATTTTAAAACCCCCAAGGAGTCCTCTTCAGGACCTCAGAAGTGGGAATGAAGCAGTTCCGGTAAGTCTCTAGTACAAATGCTTTATAAATGGCTATTTGCGGTGATATTTTTAATCGTCAGGAACTTTATTAACTATATGAATATAAAACATCATAAATGATTCCCAGTTGAATGTGTACAAGTAAGCATCCCATGTCCTTCAGGTTAAAATCCAAACACTTTAACATGCCTGGCATTCATGATTTAACCCCGTTTGCTTCTCCAGTCTTCTTTCTTGCCACTCTCACACACGTATTTTGCTGTTCAGAATTACTTACTGTTATCCAGATAACACATGAGCTGTCAAGTCTGCAAGTGTTTACACATGCTCTTCCCTCTGTCCAGATGGCTAGTCCCTCATTCTCTGCCCCCCACCTGTTATTAAAAATGTTTCAAACTTATAGAAAAGTAGAGTTTTACAGTGAACACTCGTATACTGGTATTCATCACCTAAATTCTACAATCAACTTTTTATCATACTTGCTTTATCATAAATCTCTTGACCCTCTTCTTTATTTGGTTAATTCCTACTTGTCCTTCAAGACTCAACTTTGGTATGTATCACTCCTTTCAGAAAATCATCCCTTAACACCTTCTATTGTAATGTTTTACTTCTGTCCATGCTAAATTGAGAACTCCTTGTGGACAGGAGTTTTATCATGTGTTTTTGTATTTGTATTACCTGGTACGTAGTTGGCTTCCAGTACGTTTTGTTGATTAATGAAATGCGTGTGGTTTTGGAGGCCATATAATTCCCAGGGTGCACTCTGCTTTGGCCTCTCTGATCCTTTTTTTTCTCAAATGCATCAGGCTTTTTCCTGCTTTACAGCCACTGCACACTTTCTGCCTAGAGTGCTTTCCCCCTACGCAGTTCTTCATCTGGCTAACTTCTAACTAATCCTTCAAGTCTCAGCTTAAATCTACTTCCTCAAAGAAATCTTCCCCGATTCCCAAGCTAAGTTAGATCTTTTATTATTCTCCTTTAAAGCGCTTTTCACGCTTGAATTTTATATTTGTGTGATTTTTTGTTTTAATGTCTGTCTTGCCATTCATCTAATCCCCGCTAGGGCAGTGTTCCCTTTACCACTATATTTCTATCACTGAGAACAGGGCCTGGTGTGTGTGTATTTTTTTAGTTGAATGAATGTTGAGGGAGTAAATGACAGATTCATAGACTCACAGGTTCAATAGGACCTCATCAGTAATCTTAAATCTGAGTTCCTTCATTTGATAGATGAGAAATACGAGATCCAAAGAGGTTAAGTGTTTTGTCCACACAGCTAGCTGGTGGCAGGCCTCAAACTGAAGCTCTAATCGCCTCATTTCTAGCTGAGTGCTCTTTCTAATATACTACACAAATTTCAGCTTTTTTTTTTTTAGTAAGAAATACATTAATCTCTGTTAGTCTCGGTATTTACTATGTCTGTATTATCGTTGTCATATTAGGCTCAAGGTTACTTACAGTGTCTGCTAGGGCCTTAACCACATATATTGCTGGATGCAGAGGGAATAACTATTCCTGATTATTATAAAAATTATGCTCAGATATTTAGAATTAATCCAGTAATATTCTAGTAAAATATTGAATTTTGTTTGTTTCTCTCTCTTTTGTTATTTGTGTTTGATAACTATGTGAGTAGAAATGTTTCTCTTGTTAAGGAAGAAGGTAGGGAGAAAAAATAAAAATAGTGTGTTATAGTGTAAGTACCATAACAGGCAGCATATCACTTGCTTTGCCTTCCCTCTTTCTTCTTCTTGATAGCAAAATAACCGTTCATTTAATAGGAGTGAGACAAGGTAAGAAGAGTAATCACCTTTCCTAAACGTGTTGTTTGTGCCAGTATGCTTATTATCACTCACACTGGAAATCATATTCATGTTTGCTAAGTTCCACAGTGGGATTTTTAAATTGTGCTTTAAGTGAAAGTTTACAGTTCAAGTTAGTTTCTCATACAAAAATTTATACACACATTGCTATGTGACCCTAGTTGCTCTCCCTATAACGTGACAGCACACACCTCCTTTCCACCCCGGATTTCCCGTGTCCATTCAACCAGCTCCTGTCCTTTTTTGCCTTCTTATCTCGCCTTTGGACAGGAGCTGCTACATTGGGATATTTTTGAGAATCATATCAAATTAATTCAGAATTTATTAAGACCTGATCTCCGTTCATAGTTAGTACTCTGGAGACCTAATTCACAGCAATTTTATTAAGAATTGTACCATATATTCTTTGCCCTTAGGAATCCAATCCTGTGAGAAATAGGAAAAGCTCTCGTCGAGTCAGCTTTGCAGATACTATAAAGTAAGTTAAAAGGAGAAATAATTAAGATGTTACAGGTAATGCTTTTTTTTTTTTGTTCCAAACCAAATATGTTGTTACTAAGTGACTTGGATAATCTGTCTCAATTAGATAAACATTAGAGAATTGTTATTTAAAAGGTTGTTATTCAGAACTATCTATATGGGATCAAATTGGTGACAGTAACTCAAAAGATTAGATAGGAACCTTAGAGGGGAGTAAATTTATGTTAATGAGGGAGGAACAACTCAGAAAAGGAGGGTAAGAATGATTGCACAACTTGAAGAGTTTAATCAATGTCACTAAATTGTGCGTGTAGAAACTGTTGAATTGATATATACTTTGCTGTATATATTCTTTTTTTAAAATTTTTTCCCCATACAAAAATTTATACATACATTGTATGTGACTCTAATTGCTCTCCCCATACTGTGACAGCACACTCCTCCTTTCTACTCCTGATTCCCCATGTCCATTCAACCAGCTCCAAACCCTGACTATCTTCCCATCTCAACTCCGGACAGAAGCTGCCCGTTTAGTCTCTTGTATCTACTTGAGCTAAGAGGCACACTCCTCAAGAGTATCCCTTTATGTCCCACAGTCCAGTCCAATCCCTGTCTGAAGAGTTGGCCTCGGAAATTGTTTTAGTTCTGGGCTGATAGAGAATCCAGGGGCCATGCTTTCCAGGGTTCCTCCGGTCTCAGTCAGACCATTAAGTCTTATCTTCTTACTAGAATTTGAGTTCTGCACCCTACCTTTCTCCTGCTCCGTCTGAGACTCTCTGTTGTGTTCCCTGTCAGGGCGGTCATTGGTGGTAGCCGGGCACCATCTCTTTCTTCTGGTCTCAGGCTGATGAAGTCTCTGGTTTACGTGGCCCTTTCTGTCTCTTGGGCTACTAGTTTCCTTGTGTCTTTGGTGTTCTTCATTCTCCTTTATTCCAGGTGGTTGGGACCAATTGATGCATCTTAGATGGCCGCTTGCTAGCTTTTAAGACCCCAGATGCCACTCACCAAAGTAGGATGCATCACATTTTCTTAATAAGCTTTGTTATGCCAGTTGACCTAGATGTCCCCTGAAAGCATGGTCCCCAGACCCCTAGCCCTGCTACTCTGTCCCTCAAAGTGTTTAATTGTATTCAGGAAACGTCTTAGCTTTGGTTTAATCCAGTTGTGCTGACTTCCCCTGTAGTGTGTGCTGTCCTTCCCT
>NW_004444012.1:8957467-8996678 GCF_000243295.1 Trichechus manatus latirostris
AATTGTATTCAGGAAACGTCTTAGCTTTGGTTTAATCCAGTTGTGCTGACTTCCCCTGTAGTGTGTGCTGTCCTTCCCTTCACCTAAGATAATTCTTCTCTACTATCTAGTTAGTAAATAACCCTCACCCTCCCTTCCCACCGTCGTAACCGTCAAAGAATGTTTTCTTCTGTGTTTAAACCTTTTCTTGGGTTCTTATAATAGTGGTCTTACATAATATTTGTCCTTCTGTGACTTACTAAATTCACTCAGCATAGTGACCTCCAGATTCATCCATGTTATAAGATGTTTCACGGCTTCATCGTTATTCTTTCTCATTGCGTAGTATTCCACTGTGTGGCTATACCATGATTTTTTATCCATTCGTCGGTTGATGGGCACCTAGGTTGTTTCCATCTTTTTGCTATTGTGAACAGTGCTGCAATGAACATGAGTGTGCATATATCTATTCATGTGACGGCTCTTAGAAATAAGATTCTACTTCTAATTAAGATTAGCTTCTGTATAATGGAGGTACTCAATATTAGCAGAATAGAATGGTTCAGATTCTTCAAGGCAGATATCAAATGCTACCTTCTCCATGAAGCTTATTGTTGATCATCCCAGTGAAAAGGGATCCCTTCCTCTGAGGCCCATGCTAGCTTATCTGAGTTGTTAATATCAAAAGCCATTGAGATGATGTTTATAATATTATGTGCTTGTTCCGGCTGTCTACTTACAGTGGGAGCTCTTTGAGGTCAAGGATCATGATATTGAATCTCAGACTTTAGTATAGTACCAGGCATGTAAACCAAACCAAACCCATTGCCGTTGAGTTGATTCCAACTAGTGGTGGCCCTACAGGGCAGGAAACTGCCCCATAGGGTTTCCAAGGAGGGGCTGGTGGATTCAAACTGCTGACCTTTTGGTTAGCACCCATATCTCTTATCTACTGTGCCACCAGGGCTCCACCAGGCACACAGTGGGTGCTTAATAAATGTTTGTTAAATAAAATGAGTATTTTAGGTTTTTGAGAAGGATAAAAGAATTGATTAGGCCAGAGCTCAGTAGAAAACCATAACAGATTTTAATGTGTTAAACTAATTTTGGCATTTCAGAAAGTAATAGTACAGGGCGGGGGTCTGGAACCATGGTTTCAGCGGACAACTAGTGTCAATTGGCATAACAAAGATTATTAAGAAAATGTTTTGCATCCCATTTTGGTGAGTAGCGTCTGGGGTCTTAAAAGCTAGCAAGCAGCCATCTAAGATGTACCAGTTGGTCCCAACCACCTGGAGCAAAGGAGAATGAAGAACACCAAAGACCCAAGGAAAATATTAGCCCAAGAGACAGAAAGGGCCACATAAACCAGAGACTCTATCAGCCTGAGACCAGAAGAGCTGAATAGTGCCCAGCTACCACCATTGACTGCCCTGACAGGGAATACAACAGAGAGTCCCCGATGAAGAAGGAGAAAAGTGGGGTGCAGAACTCAAATTCTAGTAAGAAGACCAGACTTAATGGTCTGACTGAGACTGGAGGAACCCTGGAAAGCATGGCCCCCAGACTCTGTTAGCCCAGAACTGAAACCATTCCCGAAGCCAACTCTTCAGACATAGGTTAGACTGGACTATGGGACATAAAATGATAAACTCTTGAAGAGAGTGCGTCTTAGCTCAAGTAGATACCTGATACTAAATGAGCAGCTCCTTTCCGGAGGCGAGATGAGAAGGCAAAAAGGGACAGGAGCTGGTTGAATGGACACGAGAAATCCAGGGTGGAAGGGAGGGTGTGCTGTCACATAGCTATGTGTGTATAAATGTTTATATGAGAAACTGACTTGAACTGTAAACTTTCACTTAAAGCACAATTAAAAAAAAAAAAGAAAAGTAATAGTACATGATGTAGCAAAGAGGAAACTGCAGTCAAAGTTTTAACTTTTACCTAGCTCAAAACAGGCTATAAATTAACATCAAAAGAGTCTAATTAAAAATTGATTTTCAATAGTCTTTATTTTCTCTTCTAGGATATTCCAGACAGAGTCTCATACGAAAACACTGAGAAAGTCAGAAATTGCAGGTAAATATGTCACTGCAATTCCTGCTAAATATGTTTTATTTAAAATTTTTACTGTGACTGTCTAGCCAGATAATTGATGTAACTCATTTTCTGTCTTACTGCTTTAAATGTTTAACGTAAGCCATGGGGGTGGGAGGTAGGGTGGGTAGTGAGAATTTTTTTTTTTTAATTGTTATTAATCTCCTTATGTAATTTTTCTAATGCATTATCAATTTATCCTTGAACAAATTTAATTTTTATTTTATTTATAGAAAAAGAAGCAGGAGAAAATGTTCTGCTTATGCAGTAAGTAAGGAAAATGTGGTTCAAATTACATAAATGAAGTTGTTTATTCCTATTAAATGAGCAAAGTATTTTTTTAAAAATATTTTTGCTTTTTCATTTTTATGTCTCTTTTCTGTAATATTTAGGATTAATTTAAAAACAAATTCTTTGCAGAATTCAGTATACTGCTTTACCTGCTAAATAGGTATATTATACAGCTTGTAGTTTTAATAGAGTGATGGAACACTCGACTCTTGTATATAAATCGTTAAAATACATCAGCTTGTACAAAACAATAAATTCCAAGCTTTTAGATTTTTCTTAAATTAATCTTTCTTATTATTGAAAGTTTACAGTGCAAATTAGTTTCTCATTCAAAAATTTATACACAAATTGTTTTGTTATATTAATACATATAAAATAAATACCAATAACTTTTTTTTGTTGTTTATAGCATCTTTATTCATAATAGCCCAAAACTAGTAACAGCTCAGGTGTACATTGATAGGATAATGGATATGCTAATCGTGGTATATGGAATATGATGGAATATGATCAACAATATAAGGGGACAAATAACTAATGCATGCAATAACATGGATGGATCTTCCAGAACACCTGACTAAAAGTAGGCACACGCAAGAGAGTACAAACTATATTATTCCATTATGTGACAGTTTAGAACAGACGAAACTCATCTGTGGTGGGAAAAAATCAGAGACACGGTTGCCTGGGGCTCAGGGAAGGTAGTGGTGTGGGGATTGACTGAAACGGAGGATGAGGGAACTTTCTGGGGTGCTTAAATACCAATAACTCTTGGACAAAAAAAAGGTGCTTATCTTCATTCATCATAAGAAAAATAAAAATTAAAATTCTATTGAGACGCAATTTTTTATTTTACTAGTTAAGGATATAGATAAAAAGGCACTAATTACTAGTGGAACCATAAATTGGGATAACCTCTGTGGAAGGCAATTTTGCAGAATTGTTCAAAAATTTGAATGCACATGCCTTTTGACTTGGCAGTTTTATGTCTGGGAATTTATTTCACCAATATGCTTATAATGTAATATTTGTAAGTAATATAATATTTGTTATTCACTGCAGCATTATTAACTGTAATAGCAAAAGGTCTGAAAGATCCATCAGTGAGAAACTGGTTAAATAAATTACAAAATTTCCATGTATTTGACTACTACGCAGCTGGGGGAGAAAAAGGATTCTCTTAATATACTGATACAGAAAAATCTCTAAGCCGTATTACTTAGGATAAAAGGCAATATACAAAACAAAGTGTGTTGGGCATGTGTGTGTATACATACACATATGTTTGTGTGTTTATAGGTATTTACATACACCGGTGTATATGCATCTATACAAGGCACATGTATCTGTATTGACTTATATGTGCATAAAATATCTCTGGAAGGATCACAAGAAACTGGTATGATTGATTGCCTACAGAGAAGGGAGCTAGATGGCTAGAGGATACATGTTGGAAGGGAGCCTTTTGTGTGTTATTAATTTAGAACCATGTGAATGTATTACTTATCAAAAAAATTTTTTTAATTAAAATTGTTGAGAAACAAAGAAATAGAAGTAATAGTATTCATGGTTTCAAAAAGGTACAGGGGCATCAAGTGCAAAGTAAAAATCTACTCCCTCTTCCTCAGGTGACCCACTCCCCACAGATAAACCACTGTTGATAATTTTGAGTGTCCTTGCAAAATTTTCTATATATATCCAAGTGCATGTTTATATATACATATTTTTAAATTTTTTTGCATGCTTATATTTAGCTTTTTTTTTTTTTTTAAAGCAAAACAAAAACAGGATCACTTAATAAAATGTTTGGTAGCACTTCCCGTGTCATAATATATAGGATATAGGTCTACCTCAGTCTATTATAAGCTACTGTTTGTGCCAACATTTATTTAGTCAAATGTTGTGATTCTTGTTAATTATTTGGAGTATACATTATTAGGAGTCCCTACCAAACCAAACCCGCTACTGTCGAGTTGATTCCAACTTTTAGTGACCCCACAGGACAGAGGAGAACTGTGCCGTAGGATTTCTAAGGCTGTAATCTTTTATGGAAGCAGACTGCCACATCTTTCTCCCATGGAGCGGCTGGTGGTTTTGAACCACCAACCTTTTGGTTAGCAGACAAGTCCTTTAACCACTGCGCCACCAGTGCTCCCTTATTAGGTGTCCTTGGGTGGCTCAAATGGTTAAGCACTTGACTACTAGCCTAAAGGTTGGTGGTTCAAACCAACCGAGAGATGCCTTGGAAGACAGGCCTGGTGATCCGCTCTCGGTATGTCACAGCCTTAAAAACCCTATGGAGCAGTCATATTCTGCATTCATGCAGTTGTCATGTGTCGGAATCAAAATGATGGCAACTAACAACAACGAATACATCATGAAAATACTTTTTAATTTTTAGGAATAAAAGTCCAGAAGATAATCACTGTGAGATTACTGGTGAGTATGAACCAGAATACTTTTTATACCATACACTTTTTCCTTCATCCGATTCCTTGATAATATGTAAAAGAACCATAAAATAAAAAGTGTGTGAAGAAACCTTTGTTTTTTACACAAAGTCTTCAGTTTAGAATTTCAAAAACTCACTATTTCTCTCAAACCTGATGGTCCTCTTGTTTCCTCTGTCTTGGACTCCCATGTACGCAGGCATTTACCCAAGTCAGAAACCAAGGCATCACTTCAAATTTTTCCTTCACTCCCCACGTCCATTTGGCCCTACTTTCTCTCTATTCTGCCTCCTAAATAACTTACAAATCTGTTACCTATTCTCTGTTCTTATGCCACTGCTTTAATTGAAATTCTTATTATTCTTTCTTGGACTGTCGTATTTTGTCTCTTACTCTTCCAATCTATTATACATATTTCTAAACCTGATATATTACTTCCTAGCTTAAAATTGTTCGCTGACACTTTTTTGTTTACAACATAAAACCCACACTCCTTAGCACTGACTTAAAAATCCCTTCCTAATGTCCTATGTTCTAGCCCATAATGAGCTCATGATGGTTCCCTATGTAGACTTGTCTTCTGCCTCTATGCGTTTGTAAATACCATTTCCTCTACCTAAGGGGTTTTTCCTTCTCTAATTTGCCTAGATATCGTCTCATTTTTCAAGATTCTACTTCAGGGCTATTCAAAGTAGCCTGTCCACAAACTGTTACAATCCATTGCAGAAAAAGAGCTTGTGCTAGAATATAACTCAGCTATGACACTAGGCCACTGTTTAGCTTAGCTGACATTTTTTTCTTAGCAAGGCTTTCTTTAACGAAGGAAGTAGTACATGATTTACATTTGCTGTAAGCTTCTTATCTCATCATGAATTGGTAACAAGCAGATCACAGACTGGCGCCATACTTTGAGTGGCACTGACTTAGACGGAAACTTCTCTGACAAAACCAAGGAGCTAGACACTCTGTTCTGTGCTCCCACAACATACCTTTTATTCTTCAGCCTATTGTAAATAGAATTTATCACACTGTATTTTAGGTATTTACTTCTGGCTCTCTTAAGCTCTTTGAGGCCGGCAATTTTGTCTTGTTCTTTTTTTGTGCCTTAGTGGCTAGTTCAGTTTTTGGCCCGTAATAGGTTCTGAATCAGTATTTACTGAATCAGTGACTGGCAGCCTGATATATAAATAAGACTTTTAGTAAAGAGCCTTTAATTATTTCATCATATACACTTGAGGTTGCCATAAATGTTTAAAATGTTACAAAGATTTGCCTTTAAACTTAAGTATTTTAAAATGTATTTTCTGTTTCTGTATACCATCTTCCTTATTTCCAAAGTCCAGTTTGTTACCTATACCATTATATTTCAACTCTAAAATGTCTTGAGTCTAATCCCTTATTTCCATTCTCATTGTCTTTTCCCCTAGCATAAACTCTCATCATGTTGTATCTGAATTACTGTAGTAGCTTCATCATTGACTGCCTTCTTCTGAATTTTCTTTTCCTTCTCTGGAGTTATTTTTATAAAATGCGTATCTCGTCATGGGAACGTCTAGATTCCCTCGGACAGAATAAAAGGCCCTCAGAGTCCTGCGCTTTTAGTCTCATCACTCGGCGCTCTTCGCCCGCTAACCTCTGATTTCCAGGAAATAAAAATGAACCATTGAAAGAAAAAAAGAAAGAAGTCTAAAATATCCACCAATCATAACCTTTAAAGCCTTTACTATGTTCTAAAAAGATTTTAATCACACAGAGGATCACTCTGGCACTAAAACAGGACCATTAAAAGTCTTAATAAGTATAGCAAGTTCTTATGAATAGCCTCAGTAAAGACTTAGAACTGATGAAGAATCTAAGGAAAGAAAATCAGGCCCCTGGTAATGTGTAGTGTTTCAGTCATTGACTACAATGTTTTCTTTTTTCTCAATAGGGATGAACACATTGCTTTGTGCCCCCATTCAGAACCTGATGCAACAGAGAGAGGTATGTGTTCATGCAAGTGCCTTCATATCTTAACCCTTCTTGACAGTTAAAACTTATTTTAAAAAAAAGCAACAAATTTAATGATAATGGCATGACTTAGGAATGGCTTACCAAAATAGACCAGCACAGATTGGAAAAACTTCCCATCTTACTTCTTAACTAAAGATAATTAAATCACTATCAGTTTAGATAATAGGGAGATGTATTAATTATACTAGGACTTCCCAAAGTTTAATGAGCATATGAATCACCAAAGGATTTTTTTAAAATATAGATTCTTATGCAGTAGATATGGGGTAGGTCCTAAGATTCTATATTTCTAACAATGTCCTAAGTGATGCTAGTATACTGGTCCACAGACCACACTTTGAGTAGCAAGGAATTAGACCGTGTCCTTACAAATAAGACTACTGCATTAAGACTCAAAGAGAACCCAATTCCCAAGAGCACAGAGTGCAATATAAAGAATTTTCAGCCTTGACTGTATTTGGTGTTGTCAGTCTGTTTCATTTTTAGGTGTGTAACCTCGAG
This sequence comes from Trichechus manatus latirostris, assembly GCF_000243295.1. Classification (NCBI taxonomy): domain Eukaryota; kingdom Metazoa; phylum Chordata; class Mammalia; order Sirenia; family Trichechidae; genus Trichechus; species Trichechus manatus. Next base: position 8,964,799 of record NW_004444012.1, read on the forward strand.
TCCATTCCGACTCATAGCAACCCTATAGGACAGAGTAGAACTGCCTCATAGGGTTTCCAAGGAGTGGCTGGTGGTTTCAAACTGGATTTGACCTTTTGGTTAGTTGCCGTAGCTCCTAACCATTGTGCCACCAGGGCTCCCCTCAAAGCATTAAAAAGTAAATTATTCATAGACATGACAAAAGTCGTTAATAGCAAATTACTTGGTACATGCCATACCACTGAGTCAAACAAACCAGTGTTTCATGAAACCATCATTAAAGATTATTATTTATACGTTGTCATACATGTTGTATAATACCTTTAAAAAACTAAGTTTGCATTTAGTTTGATCTCTTATTATTTGCTTTCATTATAGTTTTCAGTTATAGAACACAACCAAGGAAGGACACATGAAAATGACCACCAGACAGTTATCTCTTCAGATGAAAATCAGATGGAGCTGACAGCAAGTCATACTGTGATGATTTCCAAAGGCCTTTCAGATTGTACCAAAAGTGAAAAATCCACCAAGATAGATACCAAATCATTTCTGGCTAGCCTAAAGCTCCACACTGAAGATTCAAAAATGAGAAAAGAATTAAATGTTTCCATGGATCAAAATACTTCTTCAGAAAAGAAAATAAATTTCAGTGACTTTATAAAAAGATTGAAAATGGGAAAACCAAATGCTTCTCCTTCTGAAGAGTCTGATAAAGAAAATTGTGACCTATCTGTTCATGCCAAAGAATCAAAGAATGCCTCTTCTATACATCATATGGATGTATCTCTTAATGTAGATGAAAATAGCAGTAATAGGACTAGAATCTTTAGAGAACAAGATGATGGGATGAATTTCACCCAGTGTCATACAGCCAATATTCAGACTTTGGTTCCTATATCCAATAAGACCAGCTTAAGGGAAGTTAAAAGTGATGATATTACAATTTATGGTGGTGATTTTATGGACTTGACAATTAACCGCACTACACAGATTTTACCCTCAGCAGATAATTTATCTGAAATAGAAAACCAAACTCAGAATGTCAGGATGGATGTTACAACAGGTTATGGAACTAAATCTCCAGGAAAGAAGAAAATCTTTAAGAATAAGCTGAATGCTGCATTTCAAGATTCTACCTTAAGCCCTGAAGATGAAATACATATTACCAGAAGTCATCTTATGGGAGCAGAAACTCACACAGTCACACAGGCCTGTAACGAAGATAGCAAAAGTTTGGCCATGGGCTCAGAATCTATATGTTCCAGTTCGGCTGTTCAAGATTATAAGACTGTTTTTTATTCTAGGTGTAGTGATTCCATGGAACTGACCAAATGTCTCTCAAGTATGAGAGAAGAGAAAATTTTACTAAAGCATGATAGTAATTATTATAAAATGTGTCCCAATTCAGATGCCATCTCTCTTATCACAGAAAAAACTTTGTATTCAGGAGAGGATAGCATGAATATTACCAAAAGTCACACAGTTGCTATAGATAATCAGATTTTTAAACACGATCAGACAAATGTACAGATAACAGCTACACCAATGTCTGAAAAGGAAATGATACTCCAAAATCACATAAGTGTGGCAGAGGATGGGAAAATGAATGTAAATTGTAGCTCAGTTCCTCATGTTTTTAAGGAAAGATTACAGCAGAGCCTAGCAAATTCTTTGTCTATTTCATTGACTGACAGAAAGACTAAACTCTTAACAGATGAAGATATGGATTTGACTAAATGTCACACAGGTAACTTAGGAAGTCAAACTCCTCTTGCATCTTACAATCTAGCACCTGAGAATTCTAGTAAATCTCAGTTTCCCAGCAAAAGCCCTTCAGATGAATGGGAAAAAATGACTAAAAATCACAGTGAACCAACTCTACAATCAAATGTGGTATCGGAAAACATCTTCACCACTATCTGGGGCAAAGAAAAAGATCAGATTTTGAAGATTTCACACTATCTTGATAAAGATTCTCCTCAGTCAGTTAGTTATAACCAGAACGTAGCAAAAACCCATAGTATTATCTCCTCTGGTAGAGATCTTGATGAAGAAGTAGCACTGGGAAATAATAGAAATACAGTTTCATGTGAGCAATCTTTGTTTTCTACCACAAAGCCTTTATTTTCATCAGGACAAGTGCTCATGAAAAATCATAATACTACTGTTAACAGCCATATAGTGATATCTGTACCAGATGAGAATTCTAAACTGCCTGAGCCACTGAAGAAAAGTTTAGGCAGCCCCACACTTAGCTGTTCTCATGACAAGCTGATTAATTGTTCAATGGAGGAACAAAACATGGATTTAACCAAAAGTCATACTGTTGTCATTGGATTTGACCCTTCTGAAGTGCAAGAACTTGGTAAGACTAATTTAGAACATACAAACAGTCAGCTAACAACAATAAGCAGAGAGATAGCTGTAAAAGTTGAAAAATGTAATAAAAATCCTATAGAAAAGACTGGAGTGTTTATATCTAATGTTACAGAAATATTGGAGGACAAAACTGTACAGAAACCTGGATTTCTGAATGAAAAGCAAAATGTCAAAACTTGTGGAAGGAAAAGTGTTGGCGGACTAAAAATTGATAAGTCAATTGTATTTTCAGAGAGTGATGAGAATGATATGGATATCACCAAGAGCTGTACAGTAGAAATAAATCATAGACCTTTATCAGATGAACATGATTCCCATTTGGTGCCTTTGGCAGGAACTTCTAAAACTGTTTTGTATGCACGTGGACAGGATGACATGGAGATCACTAGAAGTCACACAACCGCCTTAGAATGTCAACCTGTCTCACCAGATGAAGTAACTGCTAGGCCTATGGACAAGACTGTATTTCTAGAGAATCACAATGATCTAGAAATGACAAAGTCCCACACTGTTTTCATTGACTACCAAGCAAAGGAGAGAACTGTGTTTCCAGACAGACCTAACTTTGAGCTACCCAAAATGAAAAGCCTAGGAAAACCAAAAGTGACATCTACTCCAGATGAGGAAACTGTTTTCTTTCCAGAGAACAGTGAAAGTGGCCACGCAGCAGCAAAACGCAGCCAGCTAACACTAGAGGGAAAGTGGTGTAATAGTGGTCTAGAGAAAGCTGTACCATTTATAGCTGATGATAACATGGAGGTGTGTAAATTGATGACTTGGAAAAATGATAAAAATATACAAAAGCATGGATTTCTGAATGAAACTCAATCAGGAAAATGTCAGGGAAGGAAAAGCCTCAGACTCAAAAATGACAAGATTATTGCATTTTCAGAGAGTGATAAAAATGATATGGATATCACCCAGAGTTGTGTGGTGGAAATAAGTCACAAAAGTGCCCTAGGAGATAAAGAGGACTCCCACTCGATGCCTTTGGCAGGAACTTCTAAAACTATTTTGTATGCATGTGGACAGGATGACATGGAGATCACTAGAATTCACACAACTGCCTTAGAATGTCAATCTGTCTCACCAGATGAAGTAACTGCTAGGCCTATGGACAAGACTGTATTTCTAGATAATCATAATGATCTAGAAATGACAAAGTCCCACACTGTTTTCATTGACTACCAAGCCAAGGAGAGAACTGTGTTTCCAGACAGACCTAACTTTGAGCTACCCAAAATGAAAAGCCTAGGAAAACCAAAAGCGACATCTGCTCCTAATGAAGAGAGTGTTTTCTTTCCAGAGAACGGTGAAAGTGGCCACCCAGCAGCAAAAGGCAGCCAGCTAACACTACAGGGAAAATGGTGTAATAGTGGTCTAGAGAAAGCTGTACCATTTATAGCTGATGATAACATGGAGGTGTGTAAATCGATGACTTGGAAAAATGATAAAGATATACAAAAGCATGGATTTCTGAATGAAACTCAATCAGGAAAATGTCAGCGAAGGAAAAGCCTCAGACTCAAAAATGACAAGATTATTGCATTTTCAGAGAGTGATAAAAATGATATGGATACCACCCAGAGTTGTATGGTGGAAGTAAGTCACAAAAGTGCCCTAGGAGATAAAGAGGACTCCCACTCAATGCCTTTGGCAGGAACTTCTAAAACTATTTTGTATGCATGTGGACAGGATGACATGGAGATCACTAGAATTCACACAACTGCCTTACAATGTAAACCTGTCTCACCAGATGAGATAACTACTAGGACTATGGACAAGACTGTAATGTTTATGGATGATCACAATGATCTAGAAGTCACCAAGTCCCACACTGTTTTTATTGATTGTCAAGCCATGGAGAAAATATTTCAAGAGTGCCCTAAGTTTGGAATAACAAAAGGAAAAAACTTGGGTGTTTGTTTTCCTAAGGATGACAGCTCTTTTCAAGAAATCACAAAAAACCAAGCACTGGCCATAGAAAACAAAATTATTCCTCACAGTGAACAACAGCGTCATATAGTACCCCTTGTTCCTATGAATACATTGTTGGGGGATCAAGGTGAGATGGAAATTACCAAACTCCATAGCAGGGCTGCAGGTGAAGAGGTCATGGAGAAGGCTGTAGATTGGGCCTACACACTGGAAAAAGCCAAAACTGAAAGTTGTGTCTTAAACAGTACAGATAGAAGAAATGTGGATTTTACGAGCAGTCATGCAACTGTTACTTGTAGATCCAGTGATAATTATTCCTGTTCACCAAACCTCGTTCCCTATGTTGATAATTTAGAGGGGAATATCATGTCCTTGTGTGATAAAGATAAGGAGAAAGCCAGCAACTACCCAGTGCCAAGTGATCTTGCTTATGCAAATGATTTGGCAGCTGAATGTTGCTTGAAACCTGAGGAATTGCCTATCTCTGCTCCTTGTCCTTTGTTAGAGAAGACAGAAGGTACACAAACCAATACCAAAGGACAGTTAGACTGTGTCATAACACCACTCAAAGATCAAGATGATCTGGTTAAGGACCCCCAAAATCTAGCTAATCAAATTTTAGTAGGTAGTCAGGGTCCGGGGGAGATGACTAAACTTAATTCAAAGCGAGTATCTTGTAAGCCTCCAAACGCTCAGATGGAAGATTTTGTTGATAATGCAGAACATAGATTAAAGAAGCCCTTTGTTGATGTTTGTGTTGCTTCTCAGTCTCATCTCTCAACTCAGCTACCTCCATTACCTCAAGAAGGACAAAATATTGTCAATAAAGATGAAACAATATTGTCTAGAGCTGAATATAAGAATTTAAATATTGTTATAGGAAATTTCTCTGTACCCACATGTGAAAATGAGCCCACAATGCTGAATAATGAGAAACAGTTTACTATAGCCTATAAAAAGCAATTGAAGGAAAATATGCAAACAACTAAATGTGGTACAGATACAGATTGCCACAGTAACTCAGACTTGACTAAGCAAGTCAGTCAAACCCACGCCAATCTTAAAGAACCATCAGATACTGTGATTGCATCTGACGCTCCAAGTTTTAGTAGGATCAAACCAAATCTGAATAATTTGAATGGAAAAACTGAAGACATTTTAGATTTTCAGATTGTTCATACACCACCTCCTCCAGAACCGGTACTTGATTTAGCAAATAAGGCACCCAATGATATGAGTATAGCGCAAGCCACAGACAAACATATTGACATAGTGTCCACCAATGCTAAAGATGACAGAAATGAAGAAAATAAAAATTCTCATAATGGTGCTGAAATCAACTCTGTATCATTCATGACAGTTGTAAAGGATAAAGTGAGGAAATGTTCTTTGGGAATCTTTTTGCCCAGATTGCCAAACAAGAGAAATTGCAGTGTCACTGGTATGGATGAGCGGGAGGAGATTCCAGCTGACACAACTGATCTAAATCACTTAGAAACTCAGCCAGTCTTTAGCGAAGATTTAGGCGTTGGCATTGTTGCAGCTAAGCTGAACTTAAGTCCATCTCAATACATAAATGAAGAAAATCTTCCCACATATCCTGAGATTAATTCTTCAGACTCAATTAGTATAGAAACTGAGGAAAAGACTTTGATTGACACATACCAAAAAGAGATTTCACCATCTGAAAATAAAGCAGAAGAAACCTATACCAGTCAAAAAAGAACATGGGTACAAGAAGAAGATGATGATATTCAAAATGAGAAAAAAATCAGAAAAAATGAGGTTAGGCCTAGTGATACTGCACAAGATCAGCAGGTGAGTTCTGTTGTAAACGAAGGAATGTTCCTAATTTTAATTTTAGTCAACAATTGATTATTTCCAATTATAGGGCTGGAGAAATATTCCTATGTAGAACCGTCAGGAATTGACTAACATCAAGACTTAAAAACAATTTAAAGTGACAAACAGTCGCAGAAAAATAAAATAGAATGTAGTACAACAATTAACTCATGTTGAAATTTTGTAGTTAATTCTAAATATTATGTCACCTCTGGTGATTTGTCAATGATTCTTAGCTGGCTTTGCATATACGAATCTCCAGGCAGGTTATATGTAGTTTGAAAAATCATCTTCAGTGTTACAAATACTTGGGGAGTAAAACACCTTTCGTTATATGAACTATGTAAAGAAAAATTTGATTGAATTTTCTTGGCTAATAAGTATATATATAGAAGCAGAGAGTCCTTTTCTGTAGTGCATGGGAGAATGCCTATGTCAAGCCCAGTATCTCAAAGTGAAGTGAGTGAAATTCTGTGTTTATTAAAAGAGAGCATAGATTTTTTTTTTTTTTTTAAGTTGAGACACACTGAGTTAGGTAACTTGAGGTGGGGAACAAAACCTGTCTCTCAAACTAAAGATTTATAGGTGGGAAAATAAAGCTTAGAAAGCATCAGAGGGTCATGAAAAATAGAAAACAAAGTTTAAACTCTGTTAATAAATATAAGCTTACAAGATGGTTTCAGTAATTCTCTAAGATGAGCTCCTAAGGCAATATTCATTGTGGTTCTATAAAAAAAGATCAATAGGAAATAATTGCTTAGTCTATGAAGCTTCAAGAAAGTAGTAATTTAAAATTTAAATTGAATAGATTCTATGTATTTCAATAAATAAACAGTATTCTGTTTATTTGTTCAATAAATATTGAGTGTCTGCTATATCCCAGGTGCTACTTTAGGGGCTAGGAGTGCTTCAGTAGAAATACACAGACAAAAATCTGGTCCCATGGAGCTTACAATCTAGTATTTAGAATACGTTGTCCTTGCAAAACATACAGAAGGAGATAGACGAAGATGACTTTTAAGGCTATGAAATCAAATGGTTAAAATGGCAAAAAGCAGGACCATGTGATTTTTTTTTACTTCAGCCAAAGAAATCTTGGTCAGCTGGGGATGGAAGTACTAAAGCCTGGAAATAAGTTTCTTCTCTGCATTCTGCCGGGGACACCATAGATAGCCAATAGTCTATGTAAATGGAACTCTGGTTTTATGCAGTGTGGTGCCCTTGACGCTGGTGACTGATAATTGAACAACCGGATAGGTCAACATTTGGTAGCTCTTAGGATCTGGCTATAACATAGATACATTTGAGAAACAATTTACTTACACAATATAATGCATAAAGTTATTTCTATGTATTTTTAAACAAAATTACTTTTGTTATAAATTTAATTAAAGGCCTACGTTGTCCCTGTTACATATTCTGATTCGTTACTAAGATATTTCATATGCTTTATAGCTAAATTTGGAGGCTTGGTGGCATAGTGGTTAAGAGCTAGAGCTGCTAACCAAAAGATAGCAATTTGAATCCACCAGCTGCTCTTCGGAAACCCTATGGGGCAGTTCTACTCTGCCATATAGGGTTACTATGAGTAGGAATTGACTCGATGGCAACCAGTTTGGGTTTGATTTTTTTAATGCTAAATTTAATGTTAGAAATAGTATTTCTGTTAGTGTTCAACCAACATTTAATCATTAGAAGCATACAGTGCCATAAGTTCATACTCATGATATGCCTTAATTAATAATTTCAGATATTTGATCACCATACTGAAGGGGATAGAGATAAAAGTGCCAACATTATGTTGATGAAAAGCCTGAGCAGGACCCCACCGAGTTGCAGCAGCTCTCTGGATTCAATCAAGGCTGATGGGACGTCTCTGGACTTTAGCAGTAAGATCTTCATAAAGACTAAATAATAGCAGTCATTTGCTTATTTGACAAGTAATAAATGTCTTTCAGTTCAGGAGATATTTGAATGTTGTATAAGCTTTCTGGGCGTTTACAAATAGTTGATAAGTAAAATTATTATTTTTTTAATTTATTTTTGTTGTTGAGAATATACAGAGTAGAACATACACCATTTCAACTATTTCTACATGTACAGTTCATTGACATTGATTACATTCCTTGAGTTGTACAACCGTTCTCACCCTCCTCCTCCGAGTTGTTCCTCCCCCATTAACATAAACTCACTGCCCCCTAAGGTCCCTATGTTATCTTTCAAGTTGCTGTTGTTGATTTGATCCCATTTAATTTATTTTTAATTCTTGGCTACATTAACAAATTAAGAAGAGACGTACTGTAGAGGCATAGAGTGAGAGGCTAATAGTTGGAAAAACATTGAAAGAGTTGAAAGGAGCCTCCAAACTGGGATGTACTTTGCCCTCCTAAATTTAAATTACTGTTTTCCCAGAAAGATCCTGATAGATGGCTTCAGGAGCATGAACTGTGCGTAAACCTGAAAGATAACTAAAATTAAATCCACAATTTAGTTTTGACTGGTTCCTCACCTGATTTCACTTTATTTGTAGCACACCGCAATAGTCAAGTAGAATCACAGTTTCTCAGAGACACAATTTGTGAAGAGAGTTTGAGAGAGGTATGTGAAAAGTATTTCTTATTTCTAATACAACTTATTTCCTTGTTTTTTTAAAAAAAATTTTTTTCTTAATTGTAAGATATTTCAAATATACAGAAGACTATTTTTCTTTTTCTTTGTCAAGGACCCAACATGGCAATTAACTATACGAAGTAGTTTAGAAGACCTGTAATTTTTTCTCAACTCTACTGTTACTGAATAACCTTAAGAAGTAATCTTAGATAAAATCTGCTCATGTATAGTCTACAAATATCGGGATAATATTTCCATAACTACATGCAAAGTACTTTTAAGCTATTTAAAAACAAATGAAGTGGTTATAGTCAAGGTGAGCTCATCTTGAATGGTCGTGCAAACTTTTTTTTCTTTCCTCAGAAACTCAAGGATGGGAGAATAACAATCAAAGAGTTCTTTATACTTCTTCAGGTCCACACCTTAATACAGAAACCCCGGCAGAGCAATCTCCCAACCAAAGTAAGTGAAATTTCTTGGCAAAATAGTTACCTCAATGAAAAAATATTATATTTTCACTAAACTGTCAATTCCAACTCATAGTGATCCTGTAGGACAGAGTAGAATTGCCCCACAAGGTTTCCAAGGAACGTGTGGTGGAATCGAACTGCCAACCTTTTGGTTAGGAGACGTAGCTCTTAACCACTGTGCCACCAGGGTTTCCTTTCTTTGTACAGCTTTTTAAAATAGGTACTCTGAAACTTGAATTCGTTCTTGAACACAGTTTTGTCCTCAGAATGCCAGTTTTGAGGGATTTGTTTATTTATTTCTTTCAGTTTACTGTAAACATTCCACCTACTCCAGAAGACCTGATGTTAAGTCAGTATGTTTATGGACCCAAGATACAGATTTATAAAGAAGATTGTGAGGCTCTTCGCCAAAAGATCGAAGAGTATGAAAGATTTGTTTGTTTTTTTCATGTTTTGTTGTTGGATGGGTGAACAGTCTGTGTGGTAAGGTTTTGATTAGAATGGCATTGGCATGGAAGATGTGATGGTGTTAGCTGGCAGTGTGACATGGGGAAAGGGTTTCAGCTTTGTAGTCAGATTGAAGCTCAAGCCTCCAACACTAGGTGTATAAACGTGGGTAAGTCATTTAACCTTCATTTCCTTATCCAAGGAGTGAGAATAATAATACCTACTCAGCAGGTAGAAATAAGCAGTAGAAATAGTGTATAGAAAATGTTTTCATTCCATTCTTAGTAAAAAGTAAGCCCTCAAAAATAGTAATTATTAGATTATGATATGAGATGATTGAGAGAAAACATCATAAAAGAAGATAGTACCCTTTAGTGATTTAGACATAGTGCCTGAACTCTAGAATGTCTTTGGGTTTGTCATTGTATCACATTTGCCCTTGATTTGCATATATAAAAGAACATGGTTTTTCTTAAAATATAATTCAGGGCTTTGGTGTATATTAATGCTGCTTATTGATTTACAAATTAGGTATATGTAGATTCCTGCAAGTAAATCTAGATTTACAACCCAAAATAGTATTGGTGTCATACTTACCCAGGACTATCAACTAAATTTGAACCACTCTAGCAAATAGAAAAGAAATAAAATAATCTTTAAGAGTTGTGTAGTTTTAAAACTAGAAACTTAAGATACTGTTAAAATATAATACTCAGATTTGCCTGATTGTGGTTTGTTGATTCAACAAATATGTACTGAGCACTTAACTATGTACCAGGCACTGTACAAGTACTGGGGTTTATCACTGAGCAAGAAGACATGGTCTCTGTCCTCATGTTGTTGGAAGAGTTGGGTGTCCCAGAATTTGTCTGAGAATGTTTAAACTGGGAAATTGTTTTACTTGGAATGAAATACGATTTTGCACACAACAAGCAGTCTGTTTTAGCTGTGCTCTGCTGTTTCATTTTGCACCCACATGCCTGCATGTAATATATTCTTCTAACTCTGATAGAAATTTATTTCCTCAACTTATTAAAATTTGAAATTATAATAGCTTTGCTACTTTTATAACTGCTGTTCTCTAAAGTATACAGAATAGTATGCTTTGGACTGGATTGGGAGCTTTTGCTTATAATAGCTACAACTTCACAGCAGTTATAAATTGACAGGCATTAAGAATTCTTCATAAGCAATATGTTGGAACAAGTTTGTTTCATGTTGGAACAAGTTGGTACACTGAGGTGAGAATTCTGTTTGAGAGGGAAGTTTTTTTGATGCATGACATTCTTGAATTGTTCTACAAGTGTTAAACTAATCAGGCCGGCTACTAGTCTTGAGTGAGCTCCCCTCTGTTTAGGTAGGAAGGAATTAAGAAGCATTGTGTTAAGTAAGCCTGTAGATCTGAGCTGGTTCATTCAGGCTGGCTTCTGAACCCTGTGCTAATTAACTTTTCTATATTTTAGATTAAAGCTCTCTGCATTGAACCAAGATAAACTGCTGAGTGATGTAAATAAGAACCTGTGGGAAAAAATGAGACGCTGCTCTGATGAGGAGGTACTCGTCTCATTTTCTGAACGGGAATCCTTACAGGCGTTTTGAACAATGTTTATGGGGAAATAGTGACTATTACATGACAGTTAGTGGTGAATTCTTTAACTTGCTTCTAAGATGTAATATGTTAACCGAACCAGTTGCTGTCAGGTGAGTTCTAACTCATAATGACCCATGTGATTCAGAGTGGAACTGTGCTCCATAGCATTTTCAGTGGCTGATTTTTCAGAAGTAAATCGTCAGGCCTTTCTTTCAAGATGCCTCTGGGTGGACTCGAACTTCCAGCCTTTCAGTTTGTAGCAGAGTATGTTAACTGTTTATACCATCCAGGGCCTCTGTTATTGTTGTTGTATGCCATCAAGTCAATTCCGACTCATAGTGACCCATAGGACTCATAGGACAGAGCAGAACTGCCTGATAGGGTTTCCTAGGCTGTAATCTTTACAGGAGCAGATAGATGGGTTTTTTCTCCTATTGAGTGGCTGGTGAGTTTGAACTGCCTGCCTTTTGGTTAGCAGCCTAGCGCTTAACTGTTGTACTACCAGCGCTCCCTCAGGGCCTCTACAAGGTCTTACTTAATTAGACACGTAATTATTAATATGTAATCTTTCCAAACCTGAGACGATCACCTTAATATATGAAATATATCTGAAGTTTATTTAGAGTTCTGTCCTTCCTGTTTGCCTCTCACTTAGATTTAGATGAAGATGTACTTTAATCAATTGAATAATACACAGTCTATATTAAGAAGGTTTGATTAACTTAGAGTCTGTCATTTTTCTAATTTGACAGGAATTGAGACTGAAATATCTGGTTCCATTTTTAAACAAATATATGGAATTAAATTTGCATACGAGAGGTGCCCCGCCTTAGGAATCAGTCTAGGGTGGGCAAAGCCCAGAATGTGGCAGCTGAGCCAGCCTTCCCAGACCATTTACTGATTTTGACTTGTTTGTTTTGGTACAATGTACCCTTTGACTCTACCTTACAGCTAAAGTCCTTTGGAGTTTACTTGAACAAAATAAAGTCACGTTTTACCAAGATGACCAAAGTCTTCACCCACCAAGGAAAAGTGGCTCTCTACAGCAAGCTGGAGCAATCAGCTCAGGTAATCTGAGACAGTTAACAGCATAGAAAGAAAGAGCTATTAAAATAACTTTATAGTGGTTATGGAATATGAAGAATGTTCCTTAAGAGGCGTGTGAATGAGACTTGGACACAAACTTGCAATTGTTCATAAGAGGTGGGATTCAACTGACCAGAAGTGGCAAATCCTGGCATCTTGAGTAATATTGGAATATAATTACTGATACGGGCCTGTGTCTCATCTCAAATATTGTTATACATTGTACATATTGAGATGAAATGCTAGGATTCCTGGTCTCCTATTGCTAAGGGACTATAATGTAGTATTATCGTCCTCATAGTCCATACCCAGCTCTGTGTGTGTGTGTGTGTGTGTGTGTGTATGTGTGTGTGTGTGTGTGTGTGTGTGTGTGTGTGTGTGTGTGGTGTGTGTGTGTGTGTGTGTGTGTGAAGTAGCAAAATGACTGTCCTGTAAGAAATGTTCGGCATAAAAGAATTTCCACTGGCAAATAAGTCTCGAAATGCTACATTCAATATCCTCCTTTGGTGAAATACAATAGCATATTAAAGTCTAAAGTCAAAATCTAAATGAAAAAAAAGATGCTATAATTCTGTCTGACCAGTGTTTCCCATATTTATTTGACCATAGAACTTTTTTTTTTTAACTAAAACATATTTATATCCCATGGAATCCATATTCCATAGAACACACGTGGAAATGCTAGAATAAACGAAAGTACAAAAAAAAAGATTTTATATTAATTTATTATATGTCTTTTAAAAAATTTTTAAGCCCAGACGTGAAGCTTCGACCTCCATCTTAACACGTGCCTGTCCGTGATTTGGACAGAACGGTTCTGTCAGCAATTGGAGCCATTTATGTTTTGTTTTGTTTTCAGAGGTCTAATCTGGCAATCTGCATTTTGTTTCTAGAATGAGAGGGAGAAACTTCAGATAAGGATGCATGAGATGGACGACATACTGAAGAAGATTGATAACTGTCTCACTAAGGTGGAAATAGGTAAAGTATCTTGAATACTTTTCTAAAAGAAAATTTAATTTTATCTAAATTATTTCCTGCAGTAGAGATTGCTGGTATCTCTAGGCTGAAGCCTTCCATTAGCAGCTTGAAACAATAAATTAGAGCAAATTAAAGCTCCTATAGTGTGGTGATCCTTAACACAATCAACAAGAATTGCCCAAGGTAGTAAGTCTCTTTGGAAAGTTCTTCTAAACCCAAACCATAATCTTGTGTTTTTAATAAATGAATTTATCTCTGTCTGAAAATTGGCCATCCTTTCAATCTGGCCTCTCACAATCCTGACTTGTTAGTATCGCTATCCTGAAACTGCTTTCTCAAAGATCACAAAATTCCACATAATCATCAAATTTAGTCCTTAGCCATCTTGACCCCTTTCTAGCATTTGACATTGATGCTTATTCTTTTCTTCCTGAAACTTTCAGCTCCCTTAACCTCTATGATATTGTACTACCCTGACTCTGTTCTCTTCTCCTCTGTTGGCCTTTCTTTCTGTAACCCCTCGTGTGGGCATTTCCTTTTTTGCATTTTCTACCCTAATGTTTTATCTGCCCTAACAATCATGTTTATGTAAATGATTTCCAAGTTCAGTTAAATTTATTAAGCATTTGCTGCCCACCTACTGCATGCTCTACAGTATTTGTGCTTAGCATTGGAAAAAATATAAAGATACATAAAACACAAATATCAAGATTTATAAACACAAATATACTCAGGCAGCTTGTAGTTGTTTTGGAGGAGGACACCTTTAGCCTTTCTGTTGAGTTCTAGACTTGCACTTCTAGGTGCCTGCTGCACTTCTCTGTATAATGTCTTTAAGCATCTGAAACTAGTGTGAATAAACTGAATTGTCTCCTCCCATCTCCAAAATAAAATTCAGAACTTGTTCTCCCTGTTATGTTTCTCATTTCTATTAATGGAATCACCATTGTTGTATGTTGTAAAAGGCTCAAAACTTTCACTGATTTTGACTGTCTCTTATGAAGCCCTGTCATATCTGCTTCTTCAGCAACTCTTGTGTTCTTTCTGACTCCCGTTAAGGTTCTCATTAATTCTGAAAGGTGCTGTTTCAAGTGTTCTAACTAATCTTTCTACATTCTTACCTTCACTCTATCTCCTTCCAGGCCAACCTGCACGTTACTGCCAGATTAATTACCGTAACGGACAGTTTTCATTGTTACTCTCCGGCAGGGAGGGGAGACAGTTTTATGTCTCTCCATTAATTACAAAATAAAGTTCAAGCTCCTGAGCTGGGCGTTTCTCTTCTATCATATTCAGATCTTCCTTTCTTGCATGACTTGCCACTACTCCTTTACCCACCCTATATTCCAGCCAAATCTTGTCGTTCCTGTGTACTACTGCCACTTTGTCTTTGCTAATGTCTTCTCCTGTGTCCCAGAAGTAATGGGAAGTGGTCTCTATCTCAGTAGGAAGCAGTGTCTATCTCCTTTTGAGCTCCTGTGTCTATTTTATTAGTACTTCTTATAGTACCTGGAGCTCTGGTGGCACAGTGGTTAAGAGCTCTGCTGCTAACCAAAAAGTCGATAGTTTGAATCCTCCAGCTGCTCCTTGGAAACCCTATGGGCAGTTGTACTCTGTCTTAGGGTCACTATGAGTTAGAATCTACTTGATGGCAACAGGTTTGGTTTTGGTTTCGGTTACAGTACTGAAAGAGCCCTAGTGACACAGTGGTTTAACCGAAAGATCAGCAGTTTGAACCTACCAGCCAGTCCATGGGAGAAAGATGTGGTAATCTGCTTCCATAAAGCAGTCCCACCCTGTCCTATAGGGTCGCTGTGAGTTAGAATCAACTTGAAGGCTATGGTGTTGTTTGGTTTTGGTCACAGTACCCATCACATCTACTTGCGTTATAGTTATTTTTGTGTAGTTTTATTTCCCTAACTAAATTATAAGCTCCATGGGTGCAAAGATCAGCTCTTATTTTTCTCCCTATCCTTCAAAGCCCTTAGTACCATGCTTTCCACAGAATAGGTACCTAGTACACGTTTTCTGCATTGAATTGACAAGTATATGAATTCCATGTCTTAGACTGCCCCACCCCTTTGCTCTTCACTTTCTACTTCACTGAGAAAAAAATAGAAGCCATCAGGTTGGAAGTTCCTAAACTTCCTACTACCAAACCAACCAGCCTTTCATATATCTACATCTATTTTTTTTTCCTTCCTTTCTTTTCCCTAAGACCAGTCTTTCTACCTACACTTTGAATTTTATCCCTCTTGTCTTTTTGGGAATCTTACACCACTGATTTCCCCTTTTCTTTTGTATATTCAACCTCTCCACCTCCACTGAATATGTTGACTTCTACTCCCATCTTTAAAAATACCAATAACCGCACTTCCCTCCCTAGCTACCATTGAATGGCTCCCTATCTCTTTCTTGTCCCTTCATTATTTGCTGAGCAAATTTACTGAGTACCTACTATGTGCCATGTACAGTGCTTGGTGCTAAGAATACACAAAAACAAAAACTATTCCTTCCCTAATAGAGCATCCAGTCTAGAAGAGAATATAGGAATTAAACAAATAATTTTATGTTAAGTGCTATGGAAGAGAGGTTACCTTGTACTATGAGGTCCTGTAACGGATATCTTACCTAGTCAGGAGGTGAGGGGAGGTTTTCCTCTGAGGATGTGACATTTTAGCCAAGATCTAAATGATGAGTAAGGATTAACGAAATGAAAGGGGAGGGGAGAGCAGACTCTTAGATATGACTAGCACACGCAGAGCCCTTCTGTGGGAGAGAATATACAGGTATAGGGTCTGACATAAGGCCACTGTGACTGGAGTAGAGAGAGCAAAAGGGGACTCTGAGATGAAGCTGGAGTTGTCACTAGGGACAGGCCAGAGAGGGCCTCTGAAGGAGTTTGTGTTTCTTCTAAGAATAGTGAACAGTCATTTGAATGGTGTTAAGCACTGGCTGTGGTGTAGAAATTGGATTTGAGTAGATCAAAAGTAAATGTGAAGAGTCAGGTAGTTATTGGACTGGTTTGGTTGAGAAAGGACAGGAGCTTATACTAAGGGGTGCTGGTAGTTAGGAAAAAAAGTAGATTCAAAAGATATTTTTGAGGAAAAATCTAAACTTGTTGATGGATTGGATATTGAGAGAGAGGGTAGTTTTAGCAATAACACCTGTATTTCAAAAATAAATTAAAATTTAAATACGTGTGTGCATGTATTTGTACATGTGTATCTGCTCCTACTTAGCCCGTGGAGATTGCCTAATTATATTCAAATTATATGTAAACAGCTTCCATCTTAAAATGACTTCTGAGAACATGTTAGTGGAGATGATTGCATCATAGCTCAAAGTTCACTGTCTGGCACAAACAACAAGTCTCTGTATGACATTATAATTGTAGATTGGTACTTTATTGCCAGGGAAAGTGAGTGTTTGTGAAATATTTGCAGCAGTTTATCTTGGGAGCGTCTATTCTTTTTATCTCTGGTTGTTTAATAAGTTATTTTTGACTGCGCTATTCTAACATATACTGTCTACTTTAGAAACTAAGTATTTGGAGGATGAAGAGAAAGATCCTATAGCAAAGTGGGATTCTGAAATGAGAGCTGCAGAGAAAGGTAGGTAACTGAATTAGTTAATGAGATAAAATAAATGAAAAACAAATCTGTTCTGTGTATGTGTATTTTAGGTGAGGTAAGTCAGAATTTTCAATGAAACATGATTTTTGTGACAACATTCTAATATGTTCATTCTGATAGATGTTAATTTTCTTTTCAAAGAACTGGAACAACTAAAAATCAAAGAAGAAGAGCTTCAAAGGTCAGTCTTCTGAGTGTTAGAAAGTCTAATGCTAAACTCCACCAGGCAAATGACGTCCTACCTCCAGAGACTGACCAGACTGGGGACGGGAATCTTCACTAAGACAAACTCAGGGTTTCTGCTCTCCTTTGAACTGGACCCTGGGGGCCATCTTAGTCAGCAATATCTTCTAAACATTTATTGTTTACGAGGAATTAATCCAAGGAAAGGCCAGTATTTCTCAAGCTTGAATATCAGGGTCCTTTTAAAGAAAATAAACCTAACATTAAACTGTTTTAAATATTAATAATGACAAAAGCAATAGAGTTCCAACTGATAACATTAATTGACAGTTGACAATGTTTGGCTGAAATTAAATTGATGCTAGCAAAATGACGGCCAAAACATAGGTTCTGTTTAAGCTCTAGAAACTAAACAACACAACCAAATGCAGACAGTTCTAAGGCGGGCACCCATATGATTGAAAATATGCTTATAGTAATATTTTTATTACTGAAGTAAAAATGTAAATTTTAAAAACTATCTTAAAGAACATGTGAACCGCTAAGGAGATCTTCATAGATTCTAATTTGAGAGACATAGATTTAGGCCTTTTCTAAGTAGACCCATACTTTTAGATTATGAAAAAAAAAAAAAAAAACGACAACAACAATAAAAAAAAAGTCTGAGAATGCAGAAATGGGTGCCATTCACCTGCATTATTACCTTACTAGAGAGCTATCTAGCATGTGACTTCTTGTCATAGACCTTTTATATTGATAGAGTCTGAATTATCTAACAACAAAACTTGTCTTTCTGTGATATTTGCAGGAATCTCTTAGAACTGGAGGTACAGAAAAAGCAGACCCTTGCTCAAATAGACTTTATGAAAAAACAAACAAATAGAACCGAAGAGCTATTAGATCAGTTGAGGTAAGAAAAAGCAGTTTTTTATCCTCTGTTTGAGTAAGTTGTCCAAACCTATTGGAGCAGTTGATGTGTTTTTATGTGTGTTACTCATTTTAACCACTTGTCTGTCAGTTTGTCCTACTGTGAGGGATTGCACGTTGCTGTGATGCTGGAAGCTATGCCACTGGTATTTCAAATACCAGCAGGGTCACCCATGGTAGACAGGTTTCAGCAGAGCTTCCAGACTAAGACAGACTAGGAAGAATGACCTGGCAATCTACTTCTAAAAAGATTGGCTAGTGAAAACCTTAGGAGAACATTGTCTGATAATAGTGCTGAAAGATGAGCCCCTCAGGTTGGAAGGCACTCAAAAGATGACTGGGGAAGAGCTGCATCCTCAAGTAGAGTTGACCTTAATGACATGGATGAAGTCCAGCCTTCGGGATCTTCATTTGCTGATGGCAGGATTCAAAATGAGAAGAAACAGCTGCAAAGATACATTAACAATTAGAACATGGAATGTACGAAGTATGAACCCAGGAAAATTGGACATTATCAAAAAGGAAATGGAACACTTAAAGATCAATATCCTAGGCACTAGTGAGCTGAAATGGACTGGTACTGGCCATTTTGAATCAGACAATCATATGATCTACTATACTGGGAATGACAAAGTGAAGAGGAATGGCATCGCATTCATTGTCAAAAAGAATATTTCAAGATCCTGAAGTACAACACTGTCAGTGATAGGATAATATCCATATGCCTGCAAGGAAGACCAGTTAGTACAACTATTATTCAAATTAATGAACCAACCACTAATGCCAAAAATGAAAAAACTGAAGATTTTTACCAACTACTGCAGTCTGAAATTGATCAAATGTGCAATCAAGATGCACTGTTAATAACTGGTGATTGGAATGGGAAGTTGGAGCTAAGAAGAAGGATCGGTAGTTGGAAAATATAGCTTTGGTGATAGAAACGACACTGGAGATTACATGATAGAATTTTGTAAGACCAATGATTTATTCATTGCAAATATCTTTCTTCAACAGCATAAATGGCAACTATACACATGGACCTTGCCAGATGGAATACACAGGAATCAAATTGACTACATCTGTGGAAAGAGACCATGGAGAAGCTCAGTATCATCAGTCAGAACAAGCTGTATGCTGAGCAAATAATCCAAGAAGCTTGCCAGTATGAAGAAGAACATGGCATCAGGATTGGAGAAGACTCATTAAGAACCTGCAATATGCAGATGACACAACCTTGCTTGCTGAAAGCAAAGAGGACTTGAAGCACTTACTGGTAAAGATCAAAGACTACAACCTTCAGTATGGATTACACCTCACCATAAAGAAAACAAAAATCCTCACAACTTGACCAAGAAGCAGATCATGATAAATGGAGAAAATATTGAAGTTGTCAAGGATTTCATTTTACTTGGATCCACAATCAACACCCATGGAAGCAGCAGTTAGAAATCAAACAATGTATTGTGTTGGGCAAATGTGCTGCAAAAGACCTCTTTAAAGTGTTAAAAAGCAAAGATGTCACTTTGAGGACTAAGGTGCACCTGACCCAAGCTATGGTATATTCAGTTGCCTCATATGCAGGTTATAGCTGGACAGTGAATAAGGAAGACCAAAGAAGAATTGACACCTTTGAATTATGGTGTTCGCAAAGAATATTGAATATACCGTGGACTGCCAGAAGAATAAACAAATCTGTCTTGGAAGAAGTACAGCCAGAATGCCCTTAGTTGGGAGGATGGTGAGACTTTAACTTCTGTACTTTGGACATGTCATCAGGAGGGACCAGTCCCTGGAGAAGGACAACATGCTTGGTAAAGTAGAGGGTCAGTGAAAAAGAGGAAGACCCTCAATGAGATGGATTGACACAGTGGCTACAACAATGGACTTAGACATAGCAACAATTGTGAGGATGGCACAGGACCGGGCAGTGTTTCGTTCTGTTGTATGTAGGGTTGCTATGAGTCGGAACTGACTGAACAGCACCTAACAACGACAATAGTACAGCCTCAAAAGACTCAATGTACTCAACACTGAACTGAAAATAACAGAGGGGGAGAGCTATGAGATGATGATTTTAAAATATTTAACACTTTTCATTGCCTAGACTTGACTTCTCTCGGATTTACAACTCAAGATTGAATTGGTTCTTATTTCTTTCAATAGCATAAAATTGTAAATTCCCACTATTTGAATTGAAATATCGATTATCTGCTAATCTAGTTGCAAAACATTGACCTGCCTAGTTGAGTAGGATTAGAACTTATCGCTCTCTTCTTATCTCAAGGAAATAACCTTGTTTATCTCTCTCCAGCTTGTCTGAATGGGATATCATTGAGTGGAGTGATGATCAAGCTGTATTCACCTTTCTTTATGACACAGTAGAGCTCACCATAACTTTTGGAGAGGCAGTAGGTAAGTAACAAAAGACGATTCCTCTGCTGAACAACATATAGCGAAACTCACTAGAGATTTAAATCTTTATTTTAATACAATAATAATGACTCACATAATGAAACCACTGCTGAAATCTTAGAAGACGTGATCACTTTAATTAGTAAGAATAGTTTTTGCTTTTTTTTTTTTAAATTAGATAAAGAGTAAAAATGCAGCTAGGCAAGGTTGTCCATTGTTGAATTACATTAGATGATAGAAATTTTGCCTGTCGAAATAATGAATAAATATGCTGTTCACGTCTGTTTCTTCTGAGTTCCTTTTGTCCATCTCAGTTTTTTGTGATGAAGGGTTTACTCTAATGGCTGGTGATTCTTCATTGTTTTCTCATGTTTAAGAGTGAGACCCTAAAAAATTAATTAGAAGTTCTGTGTATAAGGTGGGCTTATCAAAATAATGGGTAGACATCACTGTATAGTGATTGAATAGAATCCCAGCTGATTTGTTGGTGTCTCCTGTATCTGTAGGTATTTTTGTCTTGGACCAGTCAGTGTCAACATGGCCAAACTTAGCCAAATTGGAACTGATGATCTTTACAACCTCCCAGCCTCCAAACCTGAATCTCCTTAATTGTTCCTTTTCTCAATGAATAGCATCAACTTCCATCGAAGTCCAAAATTAAAACCTAGGAATCACCCTATACCTTTTCCTCCCTCACTGTGCATATTTAAATTGTCAAAAAGACTTATTGATTTTAACTTCTTAATATTCATTCACTTTTCTCCATATTTCCTGTTATCAATAGTCATCTCTAACCTGATCTTTTTAGATCTTCTCCTTTTCCTCTCTAATTCGTTCTCCACCCTGTAGCTAGAGTGATTGTTGAAAATCTGACCATATACCTTCTACTCTGAGGCTAATGATCAAAGTATTTAAATAGCCTGTAAAGGCCTACATTAATTGAATTTCCCCTCTCTTTCCTGCCTCATAGTACCTTCCCCCCGTTCTCTGCCCATTGGCCATGATGGACTTCTTTCATTTCCTTAAGTGATCATGGTCTTTCACACTCAGATGGATTCCATCCTACCTCAGGACCTTCATACTTAGGTTTCTTATGCCTGGACACTTTTTCTTCCTCTTTATGAAAAAATTCCTACTAATAACCCTTTGGAGTTCAGCTTATCACTTTTTTAGGAAAGTCTTCCTAGGCTCCTCTGTTACCCACCCTCTCTACCATTTACCTTCTGTTAGATGTTATTATTGTTTCCGGTAGTTTTTTAATACCATTTATCACACTTTGAGGAGCTGTGGTTGCGCAGTGGTTCAGAGCTCTGCTGCTAACCAAAAGGTCAGCAGTTGGAATCCACCAGCTGCTCCTTGGAAACCTTATGGGGCAGCTCTACTCTGTCCTATAGGGTCGCTACGAGTCGGAATCAACTTGACCGCAACGGGTACAGGTATCACAGTTTCAAGTTTTGGGTATATTTCTTAATGTAGTTATCTGTGTGTCCCCCTAAGCTAGCGTCTTGTCTGTTTTTCTCGTTATGGTATCCAGGGTGCCTAACATGTATAACAACATTCAACAAAGAGAAAAGAATTTGAGAGACAGGAGATAACTCTACAGCCTGAGGAGCACTCAGCTATCCCGGCGACCCAAAACTCATTACTGTCATACTAAAACCATAAATCATCTTTACTGTATTGCTACAAGGATAGTAGGGGTGGGGGGCTCATAACCACCTGTATTTCCCTTGTATGTGTCAGGGAGCTGAGCTGGGGAGAGCTGAGCTGAGCTGTCAGGTGTCAGAAAAGCCAATTAAGACAATGATCCAAAATGAAAGTAACAGTCAAGCCTTTAATCATACTGTGACAGTATGAGCAAGAGAAACCCAGAGAAGGCACCGACTCCCCCTTGTCCCACATTTCTCCAGGAATAGTACCCAGTGAGGGTCAGGTGGATCAATGCGAGGTAGGGACTATCTCACTGCTGCCGAGGGAGCCTCAAACAAAAGGTTTCTGTAGTTTTATAGACGCAAGGGCCAGGGGGAGGTCAAGGGAAGTGCTAGGAGTGAAAAATACTGAGCATTGAGTCAGAGTGGGCAAAAATGTTTTCAAGGGTCCTCCCCTCTTCCCTCAATAAGGAGGGTTCAGCAGAGGTGCCTGAGGAAGACCTCTGCTGAAGACGCCTCCCTACGGAAGTGCCTAGGCTAGGAACGCACATATTCAAAAGAGCACTGGGGGTTGGGGGTGGCTACGTCCTCTTGAGTGAAGCTCCCTTCAGAGTCTGCAATGCATTGGCTGTGCACGAAGTCTGCTTGGGAAGGCAGCTTTCCTTCTGAGGACTGCCGGGAGGAAATTTGTAATTGCCTACAGTGAGGCCTGAGAAATCACACATAGCCAGGAGCCGGACTCTCTTCACTAAGGTTCCTGAAAATAAAATTATCTTTGCACAGAAGTTAGGGGTCAGAGGAGGAGGCCTTGACAAATACAGCTGTGTACTATGCCTTAAATTTCCTTCCAGGCCTGCCAATCACTGTAATTCAGCAGTCTCGGGGGGCCTTCCCCATATACAGAGAATAATATATTCAAAAGATTGAAGGAGATACCTTCAACTGCCTAGGCTAGGAGAAAACCCTGCTACCCAGAAGGAGTAGGATTCTGAAGTACTGAGTTTTACGAGGGTTGAAATCAGACAGTAAAAAGAAATTCTTACTCTGGTTCTTCCTAGTTGGTCTTCCTTTCCTGAACAAGGATTATAGGAAGATTGCTGACCTGAATTTTCAGTCTCTTTTGGATGGTAAGTTAAAAACATCTGAGCCTCTAGAAATTTGTTGGTAATTTATAGGTGTAAGTTCTCGAGAACTCTTTAATATGCTAAGTTAAATATAAACAATAATAATAATTTGTCTTTAGAAATGTGTATTAGACATAAACTACTTGGCTAATGTTGCCAATGTGTAGGATTTTAAAAGGGTAGGTTTTAAAATGATTTTGAAATTTTTTTTTATTATTACTAGACCTTGAGCAATGATCATAATAGCTATTTCCGTAATTAAAAAATTACCAATATGAGTGTTTACTCTGTATCAGGCATGTGTATTATTTACATCAACACTATGAGATAGGCATTATTCCCCATTTTACATATTAGGAAAATATAGCTCAAAAAATTGGTATGCTTAAGATCACTCAGCTAGTAAGGGAAGCCAGGGTTTAAACTCAGGTTTGTGCTACATTTAAGCCCATACTGTTAAACCAAATTTTATTCTGTATGTGATAAGGACTTGAGTTTTTATGGGAATGTCTTATGCTCGACTTATATGTTGGAAATAAAAATTAAAAAAACCACATATGTGTTTGAAAATAAAAATGAAGAGAATATTTATGTACCTAGAAGTTTGAGAATATTTCTAGCTTATATAGTATAGTATTTCTAGTTTATATAAAACATATGAATAATAAATAATACCCTCCTTTTAATTTTTCCTTCTCCAGAGGATAAAGCTCCTCCTTCCTCCCTTTTAGTTCATCAGCTTATTTTCCAGTACATCGAGGAACAGGAGTCCTGGAAAAAGAAGTGTACAACACAGCATCAGGTGCCCAAGGTAAAGTCTGACTGAGGAATATTTATGTTCTCTATCCCAGAAAGCAGAACTGAAATTTTATATATGCAACAGTGGATCCTGAAATGATAAATCTATTCAATTGTTTAACTTTCTTTAGTTTCTTTATAAGAGAATCACTAAACACTGAAATATTTTCACGATTTCATCTTTTTTTTTTTTTCTTCTTCTTCTTTTTTTCCCAGATGCTTCAAGAAATTTCATTAGTAGTGAGCCACTGCAAATTCCTTGGAGAGGAGATTGAATTCTTAAAGAGATGGGGACCAAATTATAACCTCATGAACACAGATGTAAATAATACTGAGTACGTAATTAGTCAAAAACTTATTAAAATATTTATTCTACTAACATGTTTCATGCTTGATAATGACAAGAAATAATTGCACCTCAGTTTCGCATGTCAATGTCATAGGGAAATGTGTTTGTGTTGCAGTCTGTTTTTGTTTTGTATCTTTAATTGTGGATCTTGTCTTGCACAGATTGAGGCTTTTATTCTCCAGCCCTGCAGCATTTGCTAAGTTTGAGATAACTTTGTCCCTCTCAGCCCATTATCCATCTGTCTGGTTACCTTTCTCCATTCAAAATCACCTTGGGAACATTGGGTAAGTAAAGGGTCAGCATTAGAGGGCTCCCAACTACTTTTTCACCTTTATTTATTTCATCTGGAAGATTCCTTAAAGTGGTCAGCAAACGGGTGGACCATAGTAATCGCTAAGTGCTTATGTGTCACTTCTCTGCCTTCATTTTGAAGAATTTGTTCTTTTCAAGTCAGTGACTGCTATTGCTATTCCCAGTGTAAACTAGAAACCGTTACAGGCGTACCTTGGCGATATTGCAGGTTGTTCCAGACCCCCGCAATAAAGCGAGTCACACGAATTTTTTGGTTTCCCAGTGCATATAAAAGTTATGTTTACACTATATTGTAGTCTGTTAAGTGTGCAGTAGCATTGTGTCTAAAAAAAATGTACACACCTAAATTAAACAAATATTTATTGATAAAGATTGCTAACCAGCATCTGAGCCTTTAGTGAGTTGTAATCTATTTGCTGGTGGAGGGTCTTGCCTTGATGTTGATGGCTGCTGACTGATCAGGGTAGTGTTTGCTGAAGGTTGGGGCAGCTGTGGCAATTTCTTAAAATAAGACAACAGTGAAGTTTGCCACATCAATTGACTCTTCCTTTTACAAAAGATTTCTCTGTAGCGTGCGATGCTGTTTTATAGCATTTTACCCACAGTAAGAACTTTCAAAATTGGAGTCAATCCTCTCAAACCCTGCCACTTATTTATCTACTAAGTTTACATAATATTCTAAATCCTTTGTTGTCATTTCAACAGTGTTCACAGCATCTTCACCAGGAGTAGATTCCATCTCAAGAACCACTTTCTTTGCTCATCCATAAGAAGCAACTCCTCATCCGTTAAAGTTTTATCATGAGATTGCAGCAAGTCAGTCACATCTTCAGGCTCCACTTCTGATTCTAGTTCTCTTGCTATTTCCACCACATCTGTACTTATTTCCTCCACTGAAGTCTTAAACCCTTCAAAGTCATCAATGAGGGTTGGAATCAACTTCTTCCAAACTCCTGTCAATGTTGATATTTTGATCTCCTCCCATGAATCACGAGAGTTCTTAAGGCATCTAGAATGGTGAATCCTTTCCAGAAGATTTTCAATTTACTGTGCCAGATCCATCAGAGGAATCACTGTCTATGGCAGCTATAGCCTTACAAAATGTAGTTCTTTTTCTACTGCACTTTAGATGAAGGTTTACAGAATAAACTAGCTTCTCATTAAACAACAATTAGTACACATATTGTTTTGTGACGTTGGTTACCAAACCCACAACATGTCAACCCTCCCTTATCGACTTCGGGTTCCCTATTACCAGCTTTCCTTCCCCCTCCTGCCTTTTAGTCCTTGCCCCTAGGCTGGTGTACCCCTTTAGTCTCGTTTTGTTTTATGGGCCTGTCTAATCTTTGGCTGAAGGGTGAACCTCAGAAGTGACTTCATTACTGAGCTAAAAGGGTGGCCGGGGGCCATGCTCTTGGAGTTTCTCCAGTCTCTGTCAGGCCAGTAAGTCTAGTCTTTTTTTGTAAGTTAGAATTTTGTTCTACATTTTTCTCCAGCTCTGTCTGGGACCCTCTGTTGTGATCCCTGTCAGAGCAGTCAGTGGTGGTAGCCAGGCACCATCTAGTTGTGCTGAACTCAGTCTGGTGGAGGCTGTGGTAGTTGTGGTCCATTAGTCCTTTGGACTAATCTTTCCCTTGTGTCTTTGATTTTGTTCATTCTCCTTGGCTCCCGACAGGGTGAGACCAGTGGAGGATCTTAGATGGCCGCTCACGAGCTTTTAAGACCCCAGACGCTACTCACAAAAGTAGAATGTACAACATTTTCTTTATAAACTATGTTATGTCAGTTGAGCTAGATGTTCCCCGAGACCATTGTCCCCACAGACAAAATGTATTTCTTAAATAACAAGACTTGAAAGTCAAAATTCCTCCTTGATCCATGGGCTGCAGAATGGATGTTGTGTTAGCAGGCATGAAAACAACATCAATCTCCTTGTACATCTCCATCAGAGCTTTTGGGTGACCAGGTGCATTGTCAATGAGCAGTAATATTTTGAAAGGAATTTTTTTCTGAGCAGTAGTTCTCAACAGTGGACTTAAAATATTCAGTAAACCATGCTATAAACAGATGTGCTGTCATCCAGGCTTTGTTGTTCCATTTATAGAGCATAGGTATAGTAGATTTAGCGTAATTCTTAAAGGCCCTAGGATTTTTGGAATGGTAAGTGAGCACTGACTTCAACTTAAAGTCACCAAGCCCCAAACAAGAGAGTCAGCCTGTCCTTTGAAGCTTTGAAGCCAGGCATTGACGTCTCCTTTCTAGCTATGGAAGTCCCAGATGGCATCTTCTTCCAATATAAGGCTGTTTCGTCTACATTGAAAATCTGTTGTTTAGTGTAGCCACCTTCACCAATTATCTTAGCCAGATCTTCTGGATAACTTGCTGCAGCTTCTACATCAGCACTTGCTGCTTCACCTTGCACTTTTATGTTGTGGAAATGGCTTCTTTCCTTAAATCTCATGAACCAACCTCTTCAAGCTTCAAACTTTTCTTCTGCAGCTTCCTCATCTCTCTTAGCCTTTGTAGAATTGAAGAGAGTTAGGGTCTTGCTCTGGATTAGGCTTTGGCTTAAATGAACGTTGTGGCTGGTTTGATCTTCTATCCAGACCACTCAAACTTTCTCCGTATCAGCAATAAGGCTGTTTCACTTTCCCATCATTCATGTGTTCACTGGAGTAGCACTTCTAATTTCCTTCAGGAACTTTTCCTTTGCATTCACAATCTGGCCGACGGTTTGGCACATCAGGCTTAGCTTTCGGCCTATCTCGGCTTTTGACATGCCTTCCTCACTAAGCTAAATCATTTCTAGCTTTTGATTTAAAGTGAGAGACTTGAGACTCTTCCTTTCACTTGAACACTTAGAGGCCATTGTAGGGTTATTAATTGGCCTAATTTCAATATTGTCATGTCTCAGGGAATAGGGAGGCCTTAAGAGAGGGAGAGAGACAGGGGAACGGCTGGTCAGTAGAGCAGTCAGAACACACACAACATTTATCAGTTAAGTTCATCATCTCATATAGGTGCGGTTCGTGGCACCCCAAAACAATCACAATCATAACATAAAAGATCGCTGATCAGAGATCACCGTTTAACAGGTATAATAATGAAAGAGTATGAAATATTGTGAGAATTACCAAAATGTGACACAGAGACACGAAGTGAGCACATGCTGTTGGAAAAATGGTGCCGATACACTTGCTCGACACAGGGTTGCCACAAACCTTCAACTTGTAAAAAACACAGTATCTGCAAAGCGCAATAAAGTGAAGCTCAATAAAACGAGGTACACCTGTAGTCTAGTCTTTTATACCTGCTCCATTTTTTAAATACCCCTACCTAAAACAGAAGTCAAGAAAGAAAAACTCCTACATAAGCTTAGCCCAGATCATACCTAAACAACTTTTATGGCCCTAAAAACAGGATAATCACTTAAAAAGCTGTGCAGTCATAATACATTTCTCAGTCTGTGGAACCAGACCCAAAAATGTCTCATCTCTACTAGGCTGTGATATATTTTGCATCTTTTTAGGCACACAGCTGACAGATTGGAAGATGGCAGAACTTAGAATGTTCTTACCTCAAATACTTCAGCAAACACCAACAGTTTAGATTTTTAGAGCCAGAGAAAGCAGCTAGGTTAAGATCTTCAGAGTTACATACAGAACCGGTTCCTAAACCTTTCTGGGATCCCATTTCAAACTGGACAGTCTGTTTATTTCCAGAAATGCTCATTTGTTTGTACTTCCTAGGTAACTTAGAGACTGTACCTAAGAAGATGCATTCCATCAAATTGGAGACAAGTTTAAGTTACCAGAAATATTAATTAATCTTTATTCTTACAGCCAAGATGAAATTGCTGCCATTTTATCTAAGGTGCCACGAGAGGACAACTACCTGAAGAATGTAGTCAAGCAAATTTACCAAGATCTGCTCCAGGACTGCCGTTTCCACCAATAGGCTCATGGACGACAGCCATCAGAACCAAGCAGGATGCATTTAATAATGACATGTCAGGGTCTCCATTGTGCTTTGACCTTTGGCCTTTCGGTCTTAGAAAGAAGTCTAGTAAAATTCCTTCTAGCAATATTATAGTTAATTTGTATAGTTTCTAAATCTCTACAGTCAGGAATGATGAGAGGCCTCAAATAGCCTGCTATCAACTTGCTTAACTTTCTACTGAAGTTTTTAGTAGTAGGATACTAAGGGAAAATTTTTCCTAACTGAAGAACAATTAAAGAGCAACTTTTATATGTAAGAGGGGATGTTACCACTGACAAAAAATTCGCTATTTCCCCATATAGAGGACTATGATTTTTAGGTAGCCTGGCTTCTACTTGGCATATATTTCTGGATTAGAGACATACCTGTGTACAAACTACTCATTCTTTTTCTACATTCCAGAAATGCCATTAACAGAAAGCAGTAGCACTCAGCTATTGGAATGCTTGCCATCTTTTCTTGAGGCCCTTTCCATCCTTTATTGTATAGTGTATATTAGTGTTTTCATAATCATTGAGTGTATTTTTTCTAGGGAAAGTTAATTCATTTTGGTCCAGTGTATATATGTAAATATACTAATGTTGTTTTTGGTGTTTGTGACATAGTAATTACACTTCAAACCATATCACATCCAAAACCCCAGTTTTGTCAAGTTCTGGTAGTAGTAATGAACTTAATATTAGTATCAATTCCTGAAACCACATCCTCCTTATACACAAAAATAAACGTATCCATTGATTGTTGAGTGAACGATATTATCTATAAAGTATACAAATATGAAAAAACTTTCATCCAATCTTTAGTCAAATCCTAATCATGATAGTTTTTTTGTTTCTTTTTTATTTAATGCTAAACTGAAATATATTTGTATTTTTTTTTAACTAATTCATCTTAAGAATTTGTTTTGTACTTCAGGATCAGGTTAAATTCCTATGGGTTCCGTGAATGTTATCATCCCTCCTGATTGGCTGTACTTCTGAGATAAGAGGTCAGAAGATCACATGATCTTGTAACCTTCATGTTCCCTCTTTCCATGAACTCCTTGAAAAACTTTTAAAGTCATCAGTATGGTCTGTTTACCGTGAGTCTTAACTTTCTTATTGGAGTTGTTACATTTCTTTTCTGGAAGCCTAAAAAGTAGAAGTTTTACTACTCTGGAATGACCGGCTCTAAAAATGATTTGACTTTGTAACGATGGTCTCTGCTTTCTTGGATTTGGGGTACATAATTGTAACATTTCCCTAATTATTTGTATTTGTTAAAGTATTAGTTTCATAAAATTATTTGGAAGTTTTTCCTTCAATGACTGGAAAGCAGGTAATTTTTTGCACTATTAAAATAAGTTTCTTACATGAAATCTTTAGTAAGCAGAATCTCTTTTTGAAGTGAAGAGTGTGTTTACCATGTACCCAACAGATTTTTGATGATATGCCAAAGAAAGCTCCTTCTGGAAACACCTATTTGAAAACTGAGACCCGAGTGTAAGAACAAGATACAAATCAGAGTCTCTAGGACAGTAAAAGAAAATTATTTTGAGGTTCCTCAAGAAACTATCATTTCTATGAGCTAAGGCTGGCAGCATCAGCCTCACGTGGGAACATTTAGAAATAGAAATTCTGCAGCCTTAACCCAAACCTACTGAATCAGAAATTCTGGGAATGGGGACCAGCGTTCTATCTGTGGGGTTTTTTTTTTTTTTTCATTTAAACAGCTTTATTGAGATATAGTTCACATGTCATGTGATTTACTCATTTAAAGTGTACAATTCAATGGTTTTTAGTATATTCATAGATATTGGTGACCAACACCACAATCAATTTTAGAACATTTTCTTCACCTCAGAAAGAAAACCTTACCCTTTAGATAACAGTCTCCCCAACCTGCCATCTCCCCAGACTCCTAAAGCAACCATTAATCTACTTTCTGTCTCTATAGATTTGCCTGTTCTGGACATTTCACATAAATGGAATCATATAATGTGTGGTCTGGCTTCTTTGATTGAACATAATATTTTTAAAGTTCATCCATGTTGTAGCATGTATCGATATTTCATTCCTTTTTATGGCCAGATATTCCACTGTATGGATATACCACATTTTGTGGAACCATCCAACTTCAAAACTCCTTCTGTTTAAGACTCATGGTAAACCACATTCCCAAACTGATGGACATTTGGGTTGTTTCCACCTTTTGGCTGTGATGAATAAGGCTGCTATAAACATTCATGTACAAGTTTTTGTGTAGACATAAGTATTCATTTCTCTTGGATATTTACCTAGGAGCGGAATTGCTGGATCATATGGTATCTCTATATTTAACCATTTGAGAAACTGCCAGGCTGTTTTCCAAAGCATCTGTACCATTTTACATGCCTGCTTGCAGTGTATGAGGGTTCCAATTTCTCCAATTCCTTACCAACACTTTTTTGATTTGAGCCATCTAGTGGGTGTGAAGTGGTAGCTCATTGAGGGTTTGATTTGCGTTCCCCTAATGACTAATGATGTTGATCATCTTTTCATATGCTTGTTAGCCATTCGTATCTCTTTGGAAAAATGCTCTCTCAAGCCCATTTTTAATTGGATTGTTTGTCTTTTTATTATTGAGCTCTTTGTATATTCTAAATGCAAGTCCTTTATCAGATACATGATTTGCAAGTATTTCCTCCCATTCTGTGAGTTTTTTTTTTTTTTTCTTTTGTTTTCTTGATGGTATGTATACTTTGAGGCACAAAAGTTTTAAATTTTAATGAAGTCTAATCTATCTATTTTTGTTATCGTTGCTGTTGCTCATGCTTTTTGTGTCTCATCTAAGACTCCACTGCCAAAATCCAAGATCATCAAGATTTACTTCTGTTTTCATTTGGGAATTTTATAGTTTTAGCTCTCACATTTGGGTCACAGCCTTGAAAACCCAATGGAGTGTAGTTCTATTCAGCCATGATTTTTGGTTTTTGTTAATTCCTGTTTCTATCTTTATTATATCTGCCCATCTTTCTTTAGGTTTATTTTGCAGTTCTTTTTCTAACTCTGTGTGATGGTAGACATCTAGCTCTTTATTTTTCATTTCTTTTATAATAAGTACTTAAGGCTATGTATTTCTCTTTAAGTAATATTTTTGTTACCATCCAGCTTATCTCCTAAAGGGAAAAATTATATATATATGTAAT
>NW_004444012.1:8996963-9051204 GCF_000243295.1 Trichechus manatus latirostris
TGAACAGGAGCCAGCTGCAGGATCCAGAGCAAGCAAAAGCCTGCGAGTCTTGCCAGAAAGTCCACCTATATTGGATGCAGGCCACACCCCCAAGCACACTCCTTTTCAACTGATTGGCTACTCATAGCAGATCCCATCATGGAGGGGATCACATTATATCAGATCTCAGCATGGAGGTGATTGCATCATTATATGACTGCCAAACTAGATCCTAACTGCTGAATCACTGAGAATCATGGTCTAGCCAAGTTGACATACAACCTTAACAATCACAGTAAGAGAAATGGAAAAAAACAAACAAGCTCGTTGCTGTGGAGTCGATTTCAACTCATAGCAATTCTGACTCACTCATAGTGACCTTACAGGACAGAGCAGAACTTCCCCATGGAGTTTCCAAGGAGCAGCTAGTGGATTCAAACTGTGGACATTTTGGTTATTTAGCAGCTGAGCTCTTAACCACTGCACCACCGGGGCTCCATAAGAGAAAAAGGAGGTTATTATTTCTGTCTGGAACATGGCTTCATAACAACCCCCAAGGGTCCAGATCAGAATTGAGAACAGAAGGCGTTTTGAAGTCAATTGCTCCCACAAACGAAGGATGTCTAAGAGGCAAGAGACTGACTCATAACCTGATATGTTTGCTCCTAAAATTTTATGTCCAGCTTCAAGGTTTGTGAAAAGGAACAATGAATAACATATCAGACTGAGCCTGTAGGACCTATAACCAAAAGAACCCAAACTTGTTGCCGTCAAGAGTAGAACTGCCCCATAGGGTTTCCAAGGAGTGGCTGGTAGATTTGAACTGCTGACCTTTTGGTTAGCAGTCAAACGCTCAGCTGAAAGTAATTACACTCACAGCTGAAGAAGGCTGAGGTGTTTTAGACTGAAAATAGAATAAATCCCAAGTGGTACAAATATATTTTTCTATCTCTATTAAAATATTTTATCAGAAATATTTAACTAGG
The DNA here is from genome assembly GCF_000243295.1 of Trichechus manatus latirostris. Taxonomy (NCBI): domain Eukaryota; kingdom Metazoa; phylum Chordata; class Mammalia; order Sirenia; family Trichechidae; genus Trichechus; species Trichechus manatus. The sequence continues at coordinate 8,997,929 of NW_004444012.1, forward strand.
GCAAAGTAATGAAGTAGAAAATTTTAATCACCAGGATGTCATTTCCTTGGAGAGAACCACAAAGTCCAGAGTCTGATCCTCAGATAGGCAGATACACAAATTACTTTACTGGAGCTCTTCAAGATATTTGGACTTGCACTAACCAAACTCAGAAGAGACTTTTTTATAGCAGCTATTAACATACACTGTCCCAGCAGATCTTAATGGTTATTGGCAAAACGTTAACAAATTTTATTTATCCACATTTTATTATAAACACAGTTGGCAATGACTATCAAGACAGCATTATTGCAGTAATCATTATTGTGAGAGACAGCAATGTATAGTTGACCATGGCTAAGTATACAGATTTAATGACATATAAACAGATTGTGTCTAAAATTTGTTAAACTCAGAAGAACATAAAAAATTTTAAACACTTTTATGCAACTGTAAGTTCAAAAGGGGTGTGATTTGAAACATCACTTGTAGAAATTTTAAAATAACATCAGATTTAATAAGAAAATTCAGAAACACAAATTTGTAAAAACAGTCACCTATAGTATCAACATTTATAATTAGTTGATGTGGTTCCCATATTATCCCAAAATGCTTTTAGAATAATCACAAAATAACTACATCCAGTTGAACTCCCTGGAAAACACACATTGATGCTTTATATAAACAAGATTTCTTGCAAGGGATTCTGGTACTAACTCACATCTTCCCTTCCCATCCTCTGCACATGGGCAGGATGAGTAAAGAGCTCTCAGGGTCTTAGGAGTAGGGCAAGTCTTTCTATCCCAGGATGGTTAGCTGACATTCGTTGTACGGGATTGTTGGAGTGTCTAAATTAGTCAATGTGTCCAATGTTCAGAGTTGTCAGGTTCTGGGTCATTAGTAAGTCTGAGCTGATTGTGTGCCAGGTTGCCTGGTTTATATGGTTGTTTATTGAGTCCAATCAAGTTTGAAATCTGCTGTTTTGATTGGAAATGTGGCCCAAGGTCAGTCATTGCTCAGATAGGAATGAACATCTCCATCATCTTCTGCTAGAACCTGGATTTCCATTGCCCCAGCAATGTCTCTGCCATGAGAAAGGTAGAGAATCAAAGGCTCTCCCTTTCCTTCTGGCTGCTGGAGGCCTTTGCAGTTCGGACTGATGTGAAGCAATGCAGCTAAACCTGTCACAAGTTTCTGTTCTAAAAAGCCTGGATTTGAGTCCTCATTGTGCCAATTGCTGGCTACATGAACTTGGGCAAGACACTTAACCTCTTTAAGCCTTACTTTCCTCATTTGTAAACAGTAATACTTTTCCATAGTGTTGTAGTGAGGATTAAATGAGCTCAAGCATATAAAGTGCCAGCACAAAGTAAGTACTCAATAAGTGGTAGCTATTATATTTATAAAAACGTATGCATATATGGTTAACACAGAGATATGTTTCCCAAGGTTCAGCTGAGCTTAGTTTTCACAGGAAAACTGGATGCTTATGAACTTACTGGTTCTAAAATTGAGTGAAATTCGTATCTGATTGAATCTGAAGTAATCATTGCGAAAACCGCATTCAGCAAAACCATGGGGAAATATACTTGTAGGTTAAGTGTTCTTTACAATGCATGTCTGCTACTCAAGAAATCCCTTTCCTGTTGTCAGGGCATTAGGGAAGTTTAATTAGTAGGGAACAGATTGCTTGATACACATCACCTATAGTATTCTTATAAAAAGTTCTAACCTGAATCTAATCATGAGGAGGTAAAGTGGTCAAATCCGGATTGTGGGACATTCTCCAGACAACTGGCTTAGATTCTTCAAAAATGTCAATGTCATGAAAAACAGAACAAAAGGCAGGGGAACTCTGCTATGTTACAGGAGACTAAAAGAGACTTTTGAAAGGCAATGCTTAATCCTCAATGGAATCATGTATCAAAACAAAACAAAATCTATAAAGGATATTTTGGGGTCATTTGGAAATTTGAATATAAATTCCATATTAGATATTTTTGTATTAATGTTAAATTTCTTGGGTATGATAACAGTATCATGATTACTTCGAAGAATGTGTCCTTATTTTTAGGACAAAGGTTTTTTTTTAAAGTATATATATGTGTATGTGTATATATGCATGCATGTATGTGTGTGAGAGAGAAACAGAGAAAACACGTACAGCAAAATGTTAACAATTGATGAATCTGGGTGATGGTTATGCAGGTTTTTATTGTACCATTCTTTTGACATTTCCATAGGTTTGAATATTTTCAAAATAAAAAATTGGAGAGAAAAGCAGCTTGCTTGGTGATCAAGTAACTAGAGCAAAGAGGTAGTATACCAGTAGTTCTGAGAGAGTTCATCCAGGTCTTGGGGAAGGCTGATGAATCACACTTTTGGCCCTAAGTGAGTATGCCTTCTAGCCACTTTTGCAGCCGGATTCAGTTTCTCTCTTCCCTGCACTATGCCAAATTCTTACTCTTGGTGTTCCCCTATCCTTTTAAATTTTTCCAAAACGAAGTTTTATTGTGAGTCCTCTAAAAAACATTTGACCTAAATCTGTATTTATTTTTTTAAAGTCTTTAAATGGATAATACACTTTCATAGTATAAAATTCAAAAAGTACCAAAATGAAAGTTTCTCTTCCACCTCTGCCCCCAGCCACCCAGTTTCCCTTCCTGTAGGCAACCAACTTTACCAGTTTTTTTCTTCTTCTTCTAAAGATATCCTGTGTGTAAAAAAGCAAACATGTATGCAAATAGGTGTGAGTGTAAATGTGTATGTGTGCACATGTGTCCCAAACCCACTACCGTCAAGTGGATTCTGACTCACAGTGACCCCATAGGGTTTCCAAGGCTATAAATCTCTATGCAAGCAGACTGCCACATCCTTCTGCAGAGCCGCTGGCGGCTTCAAACCACCAAACTTTCCACTAGCAGTCGATTGTTTTAACCACTGAACCACCAGGGTTCCATATATATGTGTTTGTGTGTGTGTGTGTGTATGTGTGTGTGTGTGTGTGTATTTCTTCCTTCTCCTTTTTTTTACACAAATGACAGCATATCAGTACACACTGTTCTTCGCTTTGCCTTTTTCACTTAACCACATATCTTGATAGGTTCAGATCAATGCAAGAGCTTCCAGCACATCTTTTCTTCCCCTTTAATTGCATAGTAGTTCACTGAATGGATGTTCCGTACCCTAACTGGTAAACAGGATTGGGAAACTTTTCGTTCCCTTATACATAAGGTGGCCGTGAGTTGGAGCTGACTCTATGGCAACCAACAACTGCAAACTGCTGAAATTTAGTACATGTGTAAGTTTATCTGTAGGATAGCTTCCTAAAAATGGAACTGTTGAATCAAAAGGTAGTTGTGTTCATAGTTTTTCGTAGATATTACCAAACTGCCCTCTAAAATGGTTATATCCTACTAGCAATGAGTGCCTATTACCCCAAGCTCTAATACAGTACGTATCAGAACTTCAGTTGTATTTATGGCTGAATAATATTCCACTAGAACTTCATTCCTTTTTTATGCCATTTAGAATTTTTAAGATATACAGTCAAATATATCAATATTTTCCTTTACAGTTTGTGAGGTTTGTGTCATACTCAGATTTCCACCACTCTGAGATCCACGAATCCAAGTTTATCCTAGAACTTTTATGGTTTCATACTTTACATCTTTGATCCATCTGGAAGTTTATCCTACATAAGATATAGATCCAAATTTATTTTTTTCCAGATGGCTATGCAGTTATCACAGCACCATTTCATCAACAGTCTACTGATTTGAGATGCCATCTTTGTAATATATTAAAGTTCTCTGCGTATTTGCGTCTATTTCTGAGTGTAGTAGGCACAATAATGGCTGCCCCAAAGATGTCCATGTCCTAAACCCTGAATCCTGTGAATGTGTTTCTTTACATAGGAAAAGGGACGTAGCAGATGTTATTAAATTAAGGATCTTGAGATGGAGAGAGAACCTTGGATTATCCAGGTGGCCCCATGTAATCACAAGAGTCCCTACCAAGAGGGAGGAAAGAGTGTTAGAGTTGGAGAAGGAGATGTGATGACAGAAACAGACATCAGAGTGATGCAATTATTGGCTTTGAAGATGGAAAAAGGGGCCATGAGCAAAGGAATGCAGATGGCCTCTGAAAGCTGGAAAAGACAAGGAAACAGATTGTCCCCTACAGACTGCAAAACACAATCCTGCCAACACATTGATTTTAGCCCAGTGAAACCCATTTTGCAATTCTGACTTCCAGAACTGTAAGATAAGTTTGTGTTGTTTAAAGCCAGTTAGATTGTGGTAATTTGTTACAGCAGTGAAACAAAATTAATACATTGGCATAACTATTATGTTTCACTGATACTGTACAAGCACTATACTGTTTTAATTGTTGTAGTCTTATAATGTGTTTTGTTGACGATAATTAAAAAAAAAAAACTGCAGCTGTATATCAACATGGAACTGCCAGAAGTTCAAGCCAGATTTAGAAGAGCACATGGAATGAGGGATATCATTGCTGATGTCAGAAGGAGCGTGGCTGAAAGCAGAGAATACCAGACAGATGTTTACTTGTTTTTTATCGACTTCATGAAGCAATTTGACTGTGTGGATCATAACAAATTATGGATAACATTATAAAGAATAGGAATTCCAGAACACTCACTTGTGCTCATGCAGAACCTGTATATGGATCAAGAGGCAGTCACATGAACAGAACAAGGAGATACTGTGTGGTTCAGAATTGGAAGAGGTATGTGGCTGGGTTGTATCCTTCTACCTTACTTATCCAATCTGTAGGCTGAACAAACAATCCAAGAGACTGGACCATATGAAGAAGACCAGGGTATCAGGATTGGAGGAAGCCTCATTAACCTGTGATATGCAGATAACACAACCTTGCTTGCTGAAAATGAAGATGATGTGAAGTACTTACTAATGCAGGTCAAAGACTACAGTCATCAGTATGGATTACACATGAACGTGAAGAAAATGAAAATCCTCACGACTGAGCAATACACATCACGATGAATGAAGAAATTGAAGTTGCCAACCATTTCATTCTAAATGGATCGACAATCAAGGTTCATGGGAGCAGCAGTCAATAAACCCAACAACGTATTGCACTGGGGCAAATCTACTGCAAAAGACCTTTAAATTTTAAAAAGCAAAGATGTCACTTTGATGACTAAGGTGTGCCTGATCGAAGCCATAGTCTTTTCAGTCACCCCTTATGCATGCAAAAGTTGGACTATGAGAAAGGAAGACAGAAGAAGAACTGATGCATTTGAATTGTGGTGCTGACTAAGAATATTGAATATACTGTGGACTGCAACCAGCTGAGGAGTAGATAAATAAAATGTGGTATAGCCATAAATCAAAAAACCAAACTCATTGCCATCGAAGTCTATTCTGACTCATAGTGACCCTATAGGACAGAGTAAAACTGCCCCATAGGGTTTCCAAGGCTCTAATCTTTATGGAAGCAGACTGCCACATCCTTCTCCCACAGAGTGGCTGGTGGGTTCAAACCACTGATCTTTCGCTTAGCAGCCGAGCACTTAACCACGGTACCACCAGCGCTCCTTGGTATAGCTATACAATGGAATATTATTTGGTAATAAAAAGGAATGAAGTATTGATACAGACTACATCATGAACCTTGAAAACATGCTAAGTGAAAGAAGCCAATCACAAAAGACCACATTATATGATTCCATGCGTAAGAAATGTCCAGAAGAGGGAATCTATAGAGACAGAATGACTAGTGCTTACTTTAGGGGGCAGGGGGGAGGGAAGGATTAAGAAGACAGAGGGTGATAGCTAAAGGGTAAGTCTTTCTTTTGAAGTGATAAAAATATTCTAAAATTGACTGTGGTGATAGTTGCACATATCTGTAAATATACTAAAAACCACTTTAAAGGGTTAATTATATGGTATGTAAATTATTTCTCAATAAAGCTTTTTTTTTTTAAATATGATTGATTTTGAGTCAGATGAACACTGTTGGCCCAATCAATTGCAGCCAGAAAGGTCAAAGTCATGATTCCACTCGGAAAGTTGGGAGTGGGTTTGCAGATGCTCTAAGCAGAGTGTATGTGAAGAACTGGAAGTTAAAGTCCAGTGTCATCCACAGGTACTATCTATAATCACTAAGGCAGGTTGATACTACCTCCAGAATGCTTCCTGAATCTGTTCCCTGTCACTGCTCTAACTTAAGCCCTCATCTTTTCCCTGAAATAATGCAAGACTTTCCTAACAGCTTTGCTGGCTTCACTCTCACTCTGTTGAAATCTAGCCTTTACACAGCCGCAGGGGTTGAGGATTAAATGAAAACTTTGTAAATTTTTAAAGTACTCTACAAATATAAAATGGTAGTTGGGAGGAAAATAAATCAAACCACATTACTCGTCTGCTTAAAAACCTTCAGTGATTTCCCCATTACCTAAATAAAGACCAAAGCTCCCTAGAATGGTGTTCAGTCTCTTCATGTTGTTGTTAGGTGCCATCCAGTTGGTTCTGACTCATAGCGACCCTATGTACAACAGAACAAAACACTGCCGGTCCTGCGCCATCCTCATAATCGTTGCTATGTTTAAGCCTATTGTTGCAGCCACTGTATCAATCCATCTCGTTGAGGGTCTTCCTCTTTTTCACTGACCCTCTACTTTATCAAGCATGATGTCTTTCTCATAGGGATTGGTCTCTCCTGGTAACATGTCCAAAGTACAGAAGACGAAGTCTTGCCATCCTCCCTTCTAAGGAGCATTCTGGCTGTACTTCCAGGACAGATTTGTCTGTTCTTCTGGCAGTCCATGGTATAGTCAATATTCTTCACCAACACCATAATTCGAAGGCATCAATTCTTCAGCCTTCCTGATTCATTGTCCAGCTTTCCCATGCATATGAAGTGATTGAACGGATTGTGGCATGGGTCAGGTGCACCTTAGTCCTCAAGGTGGTATCTTTGCTTTTGAACATTTTGAAGAGGTCTTTCACATGGATCTGCTTCCATGCGTGTTGATTGTGGATCCAGGTAAAATGAAATCCTTGACAACTTCAACCTTTTCTCCGTTTATCATGATGTTGTTTAATGGTCTAGTTGTGAGGATTTTTGTTTTATGTTGAGGTGTAATCCATACTGAAGGCTGTAGACTTTGATCTTCATCAGTAAGTGGTTTACGTCCTCTTTGTTTTCAGCAAGCAAGGTTGTGTCATTGGCATATTGCAGGTTGTTAACGAGTCTTCCTCCAATCCTGATGCCATGTTCTTCATATCGTCCAGCCTCTCAGATTATTTGCTCAGCATACAGCTTAAGTATGATCAAACGATACAACCCTGATGCACACCTTTCCTGATTTTAAACCACACAGTATCTCCTTGTTCTGTTCAAATGACTACCTCTTTGTCTATGTACAGGTTTTGCATGAGTACAATGAAGTGTTCTCGAATTCCCATTCTTCACAATGTTACCCATAATTTGTTATGATCCACACAGTCAAATACCTTTGCACAGTCAATAAAACACAGGTAAACGTCTTTCTGGTATTCTCTGCTTTCAGCCAACATCCATCTGACATCAGCAGTGATATCCCTTGTTCCACATCTTCTTCTGAATCCAGCTTGAATTTCTGGCAGTTCCCTGTCAATGTACTACTACAACCATTTTTTAATTATCTTCAGCAAAATTTACTTGCATGTCATATTAATGATATTGTTCAATAATTTCTGCATTCTGTTGGATCACCTTTCTTTGGAATGGGCACAAATATGGATCTCTTCCAGTCAGTTGGCCAGGTAGCTGGCGTCCAAATTTCTCAGCATAGATGAATGAGTGCTTCCAGCATTGCATGCATTTGTTGAAACATCAAATGGTATTCCGTCAATTCCTGAAGCCTTGTTTTTCACCAGTGCCTTCAGTGCAGCTTGGACTTCTTCCTTCAGTGCCATCTGTTCTTGATCATATGCTACCTCCTGAAATGGCTGAACATCGACAGATTCTTTTTGGTACAGTGACTGTGTGTATTCCTTCCATCTTCTTTTGATGCTTCGTGCGGCATTCATCATTTTGCCCATAGAATTCTTCAATATTGCAACTCCAGGCTTCAATTTTTTCTTCCGTTCTTTCACTTGAGAAATGTGGAGTGTGTTCTTCCCTTCTGGTTTTCCAACTCCAGGTCTTTGCACGTACCCTTCCAGTTTCAGCACTTGTTATGGCAACTACCCTCCCTCTCCAAACACTGCTATTCCTTAAACAGGTCATTCATTTCCATAAGCATTTTGCTCTACTGCCTATATGTAGTCCACCTCTTCTTCGCCTGAGAAACCCTTCTCACTCTTTAAGACCGGGGTTGCAGGTCAAACCTTCTAGTAAACCATGATAAGGTAAACCTTATCAAAATCAATGCCTCTTTCCTCTGAACCCAGTGCCGTGGAGTCGATTCCGACTCATACTGACCCTATAGGACAGAGCAGAACTGCCCCACAGTTTCCAAGGAACGCCTGGTAGATTCTAACTGCGGACCTTTTGGTTAGCAGCCGTACCAGTTAACCACTACACTACCAGGGTTTCCACCAATCCCCTTGGTGGGCCACAATTACCTTATTTGCATAGTCCCACCCAGTCACTTGGGTAAGAGTCACAGGACTATGGCTAGAACGGCGGTATTAAGCAATGCATTGCACTGCAAAAGGCCTGGTGACCCACTTCAGAAAAATCAGCTGAACTCTTAACCACTACGCCACCAGAGTTTCCTCTTTCCTCTGGGGTCCTGCAAATCTCTCGTAAAACACCACAGATTTAGACTACTATTCCAGCCATTTATTTCTCCCCTCCGGGGAGCGCTATATTCTAGCTCTATTTACCAGTTTCATCCGTCTCGGACTTCCTCAGCTCCACCACCTGGTTCTGGGAATTTGACTATGGCAGTGTCTTAGAGCAAACTGAAGTGCCAAAAGCTCGCGTTCGCACAGTGCAGAGACAACCGAGCACTTAACCGCTCTCAAGGGTCAGGTTACGTTCCAGAGAGTGCTGGGTCGGAAGCCGCGGGGCCCGCCGGCAGTGTATGCTGGGAGGTGTAGTCCCGGACCGACCCAACTGTCTCTCGGGAGTTGTAGTCCGTCATCTGGTAGCTCTCCCCGGAGGAGAGAAAGAGATGAATTAGTCCTTAAGAGAAAAAGGAAGAAGGCAACCGATAATACCATGCAAGTTCCTTGGGCCAGTGTCTCCGGTTCTCGAGCAATGGTCGAAGCGGCTCGAAGGCTGATCCGCGAAGGGCGGGGAGACGTTACGTTGACGCGGGCGTGACCCTGCCCAAGAGGGTTTGGCGGGATTTCTGAAAGCCGCGGGCCGATCGCGCGCTGCGGTCGGTACTGAGGCCTGAGAAGAGCTGAGGCGCGCCCAAAGGTGCGTAATTGGGAGCCTCACCTCGTCTGGCTTGTACGCCGAAGGCTTAGGCAAAGGAGTAGAGAAGTGCGGCGCAAGTGAGGGGCGGGGGGCCGTCCGGAGTTGCCCGCTCGCTAGGCCAGCTGACGGAAGTCGGAGCGCACGGCCCACCAGAGCGAGCAGAGTGAGGTGAGTGTGTAAGGCGCGTACTAGGCCCCTTTCCACGGCCACTCACCGTCCCCGCGTTAGGGGGATCGGGCTCCGGTCCGTGCTGCCGCCACCGGCCTACAGGGTCCCATCGCGCTAAGCGAAGACCTGGGTGATGGCGGAGCAGGGGCATGCCCGGACTAGCCGTCCTCAGAGCTCGTTGTGGAGAAAACAGAAGCGGACCCCAGTCTTTAGAGCTGGGAAGAACCTTAAACACCTTTATATCCCGTACTTATTTTATGGGTCAGGAAGCCGAGACCCAGAGAGGTGTACTGACTTGGTTAAGTTCACAGCTATTTAATGTTAGAGTCGGGTTTTCTGGATTCCTGTTCAGTCCTCTTTCCACTACGGCATGTTTTGCTTACAAAGTACCGACTTCAGTTGCCAGAAAGATACTTCCGTTGTCTGATGTGGAAGACTGTTCACGTGATGCTTAGAGAATGATCTGAAGTGGGTTTTTTTTTTTTTTTTTCCCTAAATTTCTACATTAAAGTGTAATATAGGTAGAACTGCCCCATAGAGTGGAAACCCTGGTGGTGTAGTGGTTAAGAGCTATGGCTGCTAACGAAAAAGTCCCAGTTGGAATCCGTCAGGCAGTCCTTGGAAACCATATGGGGCACTTCTACTCTGTCCTATAGGGTCGCTAAGAGTCGGAATCTATTCGGCGGCAACGGGTTTTAATCAGCCCCATAGAGTTTCCAGGGGGCGCCTGGTGAATTCGAACTGCTGACCTTTTGGTTAACAGCGAGTTCTTAACCAGTGTGCCACCAGGACTCCTAAATGAAATAATACTGTATGTATTCTTTCATGGAGCCCTCGTGGCCCAGTCGTTGAGTTCGGCTGCTAACCAAAAAGTGGGCTGTTGGAATCCACCAGCCACGATTTGGAAACTCTATAAGGCAGTTCTACTCTGTCCTGTAGGGTCGCTATGTGTCGTAATTGACTCTACGGCAATGGGTTTGGGTGGTTTTATATTATTTTGTGTCTGGTTCCAATCTGTATAGTGTGTGTAGATTCATGCGTGTCCTAGCATATAGCAATAGTTCATTTGCTGTGTAGTATTCCTTATCCATTCTACCCGTGGTGAACATTTGGGTTGTTTCCAGCCTTTTTATGAACATTCCTGTATATATTTGGTGAACATGTGTATGCTTTTCAGTTGGTTAATATACAGAGTAGTGAAATTCCTGGGTTATGGTGTTTGTCTGTTTTCAACCTTTACATTTAATGCCAAATAGTGTCCCAAAATAGTTGTACCACTTCACACTCACCAGCAGTGGATGAGTGTTTAGTTGTGCCACATGCCTGCCAACTCTTGATATTGTCATTCTTTTTAATTTTTGCTGTTCCTGTGGGTATATAATATCTTACTGTGGTTTTAATTTTAGTTTTCCTGATTACTAATGAGGCTGAGCATTTGCTCATATGTTAATTTACCATTTGATTATCTTCTATAGTGAAGTGTTTGTTCAAATCTTTTGCCCATTTTTCTATTGGGTTGTCTTTTTCTTACTAATTTGAAACAGTTCTTTAAATATTCTGGTTATCAGCCCTTGGTTATATATGTGGGAAATATTTTCTCTCACACTGGTTTGACTTTTCAGTCTCTTAATGGTGTCTTCTGGTGAATGGAAGTTCTGAATTTTAATGTAGTCCAAGTTTTCAGTCTTTTCCTTTATGGTTGTTGCAGTTTATATCCAGTTTAAGAACTGTTTCCCTATCCCAAGGCTGTAAAGATATTCTCCTATATTTTAAAAGCTTTGTTTACCTCCTAATTTATATCTACAATCTAAATTGGAAACTAATTTTTTTCTGTGGTGTGAGATAAAGGTCAAGTTCATTTTATTCTATCCAGTCAACTCAGCACTATTTATTGAAAACACTATCCTTTCCCCGTTTCTCTGCAGTGCCGTCTTTTTCATAAATTATGAAGGGAAATATTCAAATTGCAGCCAAATTATTTGGATAAATTGAATTATCATAGATTTACAGTATGTTAAATCTGCCATTTAAGAGATCTGTACCGAAACCAATCAAGACAAATGATCATCTTACTTCTCTCAAGTCTTAAAGAATGGAGACTTCGTATCTCTTATCTTTTGAGTTAAATTTGACCTAATATTTGTCCGGATTCTTCTGATGTGATTTAAGTAATTTTATTAATGTGGATATCAAGTTTGTTCACTTTTACTAATACACTTTGAAGATAAAGTTGTTTTTTTGTTTTGTTTTGTTCTCAGTTCTTTTCAAGCAGAGCAATCGTAACGCTTTTATAATAACCTGACTTTAGGTAAGGCCTTATACTATACGGAAGATTTTAGATTGAGCAGGGTACTTGTATATCATTTATTTTATTTGCTCATTCACTGAGGTGTCTAAAGCTCTGGAATTAACTAAAAATTGAATATCATACACTCCTGTTGGAAGCAACAAGTGTGACTACAAGCCATGACCCTACCCTTGCCTATGCTAGGAAACAGCCCACTGTTTCCCTATTAGGAATGGAGGCTTATGGGCAACGATTCTATCCGTTCATTTACTCCTGTCCCCTCCAGATTTCTCCTTGCTGGAAGGGAGCAATGGAACTGAAACAGTTTAACTTTCATCAATTTTTTTTTTTTTTTTTTAGAGTCCCTGAAAGTCTGCATTTATTTACCAAATACCTAACATTTATTATTTATCATGGGGGGTGTATAAAAATAAATAAGACTTGGTTCCCATCCTCAAGGAATATAAAGCAGGGAACAAAGTAGAATAGCTTATTTAGTTAAGCTGCACATCTTTAAGAAGTGGAAAGGTACTGGCTTTTCCTTAGGTCTTTCTGATACAGTTAACTATTTAGACAGAGGGAGGAGGAAGCGGGTGAGAGGTTTGTTCTTTTTCCCGCAGTGGGTAGCTCATTGATTAGACTAAAAGCCTAGCAAATAATTCCTCAGACATTTATTGTGAAACTAATAAGTTTATAGCTCTGTACTTACCCCATGGTATTTCTGTAGTGTACTTCCTGATGGCCATCTGTATTTTTCAGTATAGAAAACTCTGCATAATGGCTATGCAGATGCAACTTGAAGCAAATGCAGATACTTCAGTGGAAGAAGAAAGCTTTGGCCCACAACCTATTTCACGGTTAGAGGTATGTGTTTAGTTGATGATTTTGGAATCATAATGCTGGGCTAGAGTCTACCCAGTGGAGGAATCAGCCTGTATATAAACCGTTGGTTTCCTACCTAAGGTCAAAACCCAAATCTGTTTTCAGGAGGATTGTCAAGGATCCTGTGGAAAGGTTTAAGATAGGATCTAAACTATCTGGCTAAGCCTCTTCTTTTGTCAGCAATTCTCCTACTTTATCGTTTTTCTTTCTCAGAGCTTGACTGTCAGAAACCAAGAAGTCCTGGGATCCCAGAGTGGAGCCTCTGCTGTTTGCACTAAGTATAAAAGTGCTGTTCAGGGAATCCCAGTGGCCTTGGCCAACTCTGTAAGAAGAAGAGGAGAATGACATTCCTCCATTGACCCAGATCTTTGCTCAAGCTCGTAGCAAGACAGCTGTCACAGGCAGGGAGAAGCACATGGTGTTGTAAAGGGGAAAAAAGCTAAGCTCCAATCCAAGATTCTGCACAAGAACATGAAGCTCCAGAGCTGGGGTCTCGTACTGTTTCTGTCCATTTTTTACAGAGGTCTCAATATGCGTGTGGCTGACTTGGGCTGAAAGATATGGGAGGGAAAGTAGAAAAAAACTTAGATTCTTCCAGTCTCTTTATGTTCAGAGTCATAACTTTTGGTACCACGAGCAACCTTATAGCCACACACGTGTATTCCTTGTTGTTAAACATGCTCTGCTGGAATAGCAGGCGAGGGTGGTTACTATAGGCAGATACTATTTTCCCTCTCCCAAACCCTCCCCGACTTCCAAATGCATGGTCATGGTTTCAATGGCTACTAAACCAAAGCTGACCTTGTATGTAATGAGAAAGAGGTGCCCTTGAGTGGTATGAGTAATTTAAAGCAGAGCTTCTGGGTCATTGTACTACAGAAGGGTTATTTGATATGCCAAGATAACAATCCCCTCAGCTCTGACTGGGGCAGGCTTATCTGTTTACCCCAGCATAGGGTAAAAATATCATCTTCTATATGCACTTCATGTGTAAAATGTTGGGAAACACTGGATTTAAGTCCCTTTTAGGGCCCAGGGTCTCAAAGCTCATTCAGATTCACAGCCATAAAAGGTTGAGAGTTACAGGTTTAATCCCAGTGCACAGTAAGAGTCCGTTTTAAATATACATGGCTAGAACTGCCCAATAGGGTTTCCAAGGATATAATCTTTCTGGAAGCACATTGCCACATCCTTCTCCCACAGAGCGGCTGGTGGAATTTGTTACTAAATATCTCATATATAGGGTACACTTTTCAAAGTCTTTGCATATGTCACATTTCTTCAAAACAACTCTGTGTAGTAGGTAGGACAAATATTATCCCCATCTGACAGATGAGAGAACTGAAGCTTAAATTAATCAATGGTATTCTTCCCTTGCAGCAATGTGGCATAAATGCCAATGATGTGAAGAAATTGGAAGAAGCTGGATTCCATACTGTTGAGGCTGTTGCCTATGCACCAAAGAAGGAGCTAATAAATATTAAAGGGATTAGTGAAGCCAAAGCTGATAAAATTCTGGTAAGTACAGCTTATGTGTTGGGAGGCATTAGTGGGAATAATACCAAAGAGTTTACAGTGAAAGGTGGTCCTCCTTCCTTCATCGGTCATTCTCTTGCCATCCTGTTCCCCTTTGCAGAAGCAGCTGCAGCCACTGGCTTATTATCTTTGTATGTACCTCTTTGCATAAATTCACATTTTCTCTACGGAATTACAGTATCATGGGGTATAATATAAATACTGCCAAACTGATTACTAGTTAACACTCCTACCAGCAGTGAGTGATGCGTATCTTATCTTTCTAGATATTATGATCTCATACCTTAGAAATATATTCATTATGTAACCACTAAAAACAGTTTAGAAGAATATTTTTTACATACAGGAATGCTCCTAATACAGGAAAGCAGGTTAACTATCTGTCTGTCTGTCTGTCTGTGGCTTGATTTTGTTTTAAAAAGTGTGTGTGGGAAAATGATATAGCACCTCCTTAAAAAGCTAGAAATAGAAATACCATACAATCCAGCAATCCCACCCCTAGGAATATATCCTAGAGAAATAAGAGCCGTCACATGAATAGACATATGTACTCCTGTGTGTTCATTGCAGCATTATTCACAATAGCAAAAAGATGGAAACAACCTAAGTGCCCATCAACAGATGGATGGATAAACAAATTATGGTGCATACACATGATGGAATACTATGCAATGATAAACAACAATGATGAATCTGTGAAACATCTCACAACATGGGTGAATCTGGAGGGCTTTCTGCTGAGTGAAATAAGTCAATCACAAAAGGACAAATATTGTATGAGACCATTATTATAAAAACCCAATAAAAGGTTTACACACAGAAAAAAACAATCTTTGATGGTTATATAGGGGAGGGGAGGGATGAAGAGGAGGAATCACTAACTAGATAGTAGACAATTGTTAACTTTGGTGAAGGGAAAGACAACACACAATACAGGTATTTTTGTTTTCTAATTTTCATTAGTCTTCACTCATCCTGAGGACTAGTAGAAGTTATAGAAAGAGATCACAGAAGAGAAAAGGGAAGAAATTATCAAAGAAATAATATAACAAAATTTCCCAGAGCTGAAAGGAAGTAGAGTCTTAAAGAGGAAGAGCCCACAGATACACTGACAGAGAACTCCGAAAAGGAAATCAGAAAACAGTACCATTTACAATAGCCCTCAAAAAGATAAGACATTTAGTAATAAATCTAACCAGGGATGTAAAAGACTTATACAAATAAAACTACAAAACACTACTGCAAGAAACCAAAAGAGACCTACATAAATGCAAAAACATACCATGCTCATGGATAGGAGGACTTAACATTGTAAAAATGTCAGTATTACCCAAAGCGATCTACAAATACAATGCAATCCTGATCCCAAATTCCAACAACATTCTTTAATGAGATGGAAAAACTCACCAACTTTATATGGAAAAGAAAGAGGCCCTGGATTAGCAAAGCATTACTGAAGAAGAACAAAGTAATGGCCTCACACTCCCTGATCTCAGAACCTGCTATACTGCCGTGGTAGTCAAAACCACCTGGTACTGGTATGACGACAGACACATAGACCAAAGGAACAGAATTGAGAACCCAGAAGTAAATCCATCCACCTATTGACAGCTAATCTTGGACAAAGGGTCAAAGTTCATTAAATGGGAAAGAGAAAATCTCTTTAACAAATGCTGCTGGCAAAACTGTATATCTAGGTGCATAAAAATGAAACAAGATCCATACCTCACACCATACACAAAAACTATAAATGGATCAAAGACTTACATGTAAAACCTTAAACTATAAAGGTCACGGAAGAAAAAATAGGGACAATGCTAGGGACCCTAATATATGGCATAAATAGAATAGCAAATATAACTAAAAATGTACAAGCAGCAGAAGATAAACTAGGTAACTGGGATCGCCTAAAAATTAAATGCTTATGCTCACCAAAAGAGTGAAAAAGAACCTACAGACTGGGAAAAAAATTTTGGCTATGACATACCTGACAAGGGCTAATCTCTAGAATTTATGGAAAAGTTCAACATCTCAACAACAAAAAGACAACCCAGTTAAAAAACGGGCAAAGGACATGAATAGACACTTCGCCACAGAAGACATTCAAGTGGCTAAAACACATGAAGAGATGCTCATGATATTAGCCATTAGAGAAAAGCAAATAAAAAATACAACAAGATACCATCTCACCACAGTAATAATGGCATTGATCAAAAAAGCAGAAAACAAATGCTGACAAGATTGTGGGGAGATTGGAACTCATACACTACTGGTGGGAGTGTAAAATGGTACAACCGCTATGGGAAATGGTATGGCACTTCCTTGAGCTAGAAATAGAAATACCATGTGACCCAGCAATCCCACTCCTAGGTATATATCCTAGGGAAATAAGAGCCATGAAAAGAATAGATGTATGCACACCTTATTCATTGCAGTATTATTCACAATAGCAAAAAGATGGAAACAACCTAAGTGCCCCTCAACGGATAAATGGATGAACAAACTATGGTACATACACACAATGGAGTACTACACAACGGTAAAGAATAATGATGCATCCTTGAAACATCTCATAACATGGATGAATCTGGAAGACATTATGCTAAGTGAAATAAGTTGATCACAAAAGTACAAATACTGTGTGAGACCACTATTATAAATAGTCAAGAAAAGGTTTATTCACAGAAAGAAACATTTTTTGATGGTTACTAGGGATGGTGGGGGAGGGAAAATTACTAACTAGAGAGTAGACGTGTTGATTTTGGTGAAGGGAAGGGCAATACACAACATGGAGGAAGTCAGCACACCACCACCAAGGCAAGCGAATACACTGAGTTATGCAAAAATAAAAGATGATGACAGTAAATACTATAACATACAGTCCTGCAACAACGTTAATAACAAGCAGTAATTTATGAGTGGTTACATAGATAGGTATGGATGCCGAATAGGTGTGGGAGGGCGTACGGGAGTACACCTACATGCAAATAATAGGTTTGGCTGTGGATGTTTCTACATACACATTTGTATGTGCAACATGTATATTCATATATATAGTAGAGCACACAGAGAGCACAATCATGGAAACATCCTAGACATAACCAAACACCTCACAGGACTGAGTTACTGGGCTAGGAGACTAAGGATCATAGTCTTGGGGGACAGCCTCCATTAGCCTGAGACCAGAACTAAATGGTGCCCGGCCATCACTGCTGACCCTGGCAAGGATCACAATAGAAGATCCCATTCCATTAGAATGGGGGAAAAAGTAGAACAAAATTCAAATTCATAAAAAAGACCAGATTTACTGGTCTGAGAGTAAACTTGCTAAGTGGAGAGTAATTTACTAAAATTGGAACTGAGGCTTTCCTGGAGATCACCTTTTAGCCAAATAATAGACCCAGGTCTGTAAAATAAACAATAAAACCCTTGTGGAAAGTGCTCCTTAGAATAGTCATCTATATGAGACCAAAAGGGCAACATCTGCCCCAAAGCACAGATGAGAGGGCAGGAAGGGGCGGGGAGGAAAAACCGGACCAATGGAAGTGGGGAACTCGACAGTGGTAATGGGGAGAGTGCTGACACGTTGCAGTTATTGCAGCCATTATCACAGAACAATTTGTCTATAAACTATTGAATGGAAAACTAATTTGCTCTGTAAACCTTCACCTAAAGCACACTTTAAAAAAAAAAAAAAGCCCACAAAATGTCAAAGACCCATACCTAGACACATCAGTGTAAAATACAAAGCATAAAGAGAAGATTCTGAAAGATTTCAGAAAGAAAAAAATAGGTAACCTCTAAAGGAAGAAAAAATCAGAAAAGCAGCACATTTCTTATCAGAAGTGCTGAATGGTAGGAGTTAGTAGAGCAACACCTTTCAGGTTATGAGGGAAAATAGTTTTAAACCTAGAATTCTGTATGTAGCAACACTATTCATCAAGTATTAAAAAACCAGTTGCCGTCAAGTTGATTCCGACTCATGGCAATCCCATGTGGTGTCAGAGTCGAACTGTGCTCCATAGGGTTTTCAAAGACTGCTTTTTCGGAAATAGATCACCAGGGCTTTCTTCCAGGGCACCTCTGGGTGTACTTGAACCTCCAGGTTAGCAGCTGAACACATTAACCATTTGCACCACCCGGGAACTCATTAGAAGAGAATAAAAACATTTTCAGAAATGTAAGAATTCAGGTTTTCCTCTCAATCACTTTCTTAGAAAGTTGCTTGAGGATATACTTTATCAAAATGAGGGATTGCTAGGATCAAGTTTACAGTGGCTCCAGCGTGGGATCTCAGTTAAGGCAGGCCCAGGACAATAGCTGGCCTTAGAGAGCTGACAGCCCAGTTTAGAGAGTAAAGGAGATCTTTAGTGGGAAAGGGGATCCAGTAGAATACATAGTAAGATTGAGAGGTTGGAAATGCTAGAAAGACATGGTTCAGATATGAAGCAAGGGAAAATGGGGCATGATTTTGAAACTGGTGGCATATAAAAAAAATAATTCATTTGGATTTGTTGGTAAGAAACCTTTGAGAGGCGTAGGGTTGGTAACATTGGAACTTTAGAGAAGGAATTGTATTTCTAGCATATGATGTGGTTCTGCAATGAATTATATTTACAAAGCTATAATGTGAACATTGTAATGAATTTTCAAGCAAGAGTATTAAGTATATAGAAAAGTTAGAGCATAATACAAACCCTCTGCTCAGCTGTTCATTGGTGTTTTTTTTCTTTGTGAGTTAACTACTACTTCAGTCTCTTTATTTGATATAGATCTATTCTGATTTTCCTTTTCTTCTTGAGTCAGTTTGTGATTTCCCAGGAATTTGTCCATTTCACTCAAGTTATCTAGTTTGTTGGCATATTAAATTAAGATGCTCTTAATTTCTGTAAGGTTGGTAGTAACATCCCCTCCTTCCTGCTTTCAGTGAGTTGAGTCTTTTCCCTTTTTCTCTTGGTCAGTCTAGCTGTAGATGTGTCAGTGTGTTGATCTCTTCATAGAACCAGCTTTTGGTTCATTGATTTTCTCAGTTATTTTCTAATTGTTATTGTTATTTCCTTCCTTCTGCTTGCTTTATGTTTAGTTTGTTCTTCTTTTTCCTGTCTCTTAAGGTGGGAGGTTAGGTTATTGATTTGCAATCTTTCTTTTCTAATATAAGTGTTTACAGATACAGATTTTTCTGTAAGCACTGCTTTTGCAGGATTCTGTAAGTTTTATATGTTATGTCTTCGTGCTCATTCATTTCCAAGTATTTCCTAATTTCCCTTGTGATTTCTTCTTTGATTATTATTGTTATTATTCTTTTATGATTTCTTTATTGGTTATTTAGGAATCTGTTTAATTTTCACATATTTGTGAATATTCATGTTTTAATTTTATTCATATTTTTAAAAACATTTTACTATTGGAGAGTTCAAATATGCAAAAGTAGAGAAATTAGTGTAATGAATCCCCATGAACTCATCGTAAAGCTTCAGTAATTATCAGCTCGTGGCAGTTTCTTTTTTCTAGTGTTCTGTAAGGTTTTTTTAATTTTATATATAACACAAAAATTGCCGTTTTTTAATTGCCGATTTTTAAGTGTACATTTCAGTGGCATTAATTACATGTGCCACATTGTGCAAACGTCACCACTGTCTATTTCCCAAGATAATTCATCACCCCAAACAGAAACTCAGAACCCCTTAAGCAGCGTTCAGATTTTTAAATTAACCTATAGCGCGATCATGGAAGACTTATTAATGATTATAAAATCAGATGTAAATGTTTTCAACCTTGACAATGTAAAAGAAAAGGTGCAGCTCACAGAGATGGGAAGGTAGATGTAGGGGGAGAAAAGCTACAAGGGCAATTGTCCTCATTTTATAAAGTAGAAAGTTAAAGGATACAGTCCGTGGTTGGTGGGACAGGAAATGGAAACTTAAATATGCTGTTGAACTTTGCACTGTATTGCCATCTTTGTCATAAATCAGGTGACGTATATATGTGTGGGTCTGTAATCTTTTTTTTTTTTTAAACTATGCAGATGTGTGGCTTGAACTGACAATTAAAACTTTAATGTTCGTGGAGTCTGGAAATTGGTTGATTCTTTAATTGCTAGAGACATAAAACAGTCCCTGAACTAGAACTACTAGTATTCTGATGACTTTTATAAGAGAAATTATTCTGGAAATTTTGTTAGATGCTGTCTCCTTCCATTGTATGCCAAGTTCTTGTTTTATTAAGCCTATTATTTTGTTGATTTAACATTTCTTATTTTTCCCAGACAGAGGCAGCTAAATTAGTTCCAATGGGTTTCACTACTGCAACTGAATTCCACCAAAGGCGGTCAGAGATCATACAGATTACTACTGGCTCCAAAGAGCTTGACAAACTACTTCAAGGTGTCGTAATTCCTTATCCTATGTTGTAAACTCCAGTTAGGAAAGGATCCAGAACATAGAAGAAAACTAAAGTATTTGGGTAGGATATATGTGTTAGATATAATTAAGAGATAGGGAAAGTATCCACACTGAATAAGTAAAAGTGCTAGAAGGTAGGATGTGGTGTATAAAATATATATATATAAAGTTATCTACAAATTAAATAATCCTTATTTAATATGCTTTTGGAGAGTCAGCTTCCTCTGCCTGAGGAAATAACCATAATTATAACCTACTCTACCACAAGGTTGAAAATCTGGCAAGTGGTTAAAACACTTCATGATTAAATCTTATTCATTATAGGAGTATACACTAATCTTCAAGACTTGAAGGAAAGCTGTCAAGTTTTTGAACTTTCTGAAAGGATTGCTGTCCTAAATTTTTGTAAAGTTTGACTCTTGCTGCTCCTCCAAATATTTCATCATTCAGGTTTTCTTTTTTTAGGGCGCATAATAGCATAGGTTCAGGAATCAGACCCAAATATGAGTATTAGCCCCCACTTCCTA
Organism: Trichechus manatus latirostris; assembly: GCF_000243295.1. Taxonomy (NCBI): domain Eukaryota; kingdom Metazoa; phylum Chordata; class Mammalia; order Sirenia; family Trichechidae; genus Trichechus; species Trichechus manatus. Next base: position 9,019,114 of record NW_004444012.1, read on the forward strand.
GCATTTACTGGCTATATCACGTGGGGTACATTACTTAATATCTTTAGGCCTAAGTTTTCTCATTTTCAAAACAAGAATTAAAAAGACTTCCTATATATATATAGGTTATTGGAGTTAAATGAAATGGTACATATAAATGTATAACACGATGCTAGGTACATAAGAAACATTTAGTAAATGTTAGATGAAGTTATTACATATCTTTGTGTATGTATAAAATATTTTTTTTAAATGGCTGCTTGTTGGCTCATGATGGTACAGTTCTGTATCTTGATTATGGTGTTAGTTACATGAAGCTACCAAAAACCAAACCCATTGCAGTCAAGTCAATTCTGACTCATAGCAATCCTATGGGACAGAGTAGAACTGCCCTAAGGCTATAAATCTTTACGGAAGCAGACCGCCACATCTTTCTCCCTTGGAGCGACTGGTGGGTTCAAACTGCCGACCTTTCAGTTAGCAGCCGAACACTTAACCACTGAGCCACCAGGGCTCCTTACGTGAAGCTCTACATGTGATAAAATTGTTTAGAACTATACACACATGCACGCACACCAAATTAGTGTGTGTATAACTTCAGAAATCTGAGTAAGTTCTGTGGATTGTACCAATGTCAGTTTCCTGGTAGAAATACTGTATTATAGTTATACAAGATGTTAATATTGGGGGAGGCTGGGAGAAGAGTACATGGGACCACCCTGTACATTTTTTTGCAATTTCCTATAAATCTATAATTATTTCAAAATATAAGTCTTTTAAATTACCTCTTGTTGAAAATTGGATTTCCCAATTATGTATACATGTTTTTGATGAGCACAAGGACATTTCTATGATCATAGCTTATAAACATTTGTATCGTGCTAAGAAGTGTTAAGAAGTGTTTCTTATTGCTCTGTTAGGTGGAATTGAGACTGGATCCATCACGGAGATGTTTGGAGAATTTCGAACTGGGAAGACCCAGATCTGTCATACGCTGGCTGTTACATGTCAGGTGAGCTGTTGGGTTCTGGCTAATCAAGTCAGCAAGAATTATTTGATTCCTGCTATTTTCAAGTTATTCTACAAACATCTGTGGGGAGGGACAGAAAAGGTACTTTCTCTATCCTCAAGAATTCTGTAACTAGTTAGAAGATAGACTTCTACTTCAGAATTCTTCCATATCGTGGAAACTTTTAGACCATTGATTTCAAATCCTTTGTTAACATTCACTAGGCCTCTCCAGCCTAGATTTATCTCTTATCTAGCCTAGATTTTATGATTCGTCATTAAAATCATTCCTTTACAAATGCTCTCACTGTACATCCCCCACCTGAAGAGACACCAGCTTTAGATAAACCCCATCTGTCTTCTTGGTGCCTGTGCCCAAACAGCTGATCATACTGGAGAAATATCATACCATAAAGCTGACTGGCGTCACTTTAAATTCAAGATGACAAAGGTTTTTTGTTTGTTTGTTTGTTTGTTTTAATAATAGTAATCAAATCATTGTGTGTGTTTGTGTGTGTGCTGTAGGTGCAAGTTTACAGAGCAAGCTAGTTTCTCATTAAACAATTAATACACAAATTGTTTTGTGACGTTGGTTGCCAACCCAGCAATGTGTAAACACTCTCCCTTCTCTGCCTCGGGTTCCCTGTTTCCATTCGTCCTGTTTTCTTGTCCCTTCCTGCCTTCTTGTGTTTGCTTTTGGACTGGTGTGCCCATTAGTCTCCTTTGCATGAATTGAACTATGAGACTCATTCCACATGTGTGTTATTGTTGGTGCTATAGACCTGTCTGATTTTTGGCTGAAGGGTGAACCTCAGGAGTGACTTCAGTACTGAGTTAAAAGGGTATTCGGGGGCTATGCTCTCAGGGTTTCTCCAGTCTCTGTCAGACCAGCAAGCCTTGTCTTTTTTGTGTGAATCTGAATTTTGTTCTACACTTTTTCCTGCTCTGCCTGGGACCCTCTATTGTGATCCCTGTCAGAGCCGTCGGTGATGGTAGCCGGGCACCATCTGGTTGTTCTGGGCTCAGTCTGGTGGACGTTGTGGTAGTTGTGCTCCATCAGTCCTTTGGACTAATCTTTCCCTCGTGTCTCTGGTCTTCCTCATTCTCGTTTGCTTCAGCCAGGTGGGACTAGTAGATGTATCTTAGATGGCCGCTTGCAAGCTTTTAAGACCCCAGACGCTACTCACCACAGTCAAGTTGACAAACTTCAGGTTAGCCTTCCATACTGCCTGACAAGTCTCCTGAGTTTCTCCATTTAGGCGTGCTTTCCCACTTAATAAGACAACTGTCTCATACTTTGCCCTCTCTCCTCAAGGCTTCCATGCTCCTCCTCAAACCTCTTTCTCAGCCAGTGACTTAACCTGTTCTTCACATCAGATCTTTAATCCACTTGTGTTTGCACCCATCTCTTTATCTCGGGTTACAATGGAGAAAGTATGCCTTTTCCTCTCAAAGTCCAGTCCTACTACTAATGGTCTGGTTATCATCTCCTGCCTCCTTTTCAACGACTCTATTCCTTCCGTTTTCTACTCTACCTCTCTGTTAGATTGCCCTTGTCAGTATAGCAACCTGCCTAGTATCTCCTCCAATAGAGGAAACCCTGCCTGGACCCCTTCAGCTCCCTCTTCTGTTACTGTGCTCCCATTTGTGGTCAGACTTGGAAACTGAGACACAGTGGGTTAAGTCATTGCCCAAGATCATACAGCATTTAGTAGATCCCGGAGTCAAAGCAGATGACAGAGCCTTAAAACCTTTTAAAAGGGTAGAACCTATAGCTGGCTTGTTCTCTGCTGTATTATGCGAGCCTAGTCAGTGCTTGCCACTCAGTAAGCACTCAATAAATACTTGAATGGATGTCTTCACTTCAGAATAAGGAAGTTTAGACTTGAGTCTGTAAAGAGTGACCAAAATGTCACCATATGTTAGATAGCAAGGTTGGCATTCCAGTAACGTAGACCTGACACATTGTTGGCTCTTCTTACGGATACCTTAAGGAGGAGAGAGTTGGGGTTGGGAGGTGGAAGAACTTTTAGGATAATAAAGAGGGAGGTGTTGAAAAGGGAAGCGCAGTTCTATGCCGCGGGAGCTGTAGCTATTGACTGACGCCATTAGATTGATGGCTAAAGGGAAATGAGACTGTTCAAAATCCCACCCTGACATGGGCCATTTGGCGTGATGTGTGGCCTTTTTAAACAGAAATGTTTTCCCATGTTGCTTTGACAGATTCCTGTGGAATAAATATTTAGAGTACAGTACACAATATCCAAGTTGCCTTGGTAACTCAGTATATTATGCTGACGCTATGAAATTGTTCAAACAGAATCCTAGCCTGGGAATGTTTATTAATGCCTGTTCATAATGCCTGTCAACAATAAACTAAAGCAAAAGTCTCAAATAAGCATATCCTCTCTGTAAAAATAACTAAACATCATACGTGACTAAACAATTTCAGATCTTTGATAGTTTTTTTCAAAGGAAAAGAATGCTAATTCATTAATAAAGGAAGTGGTTACATTTCACCAGCCTGAGAACTGGGACCACAGGTATAGAGAGGATGCTGGATTACTAAACACTGTCTGCTCTCGTTGTTCAGATTTTCTCAGCTTAGTGAAATGGAACCTTACACGGTGTTGGGTTGCTACCTGATAGTGAAGCTAGGTAAAGTGAGAGCTACAGTTGGGTTATTAAAATGAATATCTTATGCTCGCTCATAGCGTTAGAGTAATTTAAAAATTCTGAGAAGACGATTTAACACATCCAGTTTTAAAGGCACATGCCCTTTGACCAGCAGTTTTGTCTTACAGAAGGTTTTACTTATGCTCAGGCATAGATGTATGAAGACTTTACACCATGGCATTATTAAATGGGTGAAAGTTAAAAACAACCTACATCACTGTAAAATAGGAAGAAGAGTTAAATTACAAAGCAGCTAGTTCAAACAGCTAACTTGGTGACATCCCGGCCCAATGCACAGGTGGCTGCAGTGGCACTGAGAGGGCAAGAATTCTATTTGTATTCCTAAACTTTTTTTTCTTTTTCTTTTTTAACTCTCCATTCCCCTTTCCCCCCTGCCTCAGGTAACCACTGGACTCATATATTTGTTCTTTTGTGTCTGGCTTATTTCACGTAACATAAAGTTTTCAAGGTTCATCCATATGGTGGCATGTATCAGAACTTCATTCTTATTTATAGCTGAATAACATTCCATTGTGTGTTTCTACCACATTTTGTTTATCCACTTAACTGTTAATGGGCACTTGGGTTGTTTCCACCTTTTGGCTATTGTGAATAATGCTGCAGTGAACATTGGTGTACATGTGTGCTTGAATTTTTAATACACGCATATAGTACTTTTGTAATTTTGAAAAAAAATTTTGTCAAAGATAGGAAAAGAAAAACTTTAGTGCTATGAGGCCCTTAATATGGAATGTTCTAATGGAATTTCCTCAAAATTTAAAGTGAATCATAGCTACAAAGTAGAATTCTAGGATGGAAGCTACCCTTTAGCATTATTTACTTCAAATCTGTAGAACTCATAAGTGTCTGGCATGGAATGGAGAACCTAAAACATTTCCCCAAGTGGCTCAAGAGACAGTTTTTATGGCATTCCATATTCCTTCCTCTCCTTTCCTTTTTCCTTTTTTCTATTCTTACTTTCTACTATTTTTCCTTTCTCTCTCTTTGTTCTTTTAACATCTATATGTACTACTAGACCAAACACTTGTTCTCTTCTTTTTTGCTCCCACTTTTTCATTGTACTTTAGAAGGTTTACAGAGTAAATTAGTTTCTCATTAAACAATGAATACGCATATTGTTTTGTGGCATTGGTTGCCAAGCCCATGACGTGTCAATACTCTCCCCTTCTCGACCTTGGGTACTCATACTTTAAACTTGTTAGAGATGCCCCTGGGACATTGCCCAGCCCCTTTAATGACCCTCGGAAATGAACTCTGCTCAGGAAATTGAAGTATAAGTTTTGGTGTGGACATGGGTATTGGATCAGGTTCCCTTATTGATTAAAGCTAAAGTAAATTGCCCAAATGTTTTTACTCTTGAGAGAATTGCTCAGTCAGTTTTGTGCTGGTATACGGTCACAAAATTTTATTACCTACTTGGGATTATATTTCCAAGCACCCCGACTCTGGGGACGACACTAGCCTTATATGCTAGGGGACACAATGAGCTTCACCTCTGCTAGCTGTATTTCTATCAAAAGGGAATGCCTTCTCTCTACCTCTTACTGTCATTTTAAACTTTTTCCTTTTATGTGTTCCTGCCACAGGGAACTTGGTTAATTATATCAGAAATACAGTTTCATTTTCCCTTTTTTTTTTTTTCTGATTCTCTCTAGCTTCCTATTGACCGGGGTGGAGGTGAAGGAAAGGCCATGTACATTGACACCGAGGGTACCTTTAGGCCAGAACGGCTGCTGGCAGTGGCTGAGAGGTAGGTTACTGGATTTGATGGGAGGAAATGTGGCTGCAACTGTCACTGTAGTGATTGCCAGGGTTCGTTTGGCTGAAGAGTACCTGTTCCTCACTTACTGTCCCACATCTGTTCTTCCCAAAGCTGTCTGTGTGGTTCAGAAGAATACCTTCCTTAGTGGAGAAGAGCATCTTCTTTAGTCAAGAGTTTATGAATTGCTGTCATACTCGATAAAAAACCAGATCCAACTATATGGTATCTTCCAGAGAAGCACTTTAGATTCAAAGACAGAAATAGATTGAAAGTAAAGGGGCAGAAAAAGATAGCCCGGACAAACAGTAATCTTAAGAGAGCTGGAGTGACTAATACCAGGCAAAATACACCTTAAAACAAAAAAAATTGCTAAAAACAAAGAGGGACATTTTATAATAAAAAGCAATTCATTATGAAGTTGCAACAATTACAAACATATACACACCTAACAACAAAGCCCCCAAAACAAAAACTGACAGAACTGGAAGGAGCAATAGACAATTCAGCAATATTGTTGTTGTTGGGTGCTGTAGAGTTGATTCTAACCCTAGCAACCCTATAGAACAGAGTAGATCTGCCCTATAGGGTTTCCAAGGAGCGGTTGGTGGATTCTAACTGCTAACCTTTTGGTTAGCAGCCAAGCTCTTAACCACTGTGCCAGCAGGGCTCCAATTCTGCAATAGTAGTTGAAAATTTGAAATCTCACTCTCATTAATGGATAGAACAACTAGGCAGAATATCAGCAAGGATATCCATACTATCCATCAGCTTAATTGGCATAGAACACTCCCCCTACAACAGTGTAATAGACGTTCTTCTCAAGCACACATTGAACATTCTCCAGAATAGATCATACGCTGGGCGACAAGCTACTTCCCAATAAAATTAAAAGGATTGATATCATACAAAGCATGTTCTCTGACAACAATGGAATTAAATTAGAGATCCACATAGAAAGAAATCTGAGAAGCCAGCAAATATTTGGAAATGGGGTTACACACATGACCAAGTGGGATTTATCATAGAAATGCAAGATTGGTTTAACATCCAAAAATCAATCGACGTAATACACCATATTAATGACTAAACAACACACACCTCAATAGATGCAGCAAAAGCATTCGATAAAATACAAAACTATTCATGATAAAAACCCAGCAAACTAGGAATAAAAGGAAGCTTTCTCAACCTGATAAAGGACATCTACAGAAACCCCAGCGCTAACATACTTAGTGGTTGATGCCTAAATGTCTTTTCCATAAGATCCGAAATAAGGCAAGGGTGTCCAGTGTCTCCACGTACATTTAACAGTGTCCTGAAGGTCCCAGCCAGTGCAGTCAGGCAGGAAAATGAAATAAAAAGCATCCAGATTAGAAAGGAAAAATTGTAAAACTGTCTTTATTTCACAGATGACATGATCCTGTATGTAGAAAATCCTAAGGAGTCCATTAAAACAAGTTCAGGATTGATACAATATCAATATGTAAAAATCAATTATATTTCTGTATATAGCAGTGAACAACTTGAAAATAAAATTAAGAAAACCGTTCCATTCGCAATAGTATCAGAAAGAATAAAATACTTAGGAATAAATTTAATAAAGGAAGTACAAAACTTGTACTTTGAAAACTACAAAACATTGCTGAGAGAAAGTAAAGAAGACCTAAATAAATAGAGAAACATTCCACCTTCATGGATTGGAAGACTATATTAACATGGCAGTTCGCTCCAATTTGATCTATAGATTCAACACAATCTTGTCAATATTTCAGCTAAGTTTTTCTGCAGAAATTAACAAGCTAATTTTAAAATGTTTTGAAATGCAAAGAACCTAGAATAGCCAGAATATTTTTTTTAAATTGTACATTAGGTGAAAGATTTCAGAGCAAATAAGTTTCCCAACCGATAGTTTGTACATAGTGTTCCATGACATTGATTTCATTTCCCACAATGTGTCAGCACGCTCCCCATTTCTGCCCTAGGTTCCCCGTTTCCTTTCGTCCTGATTTTCTTTCCCTTCCTGCCTTCTCTTCTTTGCTTTTGGGAAAATGTTGCCCCTTTGATCTCATATAATTGATTGTTTCAAGGAGCACATTCCTCTTGGGTGTTTATTTTATGGGCCTGTCTGTGGTTGGGCTGGAAGGTGGTTTTGGAGTGACTTCAGTTCCAGTTCAGAAGCGTGTCTGTCTTAGGGTCATAGACTCAGGGGAGTCAAAACATTCTTGAAAAAAAAGAACAAAGTTGGAGTTCTTTTTACACTTCTTGATTTTAAAACTTAGTTTAAAGCTACAGTAATCAAGATAGTGTGGTGCTGGTATAGGATAGACATAGATCAACGGAACAGAATTGAGAGTGTACTTATGGTCACTTGATTTTTGACAAAGGTGTCAAGGCAACTTAAGAGCGGAAAGAATAACCTTTTAACAGATGGTGCTAACGTAGGTGAATATCACATGAAAAAGATGAATTTAGATTCTTACCTCACACCATACACAAAAATGAACTCAAAATGGTTGATAGTCCTAAATATAAGAGCTAAAACTTGTAGAAGAAAACAACAATTAAAATATGACCAAAGGGTCTGAATAGACATTCCTCTAAGGAAGGCATACAAATGGCCAGTAAGTGTGTGAGAAGATGCTCAGCATCAGTCACCTGGGAATTGCAGATCAAAATAACCACAATGAGATGATCACTTCACACTGGCTAGAGTAGCTATTATAAAACAGAGGGACAATAACAAATGTTGTTGAGGTTGTGGAGAAGCTAGAACCCTCACACACTGCTAATGAGAATGTAAAATAGTATAGACACTTTGGAAAACAGCTGAGTAGTTTCTTTAAAATTTAAACAAATTCACCATATAACCCAGTAATTTCACTCTACTTATTTACCCAGGAGGAATGAAAACAGCCACACAGAGACTTGTACATGGGTGTTTATAGCGGTTCGAGTAATCAAAAACTGGAAATAACCCAAATATCCATCAGCTGGAGAATGGATAAACAAAATGTGGTTTGTCCATACAATAGAATAGTGTTCAACAATAAAAAGGAATAAAGTATTTATACATGTTAAAAGATGGATGAACTTCAAAAATATTATTCTAAGCGACATATTGTGTAATTCTATTTATATGAAATTTTCAGAAGAGGAAAATTTATAGGTTAATGGTTGCCTGGGACTAGGGGTAGAAATGGAAAGTGACTGTAAAAGGACATGCGAGATCTTTTTGGGAGGTGATGGAAATGTTCTAAACTTGGATTGTGGTGATGGTTGGACAGCTCTGCACATTTACTAAAAAAATCATTGAATTTTAGAACTAGAACAGGTGAATTTTACTGTATATAAATTATACCTCAGTAAAGTTTTAAAAAAAATATGTTTCTACATCTCCTAATATAGTTTCAAAGTAAGTTCTCAAAAATTGTTTCACTTGTTTTTCCCTTGTCAAAGGGTGATAATTTGGTCCCAACCACACATTTTAACTGAAACCTTGTGATTAAATAGAATTTTAGTTACATGTTGAGACATCACAGACTCAAGTTGGAACCTACCTGGATAGGCAGTTTGTAGAACACTAAGTTGAGGAGAGTATTCTTTCCATTTTTATAATCATATCAAAATCCTCTTTCCCAGTTTCCAGCTTGAGGAGTCCAAGCCATTGAATGTGTATGCACACCATTGAGACATAAGATCAGGTTGGAGCTATGATTACAGCATCGTGACCTTTTCCCTCTGCTTACAAAATCCCTGTCAAGGAAGAATTACTCTCTTGCAACCTGCTCTTGATTTTCTAAAGATGTGTATATGAACTGGACCCTCCCTTCGAAAGTAGTTTTTAGCAGTCATACGGAGATCACATTTTAAATACACTGTTTTAGTAGTCTAGAGGTTCCCTTTTAGACAGTCTTTAAATTTTGATCAATAACATAGAGTACTCAGATGTTCTCATATTAGGATAGATAAGATGGTAGAATGTAGGCCAGGAGGCCAGGGACTTTGTTTTGATTACCCACTGTATTCCCAAGCCCTACAACAATGCATTCCACATTTGTTAATGAATTAATATTTATTAACTAGCGCTATGTTTATGACTGCTTTGCCAACTAAAAGAAAAATGTGTTTTTATTTATCCATTCATTTTAATGATCTTTCAGTGACTCATTATTTTTGTTTCAGTCCCAGTTTTGTTGTGCTGCCCTTGGTCTTTCCAGGAGAATAACATTGTTTTCTTATGTCTGGAAGTTTCTTATTCTAGTTCAGGAGTCCTCAAAGCATAGTTTATCTTGCTGTCCTGCCAGGCAGATCTCCTCCATAGTAGTTGCTGCTGCTCTCTCTGTATATATAGTTTGCTGAACTTCTTAACAGGAAGGGGGTTATAGCCTTTGGCCTTGAAACTACTGTTAATACCACTTCTTACCCAGCCAGATAATTCCAGTGTTAGAGGTGAATTTCTCATCTGCCTGGGTTCCATGTCCAGCCTAAAAATGTTTTTTCCTGCCTTCTAGATATGGCCTCTCTGGCAGTGATGTCCTGGATAATGTAGCATATGCTCGAGGGTTCAACACAGACCACCAGACGCAGCTCCTTTATCAAGCATCAGCCATGATGGTGGAGTCCAGGTATGTGCTCAGTGGCAGGCACTGAACACGCTGCCAGGACCCTTACCCTGAATCTTGGATAAGCTGTTTGGCCAAACTGATAGTAGCTAGAATTAGAAATGGAGAGATTTACGTTTTAAGATTTTATTTTGACAATCTTGCTTTGTTGTTTAGATCAAGTCACTATTAAAACATTTGAACTTATTGGGAATCTTACTGTTGTGCATGGTGCTTCAGATGTGAATGCTATACAAAGATTCTTTTTAGTGGAACATCTATATACAAGTATAATTATGAATATGAGATTTTAGGGTGGTGAGGAAAAGAGCAGAATCTGACATAGGCTAGAAATCAGCTTCAGAGAATCCTTGTTCCCTGTAGGTATGCTCTGCTCATTGTAGACAGTGCCACGGCCCTCTACAGGACAGACTACTCTGGCCGAGGTGAACTCTCAGCCCGGCAGATGCACCTGGCCAGGTTTCTGCGGATGCTTCTGCGGCTTGCTGACGAGGTAAGCTGAGGGGGAAGGCTAGCAAATACCCACTTTCACCAGCCACAGGTACCAGGAGCCTTGCTGGGAAACCGGGGCATCAGGGCCTAGTATTATTGAGCTATCAGACAAGAAAGAAGAGAGATGTTAGTCGTTGATTTGTAGGGAAAGGGGGTGGCAGCAGCCAGGTCCTTGGAATGTTTGTGGCCGCAAACGTGGTATTACCCTTTCGCCCTCAGTTTGGTGTAGCAGTGGTAATCACTAACCAGGTGGTAGCCCAAGTGGATGGAGCAGCCATGTTTGCTGCAGATCCCAAGAAACCTATTGGAGGAAACATCATTGCCCATGCCTCGACAACCAGGTAAGCTGATGGCACAGATGAGTTCTTCTTGGAATGTCATGTTAACTGTGAAGTAAAGTAGGTATGAAAATACAGCATTTCCATTTAAACCCTGTTAAAGCTGTTGTCACATGTAATGAGGTACTTAGGAGCTATTGCTAAATCTCATTTTCCTGCTCCGGTTAGTGCGGGTGTTTGCCTCTAGATCATTCATAAAGTAGTTAAACTCATTGCCTTCAAGTAGTTCCAAGTCATAGCCACCCTATAGGACACAGTAAAACTGCCCCACAGGGTTCCCAAGGCTGTAAATCTTTACAGAAGCAGACTGCCACATCTTTCTCCCGTGGAGTGGCTGGTGGGTTCAAACCGCCAACCATTCAGTTAGCAGCTGAGCACTTAACCACTGCGCCACCAGGGCCCCTATAAGGTAGTTGAGAGCCTCAATATGGAAGAATAAATATGAATAATTTGTATGCCTCTCCTTGATTAAAAAACATTGCTTCAGTATTGGATAACCCACTGAGGGAGAGGGCAGGGCAGAAATGGATTCCTTCAGGTCGGAAGTGCCCTTATGCCTAAGGAATCCAGAGATCCCCCAGGGGCTCTAAGATGTATGTATTTGTTATTAAAAATTTTTTTAAAAAAGTAGATTTACCATAAGTCAAGTCAAGAATGGAATTTTAATTGTAATAACTTTGGTGCCTTGGCCTGTGTCTTTGAGTCAGACTGTACCTGAGGAAAGGAAGAGGAGAAACCAGAATCTGCAAAATCTATGACTCTCCCTGTCTTCCCGAGGCTGAAGCCATGTTTGCCATCAATGCAGATGGAGTGGGAGACGCCAAAGACTGAATCATTGGCTTCTTCCTGTTGTACCTTACGTGCTGCAGCCTCATGGAGAGGACTGTTCCCTGGGGTTCTTCACGGCCTTTCCTGCTGGGACTGCCAGGAAAAGGCTTCCGGGAAAACAGCGATTGTGTCGGCTTTTCTGAGGGGTAAACAGGATACAGGTCAGTAGTCACAAACTGATCTGACATGTTTATCCCTTCTGGGGTATATTAATCTCTGTGATTTCTTTGGTTTTTGGAAGGGAGATATGGATACTTTGATATCGTGCCTTGGAGTTGACCCTGGCCTAACAGCTGCCTACTGGACAGTCTAATGTTTTCAGGAGAACTAAAGCTGGGGAGACCCAACCCTTCCTTCTCAGAATAACGGTGAAATCAAACGCCTGAGCTGTGTGGCAAGGGAATGGGTCTCCTCACAGGTTCTTTTCCTCTGTCCATAGAACTCTCCGCTGTCGATTACAAGCAGGTGTTTTCAGTTTGTCTGTCTGGACTGGTTTTGGTTAAGGAGTCCTGAGCAGGCTGGGCTGCCAGCCCTTCAGTGTGTAAGACCAACTCAGGATGATTCTGGGCCCTTGAGTACTTCCGATTATCTAAGTAAACAGATTCAGTGTGAGGCTGGTGATAAAGTAGTTTCACGTGCAGTGAAGGTGCTATTTAGGAGTTACTCAAGATAGGGCCTCCGGAATAATTGTTTGGCACTGGCTAGGAGTAATGTTTCTATTGCTTTAAGATTTGAAAACCGGGTGGAAATAGAAGTATGCACGATTTAGGATCCTACATTCAGAGATTGTGCTTATAGTCTCTCAGCCTAATGGAGAGTATCCTAAAGTGGATGTACCATAGCTTTCCTGTGGCCTTTACGTTTATTCCAGAAGTCTTGTATTATAGAGGTCTGGTACTTGCCCTGATTATTCTACTTTAGGGGTTTGAGACACTCTTCTTCCTCCCCTTCACATTTCTACTTAGGATGGGTTTTAACTATCTTTACGAATTCCAGAAGGCTTCTCAGTTAGCACTGCGGGAGAGCAGCGAAAGTCTGCTGTGTCCGCCCGTGTTGGTCCCACTGTGTGCAGGGAGACAGAAGACCAGTCAGTATGAGCAGCTGTCCTGAAAGCAGTTCCTTAGAGGTTGAGTCAGGGACTGACATAAAAGTGGCCTTGTCACCACCCCTGGAAGCCAGGTACCAAATAAAGTTCGTACGACTGTCTCCTAAATCTCTGTCCTTTACCCCATCCCCCCATTTCCTTGTGTTGAGTTCTGCTGTCTTTGCTAGCTGGGGCTTGCAGGCCAGATCTCACCCAAAGCAACACGTGCTCAATCTAGATTTTAGACCCCAAATTTGTTTTCATCCTCAGAATCGGGAACATCTCAGGTGTTCTCTCATTTCTACACCACAAAACAAACCCAGGATGTCCTAACAAAGCCACAGTGATAGATTCTGCAGTGAAACTTGGTTCATGTATAAAAGCATCTCAACCTTACAGTACCGTATTTAAGTGATTCTGGCCTAGAAACTTGTCTCAGTTGTTCTTCTAGGTGAGGTTTTCTTCCTCGGGGGGCTCAGGCTTTGCGTTCTCAGCTCTGACTAAAGGTGAACGTGGGGGTGGGGAGCACCTGCTCGGCTGTAGTCGGCTTTGTTCCTTGGCTACAAACTACCGTCCCCCTGCCTGTCTTACACGTAACACTCAGATTTCCACTGGAAATAGTGTTAACTAAAGAGCTTATTCCAAACAAACACTAATTAATTATCTGGAGCCCTGTTTTTCTACTTGTATGCAACAGTCTTGCAGGAGGAAACAATTCTGGAAGTGTCAAGAATAAGGAGCTAATCACAGAAACAAACATAGAAAGGAGAATATAATTACTTCCAATCAAATTAGGTTTATTTCAAGTGTGTACCATAATACATTCCGGACAACTCTTCAGATCATTTCACAGTATCAAACCTTTGCCGTTGCTGTCATTCCAAAAGCTGCCAGGACTCTGGAGATCACATGGTGCGGCCCCTCAACCCAGGATAAAGTTAGAAATCCACATGATAGGTGGTAAGAGGGCAAAACTGTGGACTGCCCTGACCCCTTCCCTCACTCTGGTAAGACGGTATGATCTCAGACCACGCACACTGGTGCTGAATATCAGTCAGTGAAAAGGACTAGAGTTTAAGGTGTTCTGTGCTTTGCTCCTGTAGCTCTTTGAAGTTCACCTACCTCACCAGCAACTGAAAGCAGTGCTACTGCTTCCTTCTCTCAGTTCCAGTGGCCTTCAGGGGTCCACCCACGCTCAACCCTAGGGCAGGTGCGCAGGTGCCGTGCTAGTCTCAATCTTTCAAAAATTCACTTAAGGGTGAGAACAGAAACCTAGGCTTCAGCTACTCCCCCAATTTCAGATTAGGTAAAGGATTAGAGTAGATTAACTGGTGGACATCAGGCAAGAAACTGCAGCATGTTCGCAGGCAGCCCTCAGACCCAAGAGGCAGGACACTCCCTAAGCCAGTCTCGCTCCACTTCCTGAGCCAAGCAGGCCTAACAAAAAAGCCTTGATTTTCCCCCTGAAGTACACAGTGGTATCCTTCAAGTTGCAAAGGCCACTGGAATGCAATTATTCCCCTAAAACTACTTCCAATTCTTCTAGGTCCTTCTGGAAAGCTGAATCCTAAGGAGACAAAAGAGACAGAGAAGGCTAGAACTCAAAATCCTGAGCCAACATTTCCCAAACTACTGGTACCAGAGTCTCAGATCGGCCCATTGCCGATCTTTGTCCTACTTGCCCAGGACAGCTTGGAGCCCATGAGCTGTCTTCCCCCCGTATACAAAAGCGCCTGCATGCAAAAACAGAGACTTTCTTTCTAGGGAAACAAGACGTCACGGGAAGCTTTTCTTTCCTGAGCCACGGTGACTCAGTGATGGAACCCGTCGTAGAAAAGCTGCTAGGAGTACTGTTACCTCATTAGTGACACTTGGCAGCTCCTGCGCCAGCTTCACCCACTGTCGAGCTTCAGAGTTTTTTCCTAGTTCTCTGTAGCACTGAAAAGACATCACAGTGACAGCCTGGCAGAGGTAAACTAGGAGGCTGGGCAGGGGTGAGGATGGGTGCTTTTAGGAGTTGCCAGAAATTTCATTTATATATCTCCCAATCTGTCAGGATGGCAGGTGAGTTTACCTTAGAAATATATATCCTTCCTGCTTTGGAAAATCCTGGCTGTAGTTCTTCAACCTGGAGAATGGAGGAAGGTGTTTCAGTGAGAGATTCCCAAATTCAGGTCTGGCTGGAGCTAATTAAATAAAGATCTCCAGTCCCCAATCTGGAGACTTATTCAGCGGGTCTGGGATAGGGCCGGGGAATCTATTTTTTTTTTTTAAAGTTCTTCAGGTGATTCTGATTTTCCCACAAGAGCAAGCAAACACAAAACCTGCCAGGAACCCCTCCCACTAAGGGTCCCAGTCATGTCCTTAGGAGAAAGAAACAGGGTCACCCTGGTATTTTGGGCCAGTGTCCACCCTCCCTCCCTGGTACCTTCAGGAAGCTCTGCAGGGCATCCTGCACAGTGGCAGTGAGAGGGCTTTCCAACAAGGCAGTAGCAGTTTTTTTTTCTAGCCAGCTCAGGTGAGAGACCTGCCACCAGAAGATCAAGGTGTGAATGAAAAGCTTTAAGAAGTAACCACTGAAACATGGAATATTCTGTACTGGAAACAGGGTCAAACAGAGCTGGCTCCCAACCACCAATCAACACCAATACCACCGGCATCCAGAGAAATGGCATCTGAGCCAGGTGAGAGGGAGAGGAACCTGGGGACCCTGCTCTTGGCAAGGAGCTCAGTGTCACAGGACACTTAGAACCCTTATATCAAGCCCTGGGATGTAGCCCACCTGGTAGCACCACCTGCCCAGAAGAAAGTGAGCGCTGGGGTTTCCTGGCTGGAGAGCAATGGCCTTGTCCACATGCTCCTGAGGGAGAAAAATGTAAACACACTAACACCAGACACAAGAGTTGCTAAGGGAAGAGAGGCAAGTCACTGAGGCTGCAGGAACGCCCTCCTGAGGGAAGCTGGGAAGTAGCCAGCACATGGGACATGGAGAAGCCTTTCCTCACCTTGAAGCTAAAGCCAGTCTGGATGCGCCTCTGGATGCCCTCATGCTCAGCCAGCTGACCACAAAGCACTGCATACCTACGGGGGGAAGCAGCAGCAAGCTCAGCGAGGGCTGGATACCATCACTACAGGTGACGCCCCCACCCCAGCTGGAACTGAAAATATAATTTCTATCTGTATGTAATTCCCTCTCTTCATAGATCTGTGGTCCCAACTAATATTCTCTAGCAAACACACTGGTAGGCTCACAACTCTCCAAAGTGTACTAGGTACAAAACGTTGAGTCTTCCACAGTAAATCTCTCCTCTACACCTAAGAATACTGAGGCAGGGTCCCAGTCTAAGTCCCCAGTGTCAGAAGTTTCCCCCTTTCATAAAGAGTACAGTCACAGGTGTCATAAAAACTTGAAAAGCAGGAGATTGCTGGTAGATTAGATCAAGAGACCTGATTGTATTGGGTTTTTTGTTTTTTTGTCTCCTGAGTAAACAGGAAGAGGGTGTCATTGGCCTTGGAAGTATACAGATGTATCGTTGGGACTTGGGAAGCCATACTTTAGGACAGTGAAATTAGAACAGGATACTCGAGGAATTTCTAATATTAACTTGGGAACCAACAGAAGCAAAGGAAGAAAGGCCTCCAGTTTGAGGACCACCACCCCATCCCACTCCCCTCTAGCCAGCTTCCCGTCTCTATCTCCAAAACGAGGTCTCACTACCCTACCCCTCAGCATTGTTCCTAGAAGCACATTTGAAGAAGCTGAATGTCTAGCCAGGCCCAAGTTTCTTCCTCATGTCTTCACTAAATATCTGGGTATTTGTATTAGACACTACCAGAGACTCATTTCCATACTTTTGTGGACAGCTGTTCCTCAGAAATTGAGAGTAAAGTATGGGGCCAGTTTCCATCCCTGGGAGTCCACGAAGCAGCACCTATGACACCTAAGACACAGTGACCTGCCTCTGACAAGAGCGTGGCAAACAGTTTCCGCAACAGATAGCTGATAGTTCACGGTCTGAGGGCAGAGACACGGAAAGCAAGGGGCAGCAGTGGACAATGAACGTCTTCACTAAACGAGGAGGAGTCGTCAGATGCTGGACCCAGGCCCCAGGACACAAAAACGACCAGGCTCTGACCCATCAAGCTGGCAGAACTTGGCCTCACGTGAGACCAAGCAGGGCTGATGTTTTTGTAAGCCAGTAAGTTGACCACTAAACTTCCTGGGGATGAGCTCACATCCAGTTTTCTTCATGTGAGCCAAGCAAAGCAGCCACAGGTTGCAGCGAGGGGAAAGGAATTGTGCAGGAGAGGGAGCTGCAGATTGTCCCGGCCCTCTGAGGAGCTGTATAGCCAGGACGACTTACAAAGCTATTCCTTTCTCCAAGCCCTAACAGAAAAGAACCTTGTACTTCCTTGCCTCACCTGAAGGGCACCTCCCAAAGAAAACTCTGGTCTCTGGCTGGGGGTAGGGTGGGGCATATGAAAATGAAGGTCAGAGCACCCTCTCCTGGTTGCTCTGGCAAATGCCTTCATGGCTAGAGCAAAGAAAGGGCCCTAGTCTCCTCCACTTCTGACCCGGCTGGCTCTTCCCTGGGACCCTGCAGGGTGTTCTTACCACTGGTGACATTCAGCACTCTCATCCCCCTTCTCCAGAGCAGCCTCCGCTTCTCCTTTTCCTGTAGGACAGAGGCGAGCCAGAAATTCACAAGGGCCCCTATGCACATTTCCACAGAAAGGGCTGCTGAAGAATGACTGTTTTAGCTTTCAGCAGTCCCTACCCAACTTGGACTGGTTTGGAAATTGTGAACTTGAGCAGAATGAAGTCATATACAGCTTCTCAGACACGAGTCTGTATAATATGATTTCTACTTCACCTCCACCTCCCCATCTCTGTCATCAGCTGCCCCAGCTACCTTCTTTTTACAAAACCCACCTGATGTTCCTGAAGCAAATTTTAGCATTTCAAATATAAAGAGATGAGACCCAAAGGCCATCAGAAACTGTCCCCAGCAGATCTTACTCAGAAGGGTTTTGAACTGTGATCTGTGGATAGGCTTCAGGGTCTCCATGAATCCCTCTGAAATTGTATCCATTTTTTGGTATATGTGCATTTTATTGGGGAGAGGGTCCACAGCTCATGTTAATTATTGCTCCAGGCCCAAACACCCTCACAAGGGACAAATGTACTGAGGTCTGACGAGAGGTGACTTACTTGGTCTTACCTAAGTTTTCTAGGCACCAAAACTAACAAACCAAGGCCCAAATATGTGAAAGCTCTTGACAAGGGTCCCCTGGAGTGTCAAAGAGGCAGAGGCCTGTAGCCATCTGGATGGAGACATGCCTACACACTGAGGCAAAGAGCACACTGCCAAACAGGATTTGTCCGCTGATGAAAACTGAGGGCTTGAAGAGAACATGGAGAAAATGGAACAAATGTAATGTGTTGACGTGGTAGGCTGGCTACTCTGAAATTTTTCCTCATATTTGAATTATAGTAATTATGACATACATGTATAAGACAACCAATGCTACAAAAGACACCGACTTTCTTAGGGGATCTGTCTGTCCCCTTCAAGGCAGATTTGCTCGTTAAAAAAATAATAGTGAAGAAAGAGACAACCAGTTCCTGCCCAGTTCTCTGTCCTGCTCATTAATCTCCAGGTTAAACTATGAGGCTTTGACCCAGGTGCCAGGCAGATTGACAGTGGGGAGGACAGACGTTGCCTCAGATCCCACAGAATGGCTGCCTCCTGGTGGTCCAGCTTCTAGAGAGAGAAATGAAGAGCTTTAGGCCCAGCAAGGATGGTCCTAAAAGACTACAGTCCCAGAGCAGGACTATCAAAGACACTCCATAGTCCCCTGCCCTCCAGCAGGAACAGACTTGTCCCAGGGCGCTGCTAGCGGAGCCAGACCAGTGCCAGCTGTAGCTGCTCCTCTACCCTCACCCCAGCCTCTGGCCTCAAGATTCACGCTGCCTCCTTGTATTAGTAAGAGACCGAAAGGAAAGGGGATACAAAGAGCCTAAAGTCAGTCCAAAAGCCTATCAGAATCCTCACCTGAAATCTAGGAGGGAAAGCAGAAACTGTCTTAAAGAGAAAGAAACTGTGTAAGCAAGCACCTTTTGTTAGCACTTCCGGGGATTTTTCCGAAGGCCTATATCAAACATTTGATTCAACTGGCCTGTTCCTTCTACGTTAACAGAATTCTACAACAAAAATAAGTGTTGAGAACAATAACCTGAGGTATTGTCAGATTCTCCACTATCAGAGATTCAGTGGTGTTCACAAGGCTGAACTTATAAAAGTAGGAAAGTAGATGAATCCACTGTAGAGAGTTCCATTAACTTTAGGTAGTTAACTGAGCCACAAGCCCACTGACGGTGCTTGACTCAGTGTGCGGCCAGGCAGGACCCATCTTTCCCACAAGACCGGTCTTTTTTCAGTCCCAGGTTTCTCAGTGACCTTAAGACAGACAAGGAGAGCCCTGAGCCTGGCACAGGTCAGCTGCATCCCTACCCCTCAGGATATGACTTTGACAACAGACTTGTAAAGTGGACCCCAGGGACTTGTAAGCTGGCAGCAGTCCCCCGTGCTGCCCCTCCCAGGCACTCACCAAACATCCACTCACGTTCCTAGGACACCTGCTCCCCAGGCCCCACAGGTGACACGAGACCCCTAGGCAGCAGCAAAATTCAGGTTAAGAAAGGAGGCTTTCCCCATCTGTGGTTAGGGAGTGAGAACCAGTCATGCTTACATGATACAACTACTCCTAAAGACCTGTGCCCTGTGTTACTCAGTCACCACACTGTGATTCCTCTTCCTCAGGAGGAAGCAGGGGCCTTGGCAGCCAAAGAATTTGTCCCTGGTGAGTGACTGAGCCACAGCTGTCCTGGCAGCCAGCATCTCGCTCCTTCCCCTGGGCCCCAAGCAGATGGGCCAGCTCCACTCCCAGAATCAGCCACCTTCCCACCTGGCCCCTGGCAGCACTCACCATTTAGGGCATATGACTTCTTCTCGCTCACCTCCTCAGTCAGCTCACACATGTCACTGTAGGCTCGGGCCAGGCGCCAGAGAAAGTCCTGCCGGCTTCCATACTGCAGAACAAACAGAGGTGTGAGGCCCCTCTTCCTCAGCCGCAGAGTGGGGCCCTGGCCCTCTCCCCACATCCCAGGTTTGCGTTTCCAAGTCAGTCTGTTATAGTCACTGAGATCAGGCCAGCCCCGAGGCACAGCCCTCCCCAACGTGGCCTCTGCCGTGCATCTGATGACAAGGCTTGCACCAGTGCAGGCAGAGGGCACTCTGGCCTCCCAGTGTGGCCAGAAGTCAACGCCAGGGAGACGGAATGAGGCCCGGCAAGACAGACATCTTCTGCTGACACAATGAACAAAGTGAAATTGCCCCAAAAAGGGAAAATTAAAATCTGGGCTTCTATACCTGGGTGAGCATAAATTCTGGCAGTGAACTTGGGAGAAGAATGCTCACCTGTGCCACCCACTTAGGCTTGTGATGGAGGCTGCAAGTGGGGCTCTTTGCCTTAAGGGAAGAAGTAAAGAGGGGGAAATCCATCCCAGTTCTTCCTACGATGGGGGTGTAGCTCTTCCACAGAGCCTCTCCACAAGGCAGCGGACTGTCAGCTCTGGGGGACAGTACACAGACTACCAGGTCAGTGCGTGGCCTCCTGGGAACAGGATGTGCCATCCTGGGGGGTGGGAACCCTCATTCCCCTCCCCAAGTCTGCTTGCAGGAGGCAGTAACCACATGGGCCTCCCGTCCTGCCCTGGGCCAGGACGGGAAGAGAGCAGGCAGGCAAGGGGAGCCTCACCACCAGCTTGTTGTTGAGCAGCAGCTGGAAGCCCTCCCGTTTGTCCCGCTCACTGCCCTGGTGCAGCTCGTCCGCCTGCCGCAAGAGGGGCAACACATCCTCCTGGCCAGAGACTCCGCCATCCTCCAGGGTACCAGGCCCAGGGCCCGAAGCTGCCTCCACCTCCAGGTCCAGAGAGTCCTTTCTCCCCATCTTCACAGTCTCGCAGCTCACTTCATCTTCCCCGTCCTCACTCTCCTTGTCAGCGTCCTGGTCATAGTCAGACTCAGCGTTGGCTGTTGTGTACCTACAGCAGAGAAAGGTAAGTGACAGGGTCAAGGGAGAGGATTAGTCAGCCTCCAGAGAACCAAGGGCCACCCACACAGAGGGACTCCCCATGGCACTGTTGTCCAAGGTACCATTCCTACTGCTTAGGGGCAGAATTAGTCCTCGAAAGAAAGCTACTTGTGGGAACTGTGGGCTGGGGAAATGACCGGAAGGAGAAGAGTGACCAGCTGGGGGCCCCGTGAATGGTCAGAGGCCACTCTGAGAACCTTCCGCTTAGCTACCACCACGTCTGCTGGAAAACAGAAAAAAAAAAAGGCCTAGAAGTATGAACCCGAAGATGCTGGTGGATCTCTCAGGGTAGAGGAATTAAAGGTAGTTTTTTCGTCTATCTTTTAACATTACTTATGATGTCTTTAGTGAGCATAGGTATTCTCCTTTTATATATAAAAAAGAAATGAAAACCTTAAGATGCAGGAGGAGCTGATCTCCTGAGCTAGATTACTCACTAGGCCAAGGGTTTGCTTTATCAGCCAAAGGCACCTGCCAGAGCCAACTGGGGCAGGGGCCAACCGCCGAGGTCAGGGGCAGCACAAGCGCCTGCATTTTCTTTCTCAGTTAAACTTGTTCCTCTGTCCTACATCAGCAAGAAACCTGAACCACACAGGAGTGGCCCAGGGGAACCACAGGACCTTGCTGGGGGTAGGGACTACTCTGTAGGTGGAAGGAGGGGAGGAGGAAGATATAAATAGAACCTTCTGGGAAGGTGCCTCTGGGTCTGCCATTCTCACACCTCCCTGACCACCAACCTGGCCCCTGGAGAGATCCACCAGAGGCCCTTCTGTTAACACACCCTCAGGCTTTGAGGATGGGCCAGGGACTGGCGGGGACCTATACAGACAGGAACCCACCGTTCCCACAGTGGGCCAGGCCCACGGCTCCTTCTGAGCAAGGAGGCCAGAGCTCCCCTACTCTGCTCCTAAGGACAGCCCACAAGTCAGTGACCATGGACTCAGGTACACACAAAGCCCCTCCTGGCACTAAGTTTCTATCTTTCAACCAGGGCTTCCAACTGGTTCGTTCTGGTTCGAAACCCTGCTGAAAACTTGCATTTCTAACAAGTTCCCAGCTATGCTAATGCTGCTGGTTAGGGGCCAATTGAGAACCACTAGTAGAGCAGTGGTTCTCAGAATTTATATAAGAATCACCTGAGGATCTTGTTAAACTGCATTCTGATTCAGTATATCTAGGGTAGAAACACAAATTCTCAGCAGGGGTTTGAACCGGAACAAACTGGTTTAAAGCCCTGCCTTCAACTCCTAAGCCCATTAAGGGGCTGAGCTGTGCAGCATTCAAAGATGACCAGGCCCTGACCCTGACAGGCTCTCAGTGGTGGAGATAAGACCCAGGCTAAAAGAAGTGACAGACGCCCAAGAAGGAGGGAAGATGAGGTTGTGGGCCGTCCCTCTTGGCTGGGATGCCTGGGAAGGCTTCCTGGAGGAGGTGGTATTTTAAGGCAAATTGGGTCCTGACAGGGAGAGAACTTAAGTTGTGGTCAGTGATTCTGCCTCTGCCATATCCAGTTGATCTCAGAGCTCAAAGTCGCTATTTTATTTGGGAGGAGGAGGGAATATAGCTTCCAGCAGAGTAGGACAGCCATCAGATCTTCTCCCTTCATCCCTCAAAGAAGCCCCCCTTCCCCTGGCCAGCATTTGTGGTCTCCTCCCAGACTCCCCCTTGACCTGTATGGCGCTGACCATGGCAGAGAGGGAGCCCTGGTGGCACAGTGGTTAAGCACTTGGCTGCTAACCAAAAAGTTGGCAGTTCGAATCCACCAGCCACTCCTTGGAAACCCTATGGGGCAGTTCTACTCTGTGCTATAGGGTCGCTATGAGTCGGAATCGACTCAACGGCAACGGGTTTATGGCAAAGAGAAGTGTTCGGCGTCGCCACTGCCCCAGAGAGCAGCCAGCCGAACCACAGAGCCTTGCACCACCACAGGCTTCTGCACGGCCACCGAGGGATCAGTCACGGCTAAGCCTGCTGAGCTGTAATCAGGAGCACCACCCTTCCCTTGCAGCCCTGTCCTGCCCTGATCTTGGGCAGAGCTGTGACCTCTCCTATCAGCCCTTCTTACGAAGTTCACGCATCAGTTCCCCCAGCCAAGTGGTCTGCTTACTTGGGTTCCACAGATGTGCTCTTTAAGCCTCGGTGTCCACTGTAAACTGCTTCCAGTCCTTCTCATTTCTTTGCAATCCAGACACATGTCAAACAGTAATTTCAGTTTTGCTCCCTCCTCTAACACAGCCCTCTGGAAGCATCTCCAGGCCCAGAGGCAAACTGAATAGAAAAGGGCTGCTTCTGCTAGCCTGGAGAACGCAGCTACCAGGGGTCAGGCAGCCCAGAGCTGTGGTCATGGATGGAGGACTAGACCTCTTCAGCAAGACTTCACTTGTTTCAAGGGGCACCTGAGCAGTAATCAAACCCAGCGCGGGTGTCCGTGGCGGCGACGTGGAAAGGGAGACTAGCGCTAGTCTTCATTTTCTTAGAAAGCTAAAGGAGAACAAGCAGGAGAATATAATGGCCCAAACAGGAAAACAAGGCTGAAACTACTTGAGTAAGACGAGCTGAACAGATGGTACCACTGGCCTCAGGTCTTCCCCGGCAGTGAGCTGGGGCAGTTCTTAGCCCACATGCTGCCTGTCTTCCTGAGGAGCCCCCTAATGTGCCGAGGACCAAGCCATGCCTAGGATCACAGACCCTCACCCCTGTAGATGAACCCAGTTGTCGAGAGATTGGAACTCAGTCAGACAGGCTACATCTGCACAGTGACACCACTCAGTAGTTGTACAATAACGGGCAAGACATCACCTCACTAAGCCTCAAGTTCTTCATCTGAAAGTAGGAAGAATTGAAGCACTTACTCCATAGGATTGTTGTGAGGAAATGCCTCTAAAGTGCTTAGCGCAGTGTCTGGCACAGAGGGAGAGAAGAATAAACGGTAGCTAATTTATAAACTGTTATAGGTAAAGGGGGCCAATCCCGCAAAATCACCCCGAATAGCTGATTTGAACGTCTGGTTTCCATGTGCTTGCTCACAGCTGAATCAGTCACCCTGACCTAGTGTAAAGCTTGACTGTTCTCTGTACCAATCTTTTTCCTGAGGAGAAAGAAAGGTCAGCAGAGCTCACCAAGGAGTGACCAGCCTCTGGATCTCATACAGGTCACCTGGATGACTGCAGCTGTTTCTGTTCCGACTCATAGCGACCCCATGCACAACAGAACAAAACACTGCCCAGTCCTGCTCCATCCTCACAATTGTTGTTACGCTTAAGCCCATCGTTGCAGCCACTGCGTCAATCCATCTCGTTAAGGGTCTTCCTCTTTTTCGCTGACCCTTTACCAAGCATGATGTCCTTCTCCAGGGACTGATCCCTCCTGACAACATGTCCAAAGTATGTGAGACGCAGTCTTGCCATCCTTGCTTCTAAGAGCATTCTGGTTGTACTTCTTCCAAGACAGATTTGTTTGTTCTTTTGGCAGTCCATGGTATATTCAATATTCTTCACCAACACCACAGTTCAAAGGCATCAATTCTTCCTCAGTCTTTATTCATCGTCCAGCTTTCACATGCATAGGCCGTGACTGAAAACACCATGGCTTAGGGCAGGTGCACCTTAGTGTTCAAGGTGACATCTTTGCTTTTCAACACTTTAAAGAGGTTTTTTTTTTTTTTTAATATTTTATTGTACTTCAGGTGAAGGCTTACAGAACAGATAGTTTCTCATGTAACAGTAACACACATGCTGTACTTTAAAGAGGTCTTTTGCAGCTGACTTGCCCAATGCAATGAGTCTTTTGATTTCTTGACTGCTGCTTCCATGGGAGTTGATTGTGGATCCAAGTAAAATGAAATCCTTCACAACTTCAATCTTTTCCCCATTTATCATGATGTTGCTTTTCGGGCCAGTTGTGAAGATTTCTGTTTTCTTTATGTTGAGGTGTAATCCATACTGAAGGCTGTGGTCTTTGATCTTCATCAGTGAGTGCTTCAAGTCTTCTTCACTTTCAGCAAGCCAGGTTGTGTCATCTGCATAATGCAGGCTGTTCATGAGTCTTCCTCTAATCCTGATGCTGTTCTTCTTCATATAGTCCAGCTTCACAGATTATTTGCTCAGCATACAGACTGAATAGGTATGGTGAAAGGATACAACCCTGACGCACACCTTTCCTGACTTTAAACCATGCAGTATCCCCTTGTTCTGTTCGAACGACTGCCTCTTGGTCTGTGTACAGGTTCCTCATGAGCACAATTAAGTGTTCATCAGAGAAACACATAAGCCCCCACAGTATGACAAACTGACAGACACGTGGGGGACTGGAGCTAGCGGTGGACAAGGCAGATGCTGTGACAGCATTAGCACAGAATGAACAAACATGTTCATTCAGACTCCAGCCTTGGGACCAGAGTTTCAAAATTTCACTAGTGGTTTAAAATCAAAAAGCCTTTAGCCTGACCCAGCTTCAAGGAGGCTGTCCACTAGACTCCTGCCTGTGGCCCTGCCTCACTGTAAGGCCTACAGTAGGACCTGCTGGGCCACTGAGTAATGGGATCAGTCACCTTCCACCTGCAAAGCTGGGAGCATGGGCAAGCCTCCCCTGGGGGAAGACGGGAACATCCAGGGGGATGGGAGCACGCTGAGTGCTTGGAGACTCTACACCTGGCTCAGCACTCCACGAAAGAAACAAAAGCATCCAAACAACGCATACAACGTCCTTGTGATAACACAAAAATGCCCAAAACACTAATGTTACAAGAAAACCAAGTATATACTATGTCATGAAAACCACGTAACAACAAACCTGCTCAGAGGAAAAGGACAGATGAAGCAAAACCACTGTTAACATTTCAGTTTTTGTCTGGACGACATAAATTGGATGATTTTTTTGTTTCAACTTTTCTGTGTTTTATTTACTTATAGCCTTACCTTGTTCCAAAAATTATTTACAGCAGCTTGGTCTACATTTTCTATTGGTAAGCGTTACTTTTAAAAACCGCACCCCAACCACAGCCACAGGCGCCCCCAGGAGACGACTCACCCGCCTTCACTCTCGGCATCTGTGAGTGTGGCTCCCGATGTGGCCGTGAAGTAGACAGAGCTGGAGCCAGTGGAGTCGCTCCTCTCCCGGGCAAACGGGAACCTTCGCCGCCGCGCCACCCTCTGGTGCTCCTCCATGTGGGATCTGGAAATCAGGCCCCGGGCAGGAGGGTGCCATTAGCCCCACCCAGCCTGGCTTCTCCCTTACCATGAGCGAGCCTCTGACTACCACTCCTCATGGAAGGGCCAAAGGCAGGGAAGATCCCTGGCTCTGTCTCCACCCTCAGGAAAGCAAGACGGGCAGTTCTCTGGCCCCAGCCTGGATGGACAGACCAGATAGGCAGGACAGAGTTCCAGCAGCTGCCACGGACTGGGACGGCCCTGAAGCCGCAAGGAATTTGCACAAGGCAGGGTACCAGTGTACTGCTTCACTGCAAACTAGCTTAGAAGCTGTAAACTGGCCTCTTCTTAGAGACAGATGGCAAGGCCAGAACACGCCCCGGCAGAAAAAGCTGGAGGGCCAGGGAGAAGCTGGGGCAAGGGCACAAAGTAGCAGGGGCCCCACCACTCACCGGACCTCCCCAACAATCTCCCCTGCAAGCCCTTGCAGGCTGCTCCTCAGCTCCTCCACCTCCCGCCGCAGCACCGCGAGACTGGTCAGCACGGAGTCCAGGCGGCCCAGCACTTCCTGCTGCCCTTCTCGTGTAAGACGGGATGGCGCCACAGCATCTCCAGCCTCCCTTGGGGCCGCCGGCAGCAGCATCACTGAAGGAAGGGCCACAGGGAAGAAGGACTCTCGTGCTCAGAGTTCAGAACACTTGCTCCTCATCCAAGTTCCATTTACAGAGAAGATTCTTAAGGCTCAAATGGAGTATTTTCACAGCTAAGTCATGGAAACAAGTTCCAAGTAGCTCTCCAGAAAAAAAAATTAAGGTTCTAGTCTTGAAACAAGAGCCCTCTGCTCCAAGACTTTCCACACCAGAGCTGGACAGCAGCGCGGCACAGCACAGCAGATAATGTGAAATGCCTGCAGGCAGGAGGGCGGTACCTGGAAGGCTGCCCCGCTGGAGTGAAAGAGCCTTTACCTGACAACACAGTGTCCAAATACCAGGCAGCCAATGCCAACCACACACAAAACTAACACTGAACCCATTCAGATTCTGATCTTTCACTTCACAAAGAATAGTAGAGAAAACTCGGAGCTCTTCTCAAGAACTGCATTTAGTGTCATCAGAGAGGGACACAGAGAAAAGAGGAAGTTGCTAAGAGAAAAGGTACACTGGAAAAAGTCCATACAGAGCCCACAGGAAGAACACCATGTCCAAGCCCCACTACCCAACCCTGAATTGAGCTCCAGCTGAATTCCCACAGTGAAATGCTACAAACTGAGCGCCACAGGCAACTAGACTGGAAAATGTAAAACCAGGGAAAAAAAACCAGGGGGCACAGCCCACAGTCAAGCAAGCACAAATCCTTTGTGAAAGAAAGTCTACTAACAATCTAGGCCATAGTACAGTATAAACAGAACACAAGCAAAGGAAGAAAGGACAAGCATACCTGCCATCCTGGGTTACTACCAGACTATAAAATGCTGGCAATCAGTTACAATCTGGGGTGATAACTTTTTTTTTTAACTATTTTTTGTGTATTTGGTGAAAGTTTACACAGCAAATTAGGCTCCCGTTTGACAATTTCTACACAAATCGTTCAGCGACATTAGTTCCATTTTTCACAATATGTCAACGTTCTCTTTAATTGTGTTCTGGTTGTTCAGTTTCCAGTACTCTAGTTTCCCTTCCCCCTTATCTTCTCATCTTTGCTTTAGAGTAACTGTTGACCTTTTGGTCTCATATAGATGATTTTTTAATGGAGCACCATATTCACGGATAATATCCTGTATTTTCTGTGCCAATCTGTTACTTCACTAAATGGTGACCTGAGGGGATAGTTTCAGTTCAGGGTGTAAAGAATATCTCAGGGCAATAGTCTCAGGGAGTCCTCTAGTTTCAACTGGTCCATTAAGTCTGGACTTTTTAAGAATCTGAGTTGTGTTCCACGTTCTTCTCCTGTTCTATCAGGGTCCATCTACTGTGGCCCTGATTAGAACGGTCAGTAATAGTAGCTGGGCACCATCTAGTTCTTCTGGTCTCAGGGTAGATGAGGCCATGACTCGTATAGGCTATTAGCCCTGTAGACTAGTTTCTTCTCCGAGACTTTGGTTTCCTTCTTACTCTTTGCTCCTGAAGAGTAGAAACCAATAGTTTTATCTTAGATGGCTGCTCGCAAGTTTTTAAGACCCCAGACACTACTCACCTCACTAGGATGTAGAACATGAACTCTGTGGTGCCAGCTGATTGAGTTGTCCCATGAGACTAAGGTCCTAAGCCTTCAAACCCGGAAAACCAGTCTCACAAGGTGTTTGGTTATGTCTGAGAAGTATCTGTAACTGTGTCCTCTATGAATATATATGTATGCACACACATATCTGTAGGCACATGTACATATAGATACGTCTATCTGTGCACACGTATGTACACACTCGTACCTATCTGTACACATACATGCCTATACACCTACATGTGACCATACACTGGTTTTTTTTGGTTATTATTGGTGTTGTTGCTGAATTATATATGCCATATTCTTTAGCATAAACATCCTTTTCTCTTGTGTACTTCTTAGTGACACCATTTACTTTGGTCAAGCTGTGCTCATTATACCCACATTCTGTGCTACCTTTCCCGTCACCAAAAATAACAAGTATCTATGATCTAGAGAGTGATCCCCCTGCCCATCCCTGGTCACTACCAATGAACACTGGTCTCTCTCTATATCTTATCTATTCTTGTCTTCTTATAAAAGGGAGATCATACAATATTTGTAGAGTGATAATTCTCTGAAGGCTCTCTTCCAAAATTAACTTCTCCAAACCAACATTGCTAAAATCAGACCTGGCGCTGGTAATCAGGGAAAGCACAAGTAACATGGGATGAGATGATCTGAACACTCCTCTATCATACAAAGATGAGGAAGGAGCGGGGAGGTTTAAGCCAGCCCTGGATGCTTTGCTCAAACAAGTTAACATGAAAGTTTTGCAAAACTGAAAGTGCTGTGCATTTCAGCTGTGACTGGCTTCCAGCCACATTCAGCTTCAATTGCGTTAAGTGAGCCCCCAGCCCTGTGCTGTGGAAAGTCCACTGGACCAGGTGACCAGGCCCAATCATGCCACTTACTTGCTCTGTGACAACCTCAGGACAGTTAATCATTTGAATCTTGATTTCCTCATAAGGACAAAAAATTTGGACTAGATTGTCTCCAAGGTCCCCTTGAAATTCTAATGATAATAAGTAAGCCTCAAGACTTTTAATTCTTACAAGATTAGTTATACCTTCTTCCTTCTTTTGGACTCTTCCTCTATGTACTACACACACTGAGCCAAGCTAACCCAACACTAAGTGCCTTTGATACACACACAGCACGATGTGGCCACAACTAAAAGTGAAAGCTAAAGACTTCACAGTATACTTTCCTGGGATTACAGGGGAAAAGTACAGAAGATGAAGATTGCTTTTCTTTTCAATAAGCTTTCCAAGAAAGTGAAACCCTCAGGCACTCCCGTTGCTCTGTCCCACAGGCTCTGCTAAAGGCAGCCCAGACCCCAGGCCCATCTGTCAGCAGTGACCACGACTTCAGGGGACTGGCTCCTACCCTCGCGTCCGGACTCTGAAGTCTGCGTGTAGTCCAGGGAGTTGGGCAGGCTCTGGCTCCGGCCATGGCGCTGAGTTCGTTTCCACCGCTGGATGTAAAGGGCGCACAGGAATCCAAGGCCCGCGGCGGTGCCCAGCAACAGCCCCAGGCCCGTGCGGGCGCCGCCCAGGACCCCCAGTCTAGACATCCTGTACCTGCAGCCCGCGCGAGCCACGGGAAGAAGGTGAGGTTAGGGGTAGGAAGAATTTGGGGAGGAAACAGATTCGTGAGCCTGACTCACCCACCCCCAAGGCCAAACCCCTGGAGATACCTCCTTGCCCAAACCCTTTGCTTCCGACTACCCTCACCCCAGTGCGGACCCTAAGGCTCTGCCAGCCGCTGTGCCTGGACTACCGCGCCTTTCACCCAGCCTGGACGCAGCCTCCCCTCCAGCACACCCCCTAGCCCAGATCAAGGAGTGCGGCTTCTGAGCCTCCAACCCCCGCCTCAGCCTACCCGCACGGCAGTGTGCGACCTCGCTGCCCTGCCCGCCAACTCCCGGCCTCCCCAGCGCTTGGCCTCGCAGGAGATTAACTTCCACCCTCGGACTCTTACCGGGCCCGTCGCCACCATGGCAGCAACCACCGCCGCCCTCGCCTCACACTGTCAAGGACCGTGACGTCATTAAACGGCGCCTTCCATTCCGCGCGCTGTAGGAAGACGCCGTGAGATGACCACTGAGGCCCCGCCCCCGGCCGGGCACCTCCTAGGGGCGGGGCCACGGGGGAGACGTCCAGTGGGCGGAGCCAGCAGAGAGCGGGAAAGGGAAACCGAGAGAGGAGAAGGGAGGGGAAGGGCTGAGAGCCGGGAGGCGCGACCCAAGCGCCCTTCACGGTCTGGTCAGCTGAGGCTCCATTTCCCTTCAGTCACACTAAATTGCTTGCTGTTCCCTAGTATGCTTCGCATTTTTACGCTTTCTACCTTTGCTGCCACTGTTACTTCTGCGTAGAATGACCCCTTCTCTACCTGAAAAACGCCACCTCTCCCCACCTTAACACTGTCATTTCATTTCACTTAATTGTTTTTGGAATTTTTATCCATTTACTAGCAGTGGACAATAGCGCCTTTGGCAGATCTAATTGTAGAACAGGTTAATTGTTGGTTATCCACAAGATGTCCCTGAGTTGCTGCGGTCAGCTTCTGTCAGCTGACTTTTAAAAACTCAAATTATAGAGGAGTACACCCAGCACTAAAACATCTCAAACCTTATGTTGTCATTATTACACTAAGCGGGGACGGGGTCGTAAACTCTTTATCCATTTCCAGAATGTAAATGGAATCTTTGAAATTCATTTCTCTGATGATAATTTTTTTTAAACATTTGGGTGGATCAGACTTGATTGCCGATTGTCTAAATCAGTTCAGATACCATTTAGATTTGTTTGTTCGTCTGCTTGTTTTTAATATGTGGTGATCATTTTTTTCTGTGCCTACTAGTGGCCCATAGATTCTTTTATATTTCCACTTTTCTCATGTAATTTTCTGTAGCTCCTTGTAATTTTAGCAACTAGAAAGACTGACTTGAGGGGCTATAATTCCAACTTTATTGTCAGTGTTTCATAAGACTTAAAATCTAGTTTAGTGACAGCAAAATTTTGACTACATCTTATATTTATTTACCTTTTGTGACATATTTTACATATATAAGAGTATATTTAATTTATATGTACATTGTAAAGAATAAATTTAAAACACCTCCCAGCTTAAGGAACTGAACTTCGCCAATACCTCCTACCCATGTTTTTAAAATATTTTATTGACTGATGGACCACAGCTACCAAGGCCTCCACCAGACTGAGTCCAGTACAGCTAGATGGTGCCCGGCTACCACCACTGACTGCTCTTACCAGGATCACAACAGAAGGTTCTGGACAGAGCTGGAGAAGGATGTAGAACAAAATTCTAACACACAAAAAAAAGACCAGATTTACTGGCCTGAAAGAGACTGGAGAAACCCCAAGAGTATGGCCCCCAGACACCCTTTTAGCTCAGTAGTGAAGTCACTTCCGAGGTTCACTGTTCAGCCCGGGATTGGACAGCCCCATAAAAGAAAACGGGACTAATGAGGCACAGCAGTCCAGGGACAAGGACTAGAAGGCAGAAGGGGACAGGAAAGCTAGTGATAGGGAACCCAAGGTTGAGTAAGGATAGTGCTGACATGTAGTGGGGTTGTTAACCATTGTCATAGGGCAACATGTGCGCTAACTGTTTAATGAGAAACTATTTTGTTCTGTAAACCTTCATCTAAAGTGAGAATAGCAGCACAACTGGAAGAATGTAATTGATGTCACTGAATTGTGCATGTAGAAATTTTTTTTGAAATGGTGTATCTTTGGCTATGTATATTTTC
>NW_004444012.1:9051304-9056341 GCF_000243295.1 Trichechus manatus latirostris
TCTGTAAACCTTCCCCTAAAGTACAACAAAAAAAAAGAGAAAAAAAAATTTTATTGAGTTTTTGGAGAAAATTTACATAGCAAATTAGGTGCTCATTTAACCGTCTCTATACATTTTATTTGGAGCCCTGGTGGCACAGTGGTTAAGAGCTCAGCTGCTAACCAAAAGGTCGGCAGTTCAAATCCAGCAGGGGCTCCTTGGAAACACTTTGGGTTAGTTCTACTCTGTCCTACAGGGTCGCTATGAGTCAGAATCAACTCAAAGGCAATAAGTTTGGTTTGCTTTTGGTACACATATTATTCAGTGACATTGGTTACAGTTTGCACAACGTATCAGCGTTCTCATTATTTCCATTCTGGTTGTTCTGTTTCCATTAATCTAGCTTCCTTTTCCCCCCTTACCTTCTCATCTTTGGCCTAGGCCTACTTATTTTTTAAGATCCACTTCAATTAATACCTCTTGAGATATTGTCCTAGTCATCTAGTGCTGCTCTAACAGAAATACCAAAGATGGATGGCTTTAACAAAGAGAAGTTTATTCTCTCACAGTTCACTAGGGTACAAGTCCAAATGCACAGCATCAGCTCCAGCGGAACGCTTTCTCTGTCGGCTCTGGAGGAAGGTCCTTGTGATGCACCAGTCTTCTCTTGGTCTGGGAGCATCTCAGCACAGGAACCTCAGGTCCAAACGAAGCACTCTGCTCCCAGCACTGCCTTCTTGGTGGTGTGAGGTTCCTATGTCTCTCTGCTCGATTTGCTCTTTTATAGCTCCAAAGAGATTGGCTTAAGACACTAGCTAATCTTGTAGACCTCATCAACATAACTGCGGCTAATCCATTTTATTATATCATAGTGATAGAGTTTACAACACATAGGGAAATCACATCAGATAATAAAATGGTAGACAATCATACAATACTGGGAATCATGACCTAGCCAAGTTGACAGATATTTTGGGGGGACACAATTCAATCCATAGCAGATATACTAAAGGATTGTCTTAGGCATCCAGTGCTGCTCTAACAGAAATACCACAAGTGGATGGCTTTAACAGAGAGAAGTTTATTCTCTCACAGTCCAGTAGGCTAGAAGTCTGAATTCAGGGCGCTGGCTCCAGGGGAAGGCCTTCTCTCTCTGTCGGCTCTGGAGGAAGGTCCTTGTGATGCACCAGTCTTCCCTTGGTCTGGGAGCATCTCAGCACAGGAACCTCAGGTCCAAAGGACACGCTCTGCTCCCAGCACTGCTTTCTTGGTGGTATGAGGTCCCCTCTCTGCTCAATTCTCTGTTTTATATCTCAAAAGAGATTGGCTTAAGACACTATCTAATCTTGTAGATCTCATCAGTGTAACTGCCACTAATCCATCTCATTACACCATAGTGATAGGATTTATAACACATAGGGAAATCACATCAGATAATAAAATGGTAGACAATCATACAATACTGGGCATCATGACCTAGCCAAGTTGACAGATGTTTTTGGGGGACACAGTTGAATCCATGACAGGTATTAACTATGATTGTCTTCATAAAGAGAAAAGAGTGTTTTCATATTCTTTTTACACACTTGGGTTTTTTTATTCTCTCTCTCATTTTTTAAAATAATAAGTATGTATTTCTTTTGTAATAAGAAAAAAATATATTAACTTGATTTTGGAGAGAATAAAACCTCACTTCCTCGGAGAAACCTTCCCAGACCTTGGTGGAATTATTCTTTGTATCTGTCTTTGTTCCAAGGCTTATTTACTTCCATTACACTTGGATCTATGATTCGTTAATTTCTAGTCTGTCTACCCCGCTGGACCACTCCCTTTTCCAGGACGAGATTCAGGCCTGATTCATCTCAATGTCCCCTCTACCTCGCACAGCTCTAATGCAGAGAGCCATCCAGAAAAGCTAAAGGGAGGAGGGAAGAAAAGAAGGAATGGCCACCATCCAGGCCCGGCCACTTCAGTGACGCTTTCTCAGACTTGATGAAAAGCTGAGTTGCAGGGGGACAATTGCTCCTCTCCTTATAGGGAAGTAGCACTGCCAGATAAACTGATCGTCTACAGTGGGAGGGGAGGCCAGATGCGCAGACCAAGCAGGGGAATTCATTTCCCTCTAGATATTAAAGATGTTATCTGGCGGGCATGTGGCCTCAGGAGCAATCAGCAGTGGGGTGGGCTGTTCTGGATGAGCTCTTTATCTTACGCTGCATCTGCAAGCCAGCTTTGCAAATCCAATAAAGCTCTTGGCAGCCTCAGATACACACTGGCCTCCTGTCTCCTCCCACCCCCTCCATAGCCCTGGCTGAAAGAGGCAAACAGAGCAGACCCCAAAGTCCTGTTCCTGCTCCCTGCCCAGAACATGAGACCCTCATGCACCTGGCTCTTCTCAGGGACGTGACATAGTCAAATGCCTTGGGAAGGTGGCCTTAACCCCTGCAGCTCACCCCCAACGTTCTTGACACTTTTAAAAGTTGCTCTTAATTTTATTGAATACAAAAGAATCTTTGCAATACATGTATGAAGAATAACAGTACAACAATAACCCCCTGCACCCACCTCCTAGTGCCAGAATTACTTTTGCCTTTTAAGAACTGCTTCATGTCCTACCTCTCTCAGAGGCAGACGTTACCCTAAATATTATATTTATCATTTTGGTGTGATGGATCACTTTTATATGGCCTTTCTCACCATAGTCTTGTAACTACTACCAAATGATTGAGTGGGAATATGCAAATAAGGTGCTTGTGGCCAGCCAAGGGGATTGGACAGCTTGCTAATAATGTAAATAAGGTGCATGGCACCCTTGTGGGGGTGGGACCATGCAAATAAGGTATATAGAATCCTAACTAGGGGATTGGTCAGTTTTGCCATCCTAGAAAAAAAAACGAAACCCATTGCCATCAAGCCGATTCTGAATCCTGCTAGGCTTAAAATGAACTACCCCGGAGGAGGAAATGGGGGACTTCACTATCAAGAAGAAAAAGAAGAGAAAGGAGCAAAACACATCCTTTAAACCTAGAGTCCCTGTGCTGAGAACCTCCTAGACCCGGGAGACATAGACAGAGAGCTGTAACACCAGAGACAAAGCAGTGGCAGAGAAGCAGCAGCAACAGAACAAGGAGACTGGCGCCAGACAGAGCAGTGAGCTTCCCAGCCCATGGAGTAAGGTGGTTACAGTGGATGTGCTGCCCCCCGGAAGGAGAGAGCTGAGCACCTTTCGGCAAGAGGCTTCCTAGTGGAGTGAGGTGCCCACGGGCACTTGCCAACGGAGCTAGGCTTGCCGACTCACAACTCACAGAGTGAGAGAGCTGAGAGCCGTCAGGCCAAGGATTGCTGGCAGAGTGGGGCGCCCTTGAGGAACTTATTGACAGAGCGAAAGAGCTTTGTAACACTTGCCTAAGCAGGGCAGAGGCCCGACTGAGGGGGCTGAGGGCCAGAGAGAGGCCTGCCTGTGGGCATGGCTGAAAGGGGGCTATTCTGATCAAAGAACTATATCCTGAGTCATCCCTGACCCTGAATTATAACTCGTTACTTCCCTAATAAACCCCATAATTGTATTGTCTTGTTAGTTCTGTGAGGCCATTGCAACGAATTATCGAACCCAGCAGAGAAGTAGAGAGTGCTGTGGGAGAGACGGCTGGGGTCAGAATTGGTAAAAAGATTGGAGAAAGGAAGTGTGTCTGACCTCCACTTCATAGGAATCAGCCTTGGGATGATGCTGATGACGATTCCCTTACCCCCTTGTGAAGACAAGGAGGTCTGATGCTGACGCCTTGCCATTTTTCCAACCATTCCCTTACCTTTCTTTCTAAGGATTCCTGGTGGAACACTGTTAAGCGTTCGGCTGCTAACTGGAAGGTCGTCGGTTTGAACCTACCAGCTGCTCTTCAGAAGAAAGATGTGGCAGTCTGCTTCTGTAAAGATTACAGCCTGGGAAACCCGATGGGACAGCTCTACTCTGTCCTATAGGGTCACTCTTCCATTTTTGATGAGTCGACATCAACTCAGTGGCAACTGGTACCTTTCTTTAGGAGTCCCCGGGGGGTGCAGATGGTTAACGTACTTGGCTGCTAACCAAAAGATTGGAGATTCAAGTACACCCAGAGGCACTTCAGAAGAAAGGCCTGGTGATCTACTTTTGAAAAATCAGCCACTGGAAACTCCATGGAGCACAGTTCAACTGGACGGCAACTGGTTACCTTTCTTTACAATCTGACCACATGTTTTTATCCCCAAACAATGTATTGTTCAGTTTTGCATATTTTGTGCTTTATGTACATAGAACTATTCTACATTTTTCCCAAGATTTGCTTTTATATTGTGCAGCATTTTCATTACTATATATTTTCCATTGTATGAATCTATCAAACCTTTTAATCTATTCTACCTTTCCAGCTTTTTGCTAATTACAGACAGTGCTGCCATGACCATTTTTGTACATGTGTCCTGCCGTGTGTGAGCAAGATTTTCCTGTGGTTTTTATTTTTTTATTATTGTTGTAATTAAATGAAGTTTATATTTCAAGTTAGTCTCCCATACAAATTTTTTTTTTTTTACATACGTTGTTATGAGACCCCAACCGCTCACCCTATTCTGCATGAGCACACTCCTCCCCTCCGACCCTGATTCCCCAAGAACATTCAACCAGCTCCTAACTCTCTCTGCCTTCCCATCTCACCTCTGGACAGAAGCTGCCCGTTTGGTCTCTTGTGACTGCTTGACTAAGAGGCACACTTTTCACGAGTATCACTTTATGTTCCACAGTCCAGTCCAATCCCTGTCTGAAGAGTTGGCCTCAGAAATTGTTTTAGTTGTGGGGTGATAGAGAGTCCTGGGGCCATGCCTTCCGGGGCACCTCCAGTCTCAGTCAGACCATTAAGTCTGGTCTTCTTACTAGAACATGAGTTCTGCATCCCATCGTTCTACTGCTCCATCAGGGACCCTCTGCTGTGTTCCCTGTCAGGACGTTCATTGGTGGTAGCCGGGCACCATCTAGTTCTTCTGGTCTCAGGCTGATGAAGTCTCTGGTTTATGTGGCCCATTCTGTCT
>NW_004444012.1:9056441-9088197 GCF_000243295.1 Trichechus manatus latirostris
AGTACTTTCCTTGTGTCTTTGGTGTTCTTCATTCTCCTTTACTCCAGGTGGTTGGGACCAATTGACGGATCTTAGATGGCCGCTTACAAGCTTTTAAGACTCCAGACGCCACTCACCAAAGTAGGATTCCTGTAGTTTTTATGTAGGAGAGGTTTGGGCTAGGTCATACGGTATGCACATCTTCAACTTCACTCCTCAAACCAAACCAAATCCACTGCCGTCGAGTGGATTCCAACTCACAGCGGCCCTATAGGACAGAGTAGAAGTGGCCTGTAGGGCTTCCAAGGCTGTAAATCTCTACGGAAGCAGACTGCCACATCTTTCTCCCACGGAGCAGATGGTAAGTTCCAACCGCTGATCTTTTGCTTGGCAGTCAAGTGCTTTAACCATTGCGCTACCAGGGCTCCGATTCAGCTTCACTGTGTCAAATTATTTTCCAAAGTGATTACATCAGTGGTACCAATTTGCATTCCCAGCAGTAGTACGTGTTCTAGTTGCTCTCTATCTTCACCCACACTTGATATTTACAGACTTTGTGTGTGTGTGCTAATCTGTAAAACAGGATCTCACTGTGCTTTAAAATGTGGTTGGATTTGCATTTCCCAATTGCTAATGATGTTGAGCATCTTGTTGTATGTTTATTGGCCGTTTCCATTTCCTCTTTTGTGAAGCGCCTATTCATTTGCCCAAGTTTCATCTGTTGCTTTATCTTTTTCACACTGACTTGTAGGAATTCTTTACATACCCTGGGCATTAATTCAACGTTGGTTTTGACAAATCCTTTGTTAAACACGAATATGTCTTATCTCCAGCTAAATTGTTAGTCCTGGAGCCCTGTGGTGCAGTGGTTAAGAGCTTGGCTGCTGACCAAAAGATTGGTAGTTCAAATCCACCTGCCACTCCTTGGAAACCCTATGAGGCAGTTCTACTCTGTTCTATAGGGTCTTTAAGATTACACCTTCCTATGTCCCTTGTAGCTCTCTGTACATCCATCAAAAGTGCTGCAGGCACAGAGCATGCTCTATAAATACTCATTGATGGAAGTGATGATTTTTCAGGGGCCAGGGAAGGGAAGGTTATAGGATGGGTTTTTGTTTGTTTGTTTTCTTTGTTTTGACGTCTTTTTTAGAGACCCAATCACAACAGTGCAGATCAAGAATGTTGAGTTGTCAGATTTTGATACATCCGGAGGACGGCATGGACGCATCGCTATGAACTCGCTGCTCTCTCATTGGTAGCAGGTGCTGGTAAGATTTGTCATTTGCCCCAGGTGTTGCCTTGCTGTCGCCTGCGCGTGCGCTGGGTCTCTCCAACCGCGAGGGAAGCTCTCAGAAGGGCCAGGTTCCATCCATTTAAGCCACTCCAGCCCTGGTACCCAGCCAAGCACTCCGTTCCTTACAGATTTACTTGTAGGGCGACCGAAATACGAGGGAACGCTGCTGTACTAGGAATTCCAGCCAGGGAGGTGGAAATGCCCATTGCGCCGGGGTGGTATTTTAGCTGTAGCATTCAGGACAAGCCACAAGCCTCCTACCCTCGCCTCCCGTGCGCTGAGAAATCAATGGAGAATGAGCAGAAGTGTCTTGGGGAGGGAAGTGGGGATCCGCTAAAAGCTTTAGAGGTGACCCTGGGCGGGGTGGGCTGGAGCATGGAGAGGCTTCAGCGGGATCGCCGTTTGCTCTCTGCTCTGCTTCACAGGTATGGGGGTGGGACCAACAGGACTTTGGAACCTGTTGCTCGAGGTGTTGAAGTAAGAGGGCGCAGGGTCAACAGGCGCTCTTGGCGCAACAGCAGGCCGCGGCCAGCCGAGCCCGCCCAGCCACCCCCGCCTCCCGGCCGTGGTGCGGGCACACCGCACACACACCCCCACCGCCTCGCAGTCCAAGTCTGCTGCCCCCAGGGCAGGGGCGGCCCCAACCGCCGAGGGCAGGGGCGCGTCACGGCGCCCGCTCCCGATTGGCCGGAGGCGCGGTCACCGCCCGGCGCTCGGGGATTGGCGCCGCCCGAGGCCAGAGCAGGAGTAACCGGGCCCCGCGGCTGGTTGCAGTCCTGAAGCCCGAGGGGCTGGCGTCGGCTCGGAGTCGGAAGCCGCGGGGTGGGAGGCCGGCCGTGACGCACGCACCATGCCCTACCTGCTCATCAGCACCCAGATCCGCATGGTGAGTACCGGCCGCCGGTGAGTTCCAGCCGCGCCTGGGCCCCAGGGTGGCAGCGCCCACCGGTGGCTGGACCCCGAGCCCCCCTGGGGCACGCCTCCTCGGGCCGCCAGGAGGGAAACTGGGGCTGCGGACTAAGCCCTGCTCCGACGCCCAAGACTCAGGAAGCTCTGGCCCGCCCGGAGCCTCCATGGCCGCGAAGGGGGCTGGGTGCATGCGTCCCGGCGATGGAGCGACCTCTGGCGCCTCCAGTCCTACCGGTCCGGTAGCTCCGAGCCTCCGGGAGCGACCCAGAGAGCCCTGGCCCCACACAGAGCCGCTCCGCAGGAAAAAAGAGAGAAACAGCCTTGGAAAAGAAAAGGACGCGGTAACGCGCTGAAACACCTGTGCCGAGTCCCTGGCTCACACACAGCCACTAAATGCACCTTTAGGCGCTTCCAGGAAGGGCTTAACTTCAGAATGATGTGGCTGGGTTTCCTAGCTGGGCAGCTGGATGCCCCTCTCCCCCTCTCACGCCCCCGTGCTCAGGTGATCCATCAGAGGGTACACAGCTCTCCTGGGGTGAAGGAAACAGCAGGCGGTCACCCCATGGCCAGGAGAGGTCTTGGCGGTGCCCTAGGGCGGTTGTTTAAGCAGCCCCTGAGGAGTGGTTAAAATGCGGCTTCCTGGGCCCCTTTCTAGCCCTCCTGAGACAGTCTAGGTGTGGGTCCTGGACTCCTGCCCTCAGGTGATTCTTTTTTCTTTTCCTTTGAAAAATATAACAGCTTTATTGAGACAATTCACACAGCACACAATTCACCCATTTGAAGTATACAATGCACAATAGTATATTCAGAGTTGTGTGACCGTCACCATCATTTTAGAACATTTTATCACCCCAAAAGGAAAGTCCATACCCGTTAGCAGTCACTCCCCTTTTCGCTCAGTCCCCATCCCCCAGCCCTAGTCAATGGCTCATCAACCTTCTGTCCCCAGATTTGCCTCTTCTGGGCGTTCATAGAAATGAAACCATACAGTACATGGTCTTCTGTGTCTGGCTTCTCTCCTTCCGCGTGTTTTAAAGGTTCAACCATATGGATGCGTGTATCAGTACTTCATCCTTTCATTGCCGAATGATATTCCATAGCTATACCAAGTTTTATTTATCCATTCACTTTTTGAAGGGCATTTGGGTTATTTCCACTTTTTGGCTATTTTGAATAATGCCGCCATAAACATTCATGTACACGATTTTGTGTGGACATTTGTTTGCATTTCTTTTGTTCCCTAGGTGATTCTGACACACACAAACATGGGTGGTGGGGCCTAGCGGGAAGGTGCCACTATTCAGGCAATGCCCAGCTCAGCTTAGAGGGGGCTAGGGAAGCCCCCATTGCCAGCCGGGTTGTGGGATCACTGACAAGCTGCACCCCTTCCTTCCCAGTTTGTGTCAGCCCCCCAAGGGTCCTTCCCCCTCCTCCAGCCTTTAACAGAAGCTGGTCAGGACCTGCAGGCAGGGCGGAAGCAGAGGTGAGGCCTTCCATCTCTGCCTGGCAGCCAACTAAGCCACTGTGGCTTCCCTTGCAGGAGGTGGGCCCCACCATGGTCGGGGACGAGCACTCGGACCCGGAGCTGATGCAGCATCTCGGGGCCTCAAAGAGAAGCGTCCTGGGAAACAACTTGTAAGTCATGGAATCCCTCAGTGCCTTCTCCCTGCCAGCTCCTAGACTTGCCCCTGGTCCCTTTACACAACCACCAAACCCAGGGCCCGCGCCACTGCCCAGCCTCGGGGCCCGTCTGCCTGTGCCCTGGGCTCTGTTCTCTGTAGGGTCCATCCTGTACCCCCAGCACCTGCTCGCTCTGCAAGCTTTCCCGCTGGCCCTCCCTTCACGAGGCGTCCTTAGAACACCAGCACAGAGTCCAGTTCGCTGGGTATGGGACTCCATAAGCAGATGCTTCTTGCTCTGCCCTTACAGCGCTAAGCTGGACCCTCAAGGCAAAGGTAGGCACAGAGAGGAGGATTTCTGTCTCAGAAATAGCTGGGTGAGTCATGACACCAAGCCCTAGAAATGGAGAGCAGGAAGCCTGGACCCCACTTCAGCTGCCTGGGGACTCGGCTGTTCCCTGGGCATCCTTCACACCACCGCCATGTAAACTGTGCTCGTGGCTCCCTCACCCCTCCCGCCCTGTGTGGGGAGAAGCCTGGCTCGGAACTCCTGAGAGGAGCTGCCAGAGGGAGTCTCAAGTTCAAAGGGGAAAGAGAAGGCGAGCTGATCCCAGCCCTTATATCAAGGTTGCAGGCAGAAGCCAACCGCTAACCCTTTGTTGGGAGGGGTTTGCCTTGAGATGGCTGGCCTGGGGCTTTCAGCCTTGATCTGCTCACTGGCCCCCAGCATTAACTAGCCTGAAAGAAGGGGAGCCCAGCATTCCTGATGCCAGCAGCAGCTGCAGAGTCGGGAGCTGGTCAACCTGGACCTCGTTGCTCCAGGACTCAGGACTCGGGCAGAGGAGCCATCCGGGAGAGCAGGCCACGCTTTCTGACCTGTGGTGGCTAAAGGCACGCATGGCTGCTGTCAGGCTAACGCAGGTCCTACTGCCTGACACTGGGAAAGCTTTCTCGCTTATAGAATGGGGACAGTTACAGTCCCTCGTTAGGTTGTTGGGATAAGTGCGATTTTGCGTGTAAAGTGCTCAGCGGGGAGGGCTGGGGGCCATGCTCGGCCAGGCGCGTGAAGCACCTAGATGTCAGGACTGAGTGTTCCCGGCACCGCTGTGCCTGAGGCCGACCTAGCTTTGTACACGGAGCTTGCTCTGTGTGCCCCTCAGGCCACCCCTGCCTGGTCTCTTCGCAGCTGTGAGTACTACGTCAACGACCCTCCTCGCATAGTCCTGGACAAGCTGGAGCGCAGGGGCTTCCGTGTGCTGAGCATGACAGGGGTGGGCCAGACGCTGGTGTGGTGTCTGCACAAGGAGTGAGCTGCAGGAGCCGACTGGTTTGGAGCGGCAACCGTGGGCCCAGGCCTGCCTCACCGACCACCCTGCTCCTCTTCCCAGACCGTCACTGGCCTCGGTCCGGCACCGATGGGCAGGGACGGCTTTCTCTGACACCCGGCCTCAGTCAGTCAGGGAGGGCAGGGCCCCTAGCCTGGTGCTCCCGAAGGCCCTGGAGTATGCCATGTTCTGTGGGCAGCATGAGGGGCCCAGCCCAGAGCCTGGCACCCCAGTCTGGGACGCCCAGGCTGCGTCCTGTGTAGCTAGTCCAACAAGCTAATAAAGG
This sequence comes from Trichechus manatus latirostris, assembly GCF_000243295.1. Lineage (NCBI taxonomy): Eukaryota > Metazoa > Chordata > Mammalia > Sirenia > Trichechidae > Trichechus > Trichechus manatus. The sequence goes on from NW_004444012.1 coordinate 9,061,854, forward strand.
GCTGTGATGAATGGTTGCTCTTCTGCTCTGCTTACCACCGACTCTCACTACTGGAGCCCTTCCCTGGGGTCAGCCCGCTCCCGGAGAGGAGACCCGGGCCTGCTTGGAGGGAGGCCTCTGAGGCAGAGCCCTGACACCAGGGCCGTGCTCGGGCAGGTAGCACCCTACACCCGTGTACGTAATAGGCACAAACTCTTAAAAAACAAAGTTTATTGGTGATGTTTAAGAAAAGAGATGCACGGTGGGAGGGGCTGGAGCCCGGGGCTACGTGGGTGGCCCCTCCTTGTCCTCTTGCTCCATCCGGGCGATCAGCTGCTGCCGTTCGGCTGCCTGGCGCATGCGCATCATGACGAGGCTCTCATAGTCCCTCTCGGACAGCACTGAGCCCTGGTGGGTAGAGCAGGGACACCGGTCAGGGACACAGGACACAGCCCCAGAGACTCCAGGCTTCAGAGGATGGCGTCTAGGGTCAAGGACGGAGGTGGGCAGGGGTGCCCAGGAAAGCAGCAGGGAGCATCTAGAATACAGACTCATTCAGTCCTTCAAAACAGGCCGGCCTTGGGCCTCCAGGCTGGCTTCTCCCATCCGGCACCCCCTCCAGCCCATCTCAGTTAAGCCCGGCCCCGTCGCCCCGGCCCTCAGCATCTGCAGTCAGCTCTGCAGTCAGCTCTGGCTCACCTCTGTGTGAATCACTTCCCTGCTCTAGCCAGGGCCTCATCACCATTTCCTCTCAGCCCTTTAACACCCCTTCTTCCCCACCACGGGTCTGCCTCTCACAGGCTTCTGACGAAGTTGTCAGGTGCACAGAGTCGTTTGCCCAGTAGAGGTGACAGCACTGTCCGTTCCCGGCTCCCTGTCTTCCCTGTGGTTTGGCTCCGCTGAGGAGGCAGGAGAAGGGAGCCCTACCCTAGACATGGCCTCAAACAGTCCCACCCTAGGAGAGATAAACAAGCTGGGTCCGGCTGGCCTCCTAAAAATACATACCAGGCCTCCTGGAGGGCAGGGCCCCTGGCTTTTTCTTTTATGACCTTGCCAGCTTGGTGCGGGGGATTAAGGAGTGCTATGTTTTAATAATCAAAAGAATAACAAACAACCTTCTCAATGGGCTGAGGCTATGGGGTGGAGAAGCAGCTCTGCAGCAGAACCGGAGCTGCCAACCCCACGCCCTGATAAGGTCTGCAGTGGGAATTCAATCACTTCCTCCCTCTGCGGCTGAAGCTGTGTGAAGCCCACCTGAGTTGGCACGGGTGGGAGGGGGGCACCGAGCCAGGGGTTGCAAGATGCTTGGCCCTCCGTCAGGGGAGCAGGCTGCTGGGCCCTGTTCCACACTGGCACGCTCATGGAACAAACCAGGAAGGAAGCTTGGTGGTCAGTGACCCAGGAAATAAGAAGGGAGTGGCTGGGACTAAGAGGCCAAGCCCTGGCCAACTGGTTTGGAGTAAGGGCTGTAGAGAAACAGGAAGTATTACTCAGCCTGGACTCCCCCTGCCTCCTCCCACCTGCTCCACCCCTCCTCCTCTCTCCATCCCAGCCAGGCCACCTAAGCTGGACTCCTAGCACCAATGACCACTCCTGACAGCCCTCAAGGTGGTCTCGCCTCCTCCAGAGGACGGAGCCCAAACGGGGCCCAGGCCCCAGAGGGGAAGGACTAGAGTGCACGGGAAGGAGGCAGCAGGACCCTGGCCTTGAACCCCGGCTTTGAGCTGGTTCGACCCCCTGCTGAGAATCTGCATTTCCACCTCAGAATCTGCATCTTAACAAATCCCCAGGTGATTCTGCGCCTGCCAGGAGGCCGTCTGGAGAAAGCTAGGGAGGATGAGAAAGTGGGCGCCCAGGCTGGTGTCCCCTCCCCAGGTTAGCCTGCTCTGCCAGGGAAACCTGCAGTCACCCATGGCATGCCCCCAACCAGTCCTGGGAGGAGCTGAGCCCTTACAGGCATGGGGCCGCTCCCCCTCACACACCCTCTGCCCCTTCCCCCATACCTGCAGGCCCTGCTAATGAGGGCCTACCACCAGGCTCTGGGGCTGAGTCACCCACACTAGCGACCAGTTTCTCTTCCTTCCCCCATCACGGCTCCATGCTCCTGCCTTTCAGTAAGCTCCCGCCCTCCCTAGGCTCTTCCTTCCCAGACACACTGGGCTGGGCAGCCAGGCCCGTGGTGGCAGGAGCCTGATAAGAAAGGAAGCAGAGGTGACACATCAAGCAGGGCTGCCCCCAGACCAGTCCTCGGTGGAATCTGGGGCTCCCCACTGCCCTGGGGTGTGGGCCACAGCCGCCCCAAGCCCTGCACGTGGATGCTGCAATTACCTCTGAGCGTGAAACCCGGCTTCCCACTTGGCTGAGTCAGCCAAACACAAAGCACCTCGCCACCGCCACACGCCTGCACACACAGCCAAGCCACCAACCAGCGTCCAGGCAGTGCCGGCACTGCCCTAGAGACCAACAAGGGGCCAAAGAAACCACCAGACAGGGACACCCCCACTGTCCGTCCGACCCCTCCGCCTACGCAGGCCCCAGCCCGGCCCCTTGGACCCAGCACACTGGCTGGCCTGGCCCAGCCTGTGAAGACTCTTCTCTGACACCACAAGGCTGTCCTGACTCAGCTCCAGTAAGTGCTTCTCCTGCCTCTTGGGGTTTTTCCAGGGTTCCTCTGGGAAGCGCCTGCCTCTTCAGGAACTCCCAGCTTTCTGCTGTCCCGGACAGAAATGTGCCTCTGCTCTGGGCCTTGTCCCACCCTCCGAGATGCTGGCCAAAGGGCTGTGCTGAGCAGACACCCAGGGGCCTCTGCTTCTGGCCCACTAAGCCCTTCTCCCTGAATCTTGCAATTCACAGCTCCAGCTGGGCCCAGATGGTCACTAGCTGCTCCTGAACATCTGTCCACCGGGCTTCTGAGGGCCAGGCTTGTCTGCTGGCTCCCTGGGGCCCATGGAGACCTGGTGGAAAGGCTCCTTCCACAACACCTCCTTCTTCAAGCGGCTGAGCCTAAGGCGGCCGAGGCGACCACGGCAACAGAGCAGTGTGCCCAGCCAGGCCAGCACAGCTGGTGGTGACCATGAGGAATACAGCAACCGAGAGGTCATCCGGGAGCTGCGAGGGAGGCCAGACAGCCGGCGCCTCCCACTGTTGGGGGACGAGCAGCCCCGGGCCACGCTGCAGGCCCCACCCAAGCCCCCGCGCCTTTACCGAGAGACCTCCAGCTGCCCCAACATCCCGGAGCCCCCAGCCTCCTACACTGCTGCCTACCCTGCTACCCTGCCCTCGGCCCTCTCGCTGGCAGGCGCCCTCCACCAGTACTCGGAGGAGGGCCCTCTGGACACTGCCCCCTTCCAGGAGACGCCTGCCCCGGACCTCAGTGACCCCTTCTTCTCCTTCAAAGTGGACCTGGGGATTTCACTTCTCGAGGAAGTTCTACAGATTCTGAGGGAGCAATTGCCCAGTGAAGCCAGCTTCTGAATGAGGATGGGAAGAGGTGGGTGACCGTAACAGCTGGAAGCCTGGGGCCCAGGGGGTACAGTGGTGGACTGCGGAGAAGCTGGGGACAGGACCCCAGGCTCTGCCTGCCCTCTGGGCCCTGAAGAGTCACCCCAGAGTAGGGGGACAGAGGCGCAGAGGCAAGCTGGCAGGAACACTGAAGGAAGCTGGCGAGGCCGGGAGAGAAGACCGCACCCCGTAACCACAACACGCAGGCAGAGAGCCAGCAGAGGGCGAGGACGGCAGTGGGCACGCAGACTGAGCAGGACAGACGGTGCTGCTGTCGACAGAGAGGCCAGGAAAAGTTGGGGCAAAAGTGGTCCAACCCAAGCCAGAGAGGAAACGGGTGAGCCGGGCTTGGCCTGCACCTTCCAATGTGGTAGTCACTCGTTACATGTGACCATTTAAATTTAATTGAAATGAAATAAAATGAAAAATTCAGTTCCTCAGCTGCACTAGCCACATTTCAAACGCTCAGTAGCCGCGTATGGCTAGTGGCTACCACGCCGGGCAGCGCAGAACGGACGTCGACACTACTGCAGGAAGTTCTACGGGGCAGCGCCGGGCCAGACCGAGGCCTGGAGCCACCAGTGGCACTGATGGGGGAAGGGAGAACGGTGTGGGGGCTGCAAGGGGCAGGAGGGGCGGGCAGAGTAGGAAGAGACAGGCAGGGGGAGATACAGAGTATTACTCAGGAAAAAGGCCAACACCAACCGAGAGCCCAACAGGGGACCTGAGAGACTCAACCCGCCAGCACAGCTGTTGAGAGCAATCCCTGGTGCCCAAGGGAAGCAGCTCTGGGAATGTCAGCCAAAGGCATCAGACACAGCTTGCAAAGAGGGGCTCTGGAGAATTCCCAGAATTACTAGTGATGGGAGCCCTTGGGAAATGCAGCAAAAACAGTGGCAGATTTCCCTCCTCCCTCCCCACAAGCCTAGAGGAGAGGACTAGATCAGGGGATGGATAAGCGGCACGGTTGGTCTCCAGAAGCTTCCACCAGGACTGGGGAGCTCTGCCTTGCCTGAACCCTCTGATGAGGGGCCTGCTAACCAGGCGGTGTGGCTGTCCTGCCTCGTGGCCTGGCTGGAAGTCTTGAAACGAGGCCCCATAAGTTCTCTCCTGGGCTGTGTGGGTCTGACCCCCAGGCCTCTCCAAGTGAGGAGAGAGATGTACCCACAGCCCACGCCTGCAGCCTCCCTCTTTCCTCGTCCTCTTGTGTGGATTTCCCAGCAGCAAGGCTCCTCTGTGAATGCCGGAGATAATGAATAAAATGCTTATAACACAACCTGGAGAGTGTCACCTGGGGCTGTGAAGTGCTGGGACTTAAGGTAGGGGGATGAGGTCTCTAAGAAAGGTCCTGAGTCGGGCTCAGAACCAGTTCATTTCCCTCCCCTGTCAGGGTCTGGGACACACTCCCAGGAAGCTTCCCATCCTCACTCCATGTGGAGGGGCCCTAGGAGGCAGGGCTGGGCTGCCGGGCAACGGAGCAGAGATCCTGCCACCTGCTGGAGGAAGCTATAACCCATCAATCTGACGCTCACCCACAGACCGTCCCCCTCCCCACCCCCTCCCATGATTTCAGAGAAGAGCCAGACTTCCAGATCCTGCCTTCAAAGCTTTCTTGTCCCACCAAAGCAAGGGCAGGTGGGGCCTGGGGCAGATGAGGCCTGGGGCAGGTGGGGCCTGGGGCAAGCTGGGCCTGGGGGCAGGTAGGGCCAGGTGCCAGGTGGCCCAAGCCCTGCATCCAGGGCCATGGAGGGCTGAATAAAAGCCTTCATGAAGCTGTGAGGACTACGTGTTTGTGCTGGGCACACGTCAGCTGGAAGGTCTATATTCTTCACCACAAGTTGGGCGCCCAGACTCGGGCAGGCAGCATCCCAGTGTCAGCAGGGTAGCCGGAGGAATATTGCCTCGACACTGGTCCCTGTCTGGGGCAGCCACAGGCGTTATCCGGGAAAATGAAGCACTGGGGAAGGAAGCGGCTGCCTAGTCACCTGCTTCTTCCCTGCAGTACTGGAGCCTCTAGGTAACAAATGTTCCACACCAGAACCAAGCCACCTGGAGGCCATCCCTTTGGGTGATGGTGGGAGCCTGGATGTGGAGGGAAGCTAAAGTCTAAGGATGCTGCATAGGGTAGGGTCCCCAGGGCACTCAGAGAGGAAAGGGGGTCACAGAATCACAGCCCTTCTCACTGTGTTCCCTGACAACCCGAATTTGGGAGAAAGGGTCCCGAGAAAAGCCCAAACAGGATGTGGTCCCCCAAACCCAGAGCAGGCCCAGTTTGATGAGGACTGGCCCTTTACCTGTGACAGTCCTGGGTGGCTGGGGTCCACCGTGCCCTGGGGCTGTCCTTCCAACCAGGAGATCTTCAGAGGGTTATCGACCAGGCCCACCTCATTCTGGACAGCCAGCTCCTGCCAAACAGAGCATCCAGTCCTGGTTCCCACCAACCCAATCAGCTATGAAGTGGCTCTCTCCACCCCACAGAAAGAACCAGAACCAGCATTCGAGTTGTCCAAGCAGAGTCAGGCAACCCCAGCAACCTTCAAACAATGGTGTGCTGAAGCTCTGGTCCCTCTCGTGGGCGAGCGCTGGGCGTGAGCCTTCTGAATTTCAGGAGAGGAAGTAAGCAGAGCTGAAGCCGACAAGCTGGGGGGGTGCTGTCTCCCACTGGAGGAGGTGGGCATGGAGGCTGCAGCCAGCAAGCAGGGAAAAGTCTGCACTCTCCCTCAGCCCCCAGGGCGTCTCCCATCCAGCCCTTCATGCAGTGCGTCTACTCCTGAGAGTCGGGTAGGGGGTTCCGGGGAGCCGGGATCTGACCTGGCCCAGAGCTCCCTGGAAGTGTGGATCACCTGAGCTCAGAGGGTCCACAGAATCCGGTCCCCTGATCTAGAGTGACAGGGCTGCCAATGGCCCCCAAAGCCTCGTGCAGCACTCACCGCAGCCTTAACGGTCGCGAACTCCACCACTGCAGAGCCTGCCTTCTTCTTGGAAAGCACCAGGTTGAGAACCTCACCATACTGCGGGGACAAGAGAGGTCCCGGTAAGCGTGGTTTGGCCTTTGGCACCGACCAGCTCATGCCAGAGACAAGCCCGGGCTCCTGAGGCCCGCTGGGGCACTGTCCGCCGCAGCATAACTTCTTCTTTTTTTTTTTTTTTAATTGTTGTTGTAAATATATATATCACAAAACAATTGCCGATGTGACATTTTCCATGTGTATTATTTAGTGATATCAATGTACATTAATCGCGTTGTGCAACCCTCACCGTAATCACTGTCACATTTTGAGGGATAACTTATTATCAGGATCCCAGAGAAGAGAGATCAGAGATGGGAAAGAAAGGAATTTTTTCCAGGAATGCAGACAGACAGCAAAAAAGAGCTGGGCAAAGGACTGGGGACATGGTAGACTGGCAGAAAGGCCCAGTGGCCTCGGTGGGCTGGAGGTGAAGTGGGTCGCCTTTCACGTCAGATCCCGCCTCCCCTTCCCAACACTCTCAGCCAAGGCTTCTGCTTCCTAACGAATGGCCAGGGCTCGGCCGAGGCAGTGAAGGACAGGACGGCTGGAGGGGACCCAGGGTACACAGTGACAGGAGAACCGAGGCCTGGGAGAAGTCTCCAGGCTGCCCGATGGTCTACAAGACAGACAAAAAAAGGTAGGTAGACATGTTCAGGGAAGTCCAGGCATGGAGCGTAACCTGGGCTCTGGGCCGAGAGGATGGGGAAAGAAGGGAAGTCAGCAGGTAGACCTTCTGAAGAAGCCGCAGGAGGACATCTCTGGAGTAGCCACCTTTTGACTCGTCCTCCTTCCTGCACTTCCATTTTAGCTGAAAAGACAGCAGTGGGCGTCATCACTAAACACGGACCTTTGGCTTACAGTCTGAGCAGACACTCGCCTCGTCTTCAAGGAGGACCCCCCCAGAAACATTGCCCCTTGAACTCTGGTGGGCAGAGTGTCCTCTCCCCCTCTGCAATGCGCCCCGCCCTTAGAGAGCTTCTAGGGGGCGCTCTGCTCTGCTGCCGTCAGGGTTGAGAGCAGCCTTCCACGGCAGAGCTCACAGAGGAAGCTGACTCCCAGAAGCTGTAGAAGGGAAAGGATGGGGCAGTGGGTCCCCAGAGCCCTAGCATCCCCAGCCAGAACCCCCTGAGCCACAGGAAGCATCCGTTCTTGCTAGAGGAGGGGGTGTGAGGTGGCCCATGGATCCCACTAGGACTCACCTTTAGTTTGGGGGTTGCTTTGCCTTCAGTATTCTCTGCCTTTCCTAGAAAAATTGGGAAAAGAAGCAAGGTAGAGTATGAGGGAGTCAGAGGTTGTCCCAGAGATGACAAAGCCCAGAGGCAAGAAGGACCTAGTAAAGGTCACTCCTGACCACAGGCAGTATGTGTCCTGCCCTGGTGAGGGGCCTGGTGGGGACGTAGATGCCATCCCACCCCATCCCAGAGAGCTGCCACTCCAGGTGAGGTCTGCCCAGCTGCCTGTTACAGGGCACCCATGATTAGCACTCTCCACATGAAGTGCTGTGAACACCTCTGGGGGAGTTTGGGGGAGCAGGAGGTAGAGATATAAACCACACAATTCTACTGAAACAAGGTATTCCAGAGCCCTTTCCCCTGGTCATCTGCTCCAAAATAAAGCTAGCTGGCTAGGGACGAAGACAAACGGGGCCAGGAAGCCGGAGGCAGAGCGGAAAGCAGGCCCCAGAGAAGCAGTGGGAAGAAGAGACAGGTGCGTGTGTCAGGGCCAGGGTGCCATCGAGGTTCCGGCAGCCGGAAGCCCCACAGCTCCTCCACTCAGCAGCCAGTGTGCCCACTCCGGGCAGGTGGGTGTGACCAGCTCTCACCTCGCAATCTCTGTTCCCGCTCCTGGCGTATCTGCTCCTGGATCAGCCTCTGCTGTTCCTCCAGCTGCCGGGAACCTTCCTCTCGCAGGCGTTCGATCTGCAGAGCAGGGGTTGGGGATGACAACTCTGTGCAGATCCAGTTCCAAGTTTTCTCACCTTGTAAAGGTCCCTGACTTCCACCTGTAGGCTAGGGCTCAGCAACCTGTGGGCAGGACAGATTACCCAGATCCCCCAGAAGAAAGAGCATGTCCTCCCCGCCAGCGACAGCCACCTCCTCCCCAGCAGATGGCCTCAGGCCTGGCCGCTCACCTCTTGCTCCAGTGTCCTGGTGCTCCTTGTCTCCTCCTCCTCCTCATTCCCGTGGGCCTGCGCCTCCCGCTCCCGGGCCTCCAGGTCTAGGCACAAGGGTCGAAGGACCCAATTGCTGGTCCAAGCAATCTCGACATGGCCTCAGCCCACCCCAGCTCTGGCTGCTCCCCTGAAGTCCCACACAGGACAAAACCATCCAGTAGCCCTGCCTCCTCGCTCCATGCCCACACGCCCTCGAGTTGATTTCCACCGAGAGAAGTCATTGCACAGAAGAAGTGTGGGCTCAGCTGTGGCTTGCCCTAACCAAGCTGGTTCTCCCCAGTCAGTGCCCAGGGTGGGGGTGGGTAGTGTGTCAGCAGCCCCGGGCCACGTGTCAGGGGATGCCGGTGGGCGGAGCGGCTGGCCTCTGCTCCTGAGCTCTGGCGCCACAGCCTGACCTGGGACCCCTTTTGTCTCTGATTCTTTTCCTACCACTTAGCTGAGCTCCCGCCCCCGCCTCATCTTCACCAAGCCTCACGGGGGCCCTGGCTACAGTGGCTCCTGCCCATGTGAGCAGATTCTCTGTGAGGGCATCACCCTGGGTCCTTCCCACCTTCCAAGGGAAACCTGCTTGCTGCCCCAGGCCAGGCCAGCTGCTATGACGACCTTCTCTCAGGCTGGGACTCGCTGCTTCCTTCCTGTGTTCTTTACTTACCTACAACCTACCTTTTTTTTTTTTTTTTTCTGTAAAGAAATGGTACTACTGCGATGGCATATACACATATAAAATATATGGATATGAATAAGCAAGAAGAGGTGCTAACTGAGTAAAGAAATGCCTTGATCAATCTTACCGGGGTGATGAAAATGTTCTAAAACTGATTTATGGCCACAGTTGCACCACTCAGAAAATTTACTAAAAATTATTGAATTATATACTCGAAATGGATGAATTTTATGATATGTAAAATATAACTCAATATAAAAACAAAACAGTTGCCATCAACTCCAACTCATGGGAACCCCATGGGTGTCAGAGTAGAACTGTGCTCCACACAGGGTTTTCAATGGCTAATTTTTTTAAAGTAGATTGCCACGCCTTTCTTCCAAGGTGCCTCTGGGTAGACTCAAACTTCTAACCTTTTGGTTAGCAGCCAAGCGCATTAACCATTTGTACCACCCAGGGACAATATGTTCTTGTTGTTGCGTGCCGCTGAATCGATTCTGACTCATAGCAACCCTACAGGACAGAGTAGAACTGCCTCATAGGGTTTCCAAGGAGCAGCCGGTGGATTCGTACTGCCAACCTTTTGGTTAGCAGCCTGAGCTCTTAACCACTCTGCCACCAGGGCTCCAGGGACAATACAGCTGTTATAAAAAAAAAAAAGAACGAAAGAATGCCTGGACCTAGACGTCTTTGGATCCTTCTGAGGGAGCTTCTCAGAGTGAAAGTTCTGGGCAGGAATGAGGCTGGGACAAATGAAAAACACACAGCGTGGCACGGTGAACAAGAGTACTGATTCTAGTCAGACTGTGTGGGCTCACATCCCAGCTCCGGCAAGTCCTCATCCTCTCGGGGCCTCAGCTTCTCTGTCTATAAAGGATGGGTTTAGTAACACCCACTTCCTTGGACGGTTGTGATAATTAAAGGAAATAATAAAGCACGTCACAACGCTTGCTGTCACTGTTGTTAGGTGCCGTCAAGTCGGTTCGGACTCCTAGTGACACTGCACGCCAGAAGGCAACTCCGCCCTCCTGCGCCATCCTCACAATCGTTGCTATGCTTGGGCCCACTGTTGCAGCCACTGTGTCAGTCCATCTCGTCGAGGGTCCCAATCCTTCGCTAACAGTAAATCTAGCAATTGTTATTATTCCTAAGAGTATCCTTGGAATATCCTACCCCTGGGAACAGGGTTCTGCCAGAGCCTGGGTGGAGAGGCGTGGAGTGACTGAACGGAAGCTCCAGGAAGCAAGTTGACAAGATGGATGGACACGGCCGGGGGAGCAAACCCACGGCCCAGGGCTAGAGGCCACCTACCAAGCTTCACCTTCTTCCTTCTCTCTGTAAGTTTCTGGGTCCTCTCTGCTGCCTGCCTCTTGGCTTTCCTGACCTTGTCATATGCAGCCTGGCGGGAGGAAGGGACACAGAGCAGCGGGTCAGCCAGGGGACGCCAGTAAGGCCCAGCCATCTCCCTGGCGCCTCCCAAGGGCCTGCCTCTGCAGAGCCGCTGGGAGGCAGCCTGGTGACTGGGTCTCCAGGCTTGACAGCAAGGACTGTGCCACACGGCAGAGTGCAGATGATCAAAGCTGAAGGAAGCAAGTGGGCAACCACTCGTTGGTCAACCCAAGAAACCACAGGCCAGACAAATGAGGACGCGCTTACCCTGGCTGCAGCATCAGTCAGCACCTCTAAGGCCTGAGAAAGCTGGTGAAAGAGTTCAGCTAAACACAGGATCAAAAAAAAAGAGGAGAAGAGCAGGGTTAGACTCGGTGATGGTATGCTCCCTCAAAACAGCCCTTCCAAGAAGCCGCAGGCTGGCAGAAAAGCCAGTGTCAGCAGGTGACGGGCCAGCAAGGAAGGGTGAGTGTTTCAGCAGCTGAGCAGATGCCCCAACACGGGAGGTGAAGCCTGGGCCCCACTGCCCAAAAGGCAGGCTGTGTGCAGCTACACTCCCCAGCACCCGCTGGAGAGCTCAGCTCCAGGAAAACATAGTGCCCGTGCCCACGGGAGGCTCACCTGCTCTGGGATTATCCGGATTTTTGTCTGGGTGGCAGGAGAGGGCCTTCTGTCTGTATGCCTTCTTCACCTGGAAGAGTCAGAAGACACGGCCATTTGCTCCTTGCCCAGATCTCTCCCCGAGGGATGAACAGGAAAACCTCGCTAGAGTGATAAGGGAAATACAGGGGGTGCCCGCCATCACCCCTGAAAAGAGAGGCTGCTGGCTCCCACACCTACACGGTCACTTCACAACCACCACGGGGATTTGCAACGGAAGAGACTGTTTGTGGAGGGAGCCGGCCATTGCCCACCCGCGTAGAGCTGGGCCTGCTTCCAGCCCGGTGCATCTCACCCCAGTGGACGTCAAAGGGCTCCTGGAAGGGGTAGCAGTATAGTACCCTGGGTTTCTACAGCCACTTGGAAAAAGGTACTCTCACATACTCTCAGCAGGAGTGTACACTGGAACAAGCTTTCTGGAGGAACACTTAGTCATCGGATTTAAAAACTCCTCGGAATTGGGACTTGCAGAAGTATGCCAAAATAAACATACAAGGATGCTCACTGCAACACTGTTTATAATAGCCCCCAGCTGAAACTACTGCCCAAATCCACATTAACAGGGAGACTCATTAAAAAAACCATGATAGAGAAAAGTATCTCTAGGTGCTGACATAGAAAGATCTCTAAGGTACGCCGCGTGGAAAAAGCAAGGCTCAGAACAGACTACATAATATGATCACTTTTGAGTTTAAAACAAACAAATGAAATATTAATAGTTACAGATACTCCGGTAGGTATAGTTTTGTTTTTTTCTGAAAGCAATCATAAGAAACACGACAGTGGCTTCCTTTGGAGAGCCTGAAGCTGCGGGGGAAGGAAGTATGGATCTACTTCTCATTTATGCCTTCTGTAGTTCAAATTTTCAAACATAGAACAAGGCTTATTGTATTATCATGTTTTATTGTCAACAAGGGTTATCCTAATAGCGAGATTATGGCCCATTTTAAGTTTTCATTTTTGCATCTCCTTGTATTAAAGGTTAAAAAAAACAACCCTAATATTTCTTATATTGGTAAAAATAAACAAGCAAAGCTACCAAGATTCTCTTTCCTGTATTTGCTACATAGCTGTTCTAAGTGAAGACAGAAGAAGATCTCAGAATCTGCTCTGCCTCCTCAGGCCTCCAGCCCCCCACCTCGGCTCTGCCCATGCGATGTGCTGCTCCAGCCTCCTGGGAAAAGAAGCCTCTGGACCTAGAACTTCCAGAAGCAGCTAAGCAGACTGGCTTTCCTGGCTTCAAGATGGCCCCAATAAATACTTCTAAGCCAAAGTGCTAAATAAGGGTCTCCTGAGGCAGCCAGCCAGGTCTACCAGGAGAGGGCCTGCTGGGCAGGTGCCTGACTCAACTCCTGCCTCCACAGCCCAGTCAGGGCAGGCAGCCAACTTACCCAGGACCTGTGGGGGAGTGCTGCCACCTGCTGGGCCCTGGCAAGCACCAGGCCTTCATCTGCCAAGGCAACTAAAGGCCACTTGTGGCTTTCCTGACTGAGCTGGTCTCCTGACAAGCCTGGTCGTAGGACAGGCCTTGGGCATCAAGGGAGTAGATGTACCTCCCAGCCGCCCACCTCTGCACACACCTGACCTGCTTGCTCACCTCCCCACCCTACCCAATGAAGGGTTTACAAAAAAATGTTCTACATCCTACTTTGGTGAGTAGTGTCTGGGTCTTAAAAGCTTGTGAGCGGCCATCTAAAATACTCCACTGGTCCCACCCTGTCAGGAGCAAGGGAGAATGAAGAAAACCAAAGGTACAAGGGAAAGATTAGTCCGAAGGACTAATGGACCACAACTACCACAGCCTCCACCAGACTGAGTCCAGCACAACTAGATGGTGCCCGGCTTCCACCACTGACTGCTCTGACAGGGATCACAATAGAGGGTCCCAGACAGAGCTGGTGAAAAATGTAGAACAAAATTCTAACTTACAGAAAAAGACCAGACTTACTGGTCTGACAAGAGATTGGAGAAACCCCAAGAGTATGGCCTCTGGATACCCTTTTAACTCGGTACGAAGTCATCCTGAGGTTCACCGTTCAGCCAAAGATTAGACAGGCCCACAAAACAAATAATAATACATGTAGCCCAACCATGCACACAAGACTAAAAGGGGCAAGGACAAGAAGGCAGGAGGGGCAGGGAAGTGGGACACATGGAAATGAGGAACCCAGGACTGAGAAGCAGAGAGTGTTGACATGTGGCAGGGTTGGCAACCAATGTTACAAAACAATCTGTTTATTAATTGTTTATTGAGCAACTAATTTGCTCTGTAAACCTTCATCTAAAGCACTACATACATACATATAAAGTTAAAAAAACGAAGGGAGGGAGGTGATAGCTGTATATAAAGTCCTACATTTTAAATGTCATCTTTACTCTTCACGTCCCTTATTATTCGACTTTTCTCCCTTTTTTTGCTTTTGTGCTCCTGACCTCATTTCTTTTCATTGTGCCCCCGACCTTTCTTTTTTATTTTAAACCAGCCTTATCGTATATTTTTTATATTTTAGGGTCCTTTATTTGACTTTTTTTTCCCAATAAGTAAAACAATACAAAAAATATACAAAGAGAAAGCCAAACATCTAATGTTCTTTCCCATCTTCCCACTGCTCTCCTCAAGGTTCCAACATCAACTGGATGGGAGTATCCTTCCAAACCTTCCTCCCGGATCATCCAAACAAGTACATGCACCTACATACACTTAGAGGAGTCTTGTGTTTTGTTTCTGGCCTCTCTTTCTAACCCATCTTCTCTCTGATCCCATCTCTGCTCACTCTGAGGTAGGTGAAAGGACGAGGCAGGGAGAAGGGGCCCATCTCCTTGGGTGTCTATTGGCTCAATCTGCAACACTGCCCTTGGCATGAACTTCCTTAGGACTAGGATTAGTAGGTATGCCTTTAATGTGGAGGATTTTTTTTCTTTTGTACCCAGGAACTCTTTTACAGTAGTTCATATGTTCCTTTTTGTAAGTCTAAGAAGGAGAGCAGAAAAGAGAGACAAGAGCCAGTAAGAAAGTAAGATAAAACAGGTAGGGATGAGCTGGGTGGTAGCATATTCTTCATTTTCTATTTTTAAAATTTTTATTTGAGAGAATACTTTAGGGATTTTATTCTAAAAAAAATAAAACCAAACCCACTGCCATCAAGTCAATTCTAACTCATGGCGACCCTATAAGACAGAGTAGAACTGCCCCATAGGGTTTGCAAGGAGTGGCTGGTGGATTCGAACTGTCAAGCTTTTGGTTAGTAGCCAAGCTCTTAATCACTGTGCCACGAGGGCTCCTTTATTCTAAAGGAAAGATATTAAATATTGTTTTCTGTTTCATAATTAATTTACCTGTGGCCATCGAGCTGATTCTAACTCATAGTGACCCTACAGGACAGAGTAGAACTGCCCCATAGGGTTTCCAGGGCTGTAAATCTTTATGGAAGCCAACTACCACATCTTTCGCCCATGGAGCGGCTGGTGGGTTTGAACCACACACCTTTCAGTTAGCAGCTGAGCACTTAACCACTGAGCCACCAGGGCTCCTATAATTCATTCAGGATGTTATATATCCGAAAATTGGCTATTCACTGAAATAAGGAAACAAAATTGTTTAAAGTGAAAAATATCAATTATGTAATAATGGGAAATTAAGATACAAATATTAATTTGCTTCCTGATTCTCTTTTCAGAATTTGTTCCTCTGACAAATGTCATTGATAGTCTGTGAGGTAAAGAATTTGGGCTTTGTCCTTGGTTCCTAAGACGTAACCTATGCAACCCTGGCATTTCCCAGTGACTGAAATGTCTTTGATGAGGCTTCCAGACCACAGTGAGGGTTTATGCTAATGTTTATGCTTCTGGGCTGGCCAGGCCAGAAAGACCTACTGGAAAATCAGTGGACCTCAGAGAAGGGGAGCTGAAGGCTGAGTTCAATCAATCAAGGCTATATAATGAGGTCCCAGTAAAGGCTTGGAGAAGGAAGCTCCCAGGCTTCCTGGTTGATGATATACATCAAAGCACATGGGAGGGTAGGGCGTCCTTTTTGGGACGTGGAAACTCCGCACTGGGAACCTTTCCAGACCTTGCCCTATGTCTCTTCTTTTGTATCCTTTTTGCTGTAATAAAACTTTAGATATGGCACCTTCTGTGAGTTCTGTGAATTCTTCTAGTGAAATGTGGAACGCAAGGGAGTAGTGAAAGTCAGCAGGTCAGAAGTGAGGGGAATCCTGGGGATGCCTGAGGTTACGGAAGTGATGGGAGCCCCAGGGGCACCCGAGGTTCCAGACAGTATTCTGAGGGGGCAGAGGGAACTCCCCAGTTTGTAGCCAGCAGGTCAGACGTGAGGGCGTCACGGTGGCTCCCAAGATTGCATCTGGCATCTGAGGTCTTACACAGACTTGGTGGTCTGGAGGACCATGCCCTTTACTTGTGAGATCTGACCTCGCTCTGTGTGGTTAGGGTCAGAGGAAGAAGTGTGTGTGTGCTGCCGATGTCAGAACAGAAGTGGGACAGAACTGATAATAAACTGATTTGCACTGAGCAACGCAGTCTGGTGTCAGAGAAGTGGGATTTGATATCCTTTCGGTTGGTGTGAGAAGTGGGACTCTGCACTGTACTTACATAGTCTCATCAAATTTTATTTGAAGCAACTAATTATGGAGCCCTGGTGACACAGTAGTTAAGAGCTCAGCTGCTAACCAAGGTTGGCAGTTCAAATCCACCAGGCGCTCCTTGGAAACCCTGTGGGGCAGTTCTACTGTGTCCTATAGGGTCTCTGAGTCAGAATCAATTCGACGGCAACAGGCTAGTAGAGCTACACCGAGGTGATCTCACTCCCCATCTGAATGGACACCAGCCTATCCCCAACTACCCAGGCTCCCACACCCGCAACGTTTACAACCAAACACAACTGCCCGAGTCACACTGGTGTATCCTGGACCCCCACTCCCTCCAGGGCTAGCCTGTGCCTGTACCCAAACCACCTTCTAAAGGTGCAGGGGGCTAGGCACTCTGTTTCCCGGTTTTCTAGTAAAAAAATTACCAGTCTCGTGCACTGGTTCGATATTAGCAGTGAGAGAGGCGAGGCCCAGAAAGTCAGGGTAAGGCTGGTGGTCATCCCAGGGAGGATGACAGGAGTTCTCCGAGTGCTCCCTCAGTACAGTGTGAATCCTCCATACCTCATGGGTCCACGAAGCAGCACCTAGGACGTGCAGGTGCTGAGCAGGAGGCTGGGGATACAGACAGAAATCAGCCATATTCCCTGCCACTGACGAGGAAGAACACTGCTTAGCAAGGAAGATGGCTGTGAAAACAATTACATTACAGTCCGGGAGGTGGCATAAGACTGTCCCTAAGACTGGGAACACAGAGAAGGGAAGGACTAACTCAACCCTGAAGGCTTCCCAGAGGAAGCAACGCCTAAGCTGGGCCTTAAAGGATAAGGAGTTCTCCAAGCAAAAAGCAAGGAGAGCATTTGAAAGGAAGAATCCGAAAGAGTGTGGACTTCTCTTTCAGCCCTAGACCAGGTTTAAAAAAAAAAAAAAAAAAAAACCAGTCGCGATGGAGTCAATTCCAACTCATGGCAACCCCGTGTGTATCAGAGTAGAACTGTGCTCCACAGGGTTTTCAATGGCTGGTTTTTTCAGAAGTAGATCACCAGGCGTTTCTTTCCGGCACCTCTGGGTGGACGCGAACTTCCAACCTTTCCACCAGAAGTTGAGCATTTAACTGCTTGCGCCACCCTGGGACATCTTAGAAGGGATAACTATAGAAGTTTTGGTTTAAAGAGGAAAAGGTACTGAGCACTGAATAAGACAGGAATAGAGACACGGCTGCAATAAAACATGAAATAAAATGACGTTTTTGTCAAAGGATGTTTTGGTTAATTAACAACCTTCAACCAAAGAAAGGCAGTAGAAGGTAACTGTGGAAAAAGAACAAGCTATTACAAACAGGTTTAACGCACAGGCTTAGGATGAAAAAATGCTAGGGAATAAGAACACACACATAAGCAAGGAAATGCAAACTGAGCTGAGAAAAGGAGCAAATCAGCATAAAAAGATAACAAAATTAACTCAGGTATGATGCTGAAAATACAGGAAAGTTAATGTGATTCATAAGGCACGTGTGATTCATAAAACAGAGAGTAGAACACTTAGAAGAGAAGAGCCACAGGGTGCTCATTCTGAGCAGGGCCAGATGTGAAGAGCCCTCTAGAGTTCAAGGGTAATAAAATGGGATGGATGACTGATGGGGTCTCCACCCCTGAGGAACCTTGACCTTCTCTCCCTGCTATGAAAATGTACCATAAAGCACAAAAGCAGCAGGTAAGATGAATGGAACATAAGCCCGGCCAAGAAACAAACCGTGGTAAGCGTGAAAATGTAACATATGGTAAAAGGTACTTTATTAAAATCTTCATCTCAAACCATATGCCAAAATAATTACAGATAGAACAAAAATTTAAATATAAAAACAACGAAATGAATAGAGTCCAAAAGAAAGATAATGATGGGACTTTTCATCTACTCTCAGGATGGTGAAGAAATTCCTAAGCGTACAAACAAGGGAAAAAGTCACGCACATACATGGGCACACACGTACACAAAGAATGGATGAATCTGACTGTGAAAAATGTTTCCGTTTCTCTAAGTCAAAAATCATAGACAAAATTAAAAGACGGGGAAAAGAAAACTGAGGAAGTATCTGCATCAGATATGACAGACAACACCATCCTTACTACATAAAGAACTCACTCAACTTCATAAAAGAAAAACAAACAATAGAGAAAACATGAAGAGACAAATATAAATGGTTAATAACATGAGAATGTTCAGCTTCACAAGCACAAAAATGAAGTCATTTTGCATCTATCATTTGACAACAATAAAAAAAAGGACACAATGTCAGCGGCGTTGCGGTGAATCGGTAAATTGACACAATGATTCTGGAAGGCAATCTGGCAGTACCTACCAGAAGGCTTTACAAAGTTCATACCCTTTGACCCAGCAAGGCCTCTTCTAAGAGTCTATTCTAAAGAAAGATTTAGAAAGTCCAGCAATGTTTATAAACACTGTTATTCACTGTAGCATTATTCATAATAAAGTCAGAAATAATTTAAATTCCAAAACAATAACAAAAATAGTAGCCAGACCCATACAACAGTAGTCAGCCCCTGTTTAAAGTGCTTTACATACATTAGCTTCTTTGACCCTCAAAACGTCCCAAAGGATGAAGAAACTGACAAAAAGAGGGGTTAAGTAAATGATGATACTGAAAATCCATTCAACGAAAAACCACGCAATCATTATTTTAGATAATAACCATTCTACTCCAGTCAAACACCACAGAAATAAACTGTGGTCTCCGCCGCCACCCACGCCATCAAAGGCCAAGTGGGGAGCCAAGACTTCCACCCTTGCTGGAGGGAGCTGGGACTTTCATCTCTGCCAAATGAAAATATAAAAGTATAAAAATATCCCTGGGAGAGATGATTAAAGTTGATACTTATTTTCTAAGATAAGCTTGTATTAATTTTCACATGAGGAAAAGAACTGCTAACAAAACAAGCAAATAAACAAGGTTGTCTAGCTTCTTTCCACAGCTCCAAGCTAGGGGGCAGCACGGTTCACTGACAGACAGAAGGTTCTGACAGGTGTGTCTTCCAATTCTGAATCGTCCACACATTTGAATGACCTTGGACAAATTACTGAATTTCACTCAGGATTTTTCACTCAGCCTTTCACTTTTCAACTACAAAGCGAGGAAAATGATCCCTACACATAAGGCTGTTGTGAGGATTAAAGGAAATGACCATGTAAGTGAAGCACCCACAAAACGTCAGCTCTCAGTGCGTTCCCAAACCTCTCCCTTGTCTACCCCGGAAGGCAGAGTTACTTCAGATGATAGATGTATCTTTGGTTAGCAATAACCAGTCTTCTTCCTAAATTCTCTTCTGCCAGCCAAGCAGGCCATTTCCTTTCCTGACCCTACAAAGAATCTGGCCTGCTTGATGAAATGCGCCTAAGGGTGTTCTAAACAAGCCAACGGACTGCTAGGGACCTAGGAGTCCCTTACTCTAGGCCAGAGCCAGGCCAGACCAGACATTCCAGGCTCCCTGTGAGGGAGGTCAACTGTGACCCCAGTTCAGTTCCTAACAGGAACTCCAGGGATGGACTCAGGTCCACAATGAGCCCAGGCCAATCTGACTTATTCTCTAGGTAGATGGGGTTGGTTTTAAGTCTATTGGGTGATAGTCCTAAAATTCAATCTTAGGTAGCCTCCGGGGGCTTGAAACATTCTCATTCAAAGAGTAGAGGGCAATGGTAGGTAGCTTGAGATCTTCCAGAGTGGCTGTGCACCAAAACCCAACTGGCCTAAGAATGCCGGTCAAGTGCGTCTGTCCTGATTAACTAGTTATTACTGTATTTAGCTGCTAAGCCCACCCTGGGCAGGTCCCACTCCTTGGCTTTAGCCTGGAAGGCCAGTTTTGACTTTGAACCAGTTGGCCTGGCGTTTGGTACTTCATGCTAAAAACTGGATTCCCAACTTTGCCCAACCCTCCTGGAGTGACAGCTGCCAGAAGAATTTCTCATGGTGTAAACACAACTGTCCTAACGCAGGCCTTTGAAAAAGCTTCTGGTGTCAGGATTGTTTATTGTTAAACAACCTTACCTTATTAGCAGCTTAAGAGACTAGTTTCAGGGTAAAAATATACAATATTTTTTATTAACTATAATAAGGAAACTCGTTGCCATTGAGTCGATTCCGACTCATAGCGACCCTATGGGACAGAGTAGAACTGCCGTGTAGGGTTTCCAAGGAGTGGCTGATAGAGTCGAACTGCTAACCTTTTGATTAGCAGCCAAGTCTTAATCACTGTGCACTGGAATGTAACAGGCGGCCTCAGGCTTCAGCAAGTGGTTAAGAGGTACGGCTGCTAACCAAAAGGTTGTCAGTTTGCATCCATCGGCTGCTCCTTGGAAACCCTACGGGGCAGTTCTACTGTCCCATAGGGTCGCCATGAGTTGGAATCGACTCGACGGCAACAGGTTTGGTTTTGGTTTTATGATAAGAAAGACAGGAAAGAAAGAAAAGATCAAAATGGATGTCAGAGGAGCCTCTAAAACTTGCTCTTGAACGTAGAGTAGCTAACGCAAATGGAAGAAATGATGAAGTAAAAGAGCTGAACAGAAGATTTCAGACAGTGGCTCAAGAAGACAACATAAAGTATTATAATGAAACGTGCAAAGATAATTCAAAAATGGCTGCAGCAGTACATCAACAGGGAACTGCCAGAAATTCAAGCCAGATTCAGAAGAGGACACAGAGTGAGGGATATCATTGCTGATGTCAGATGGATCTCGGCTGAAAGCAGAGAATACCAGAAAGATGTGTACCTGTGCTTTACTGACTATATGAAGGCATTCGACTGTGTGGATCATAACAAATTATGGATAACACTGCAAAGAACGGGAATTTTTAGAACACTTTATTGTGCTCATAAGGAACATGTACATAGACCAAGAGGCAGTCCTTCGAACAGAACAAGGGGATACTACTGCGTGGTTTAAAATCAGGAAAGGTGTGCATCAGGGTTGTATCCTTTCAATACTTGTTCAAGCTGTAATCTGAGCAAGTAATCAGAGAAGCTGGACTATATGAAGAAGAACGAGGCATCAGGATTGAAGGAAGACTGATGAACAATGTGCTTTATGATTAACAATGTGCTTTATGCAGATGACACAACTTTGCTTGCCAAAAGCAAAGAGGACTTGAAGCACTTACTGAAGAAGATCAAAGACTACAGCCATCAGTATGGATTGCATCTCAACATAAAGAAAACAAAAATCCTCACAACTGGACCAATAAACAACATCACAATAAACGGAGAAAGTAGTCAAGGATTTCATTTTACTTGGATCCACAATCAACCCCATGGAAGCAGCAGTCAAGAAACCAAATGACATGTTGCATTGGGCAAATCTGCTGCAAAAGACCTCTTTAAAGTGTTCGAAAGCAAAGATGTCACTTTGAGGACTAAGGTGCGCCTCCCCCAGGCCATGGCACTTTCAGTTGCTTCACATGCCTATGAGAGCTGGACAATGAATAAGGAAGACCGAAGAAGAACTGATGTTTGAATTATGGTGTTGGCGAAGAATACTGAATATACCATGGACTGCCAAAAGAACGAACAAATCTGTCTTGGAAGAAGTATAGTGAGAATGCTCGTTAGAAACGAGGATGGTGAGACTTCATGTACTTTGGACATGTTATCAGGAGGAACCAGTCCCTGGAGAAGGACATCATGCTTGGTAAAGTAGAGGGTCAGCGAAAAAGAGGAAGACTCTCAACGAGAAGGATTGACACAATGGCTGCAACAATGGGCTCAAACATAGCAACAACTGTGAGGATGGCACAGGACCAGGCAGTGTTTCATTCCGTTGTACACACGGTTGCTATCAGTCAGAATTGACTCGATGGCACCTAACAACAGTAAGGTGCCCAGGAGACACAATGGTTAAGCGCTTAGCTGCTAACCGAAAGGTTGGCGGATGGAACCCAACCAGTGGCTCTGCAGGAAAAAGACCTGGCAATCTGTTCCCATAAAGATTACAGTCAAGAAAACCCTATAGGGCAGTTTTACTCTGTCACATGGGGTCACTGTGAGTTGGAATCGAACAACAATAACGATAAGGTGAGAAAGGAGAGGAACTTTCAAAAGGGCAAGAAATAGAGGGACCACACATATAATGATGCAGGATAAAGACAGGACTGTCTCCATCCCAGAACTGGGGTTGGAAACGCCTCTATGACACTAAGTTGCAGTTCTAGGATCACTGAGGTGGGGTTGAAGCAGGCAGAGAAGTTGGCAAGGCTACTAGATTTCTTATAGTTGACCACTTTCCTTCTATATCTATAGGTTTCGCCCAGTCTCTCTAGCACTTGGAAAGACTCATCTGCATTTCCTGAGACTTCACTGGGTGACCGTTTGGAGGCTTCCCACCCAACATCCCCTGTCCAGACCATGAGGTTTTTCTGAGAATCAGACTGTCTCTAAGGGCCAAGCTCCACAATGACAAAGATCTCAGATGGATATAAACTCCATTTTACACAAGTTTGGACTTTCTCCTGATGGCTTTCTAAAATACTTCTGCCTACCACCTCCCCTTCTCCATCCTGGGACACTACTCCAGTTTGGCCTGTCTTCACTGTCTCAGGACCATCATCCAGAGCATAAACTACTGAACAGAACAACACATTCAGGGCTGCTAAGGAAGCTTTTCCTATGCTCCCTCGGTGGCTAGATCTTAGATTCTTTTTTTATAGCTTTTCTATCTCTTTCTTAGTCAGCCTCTGCTAAGATGTGTCTGATGCCAGCACTTCCCTAGAAGTGCATCTTATCTGCTGTTTCTTTTCTGACATGGTCTGGAAAAACAGATAAACTGGTTATACTGATACCTCAAATGAGAGCATACAGGTTCCCTAGGGAGGTATGGAGATTCCCTTTAGAAATAAAGCAAATGAACAGAGAGTGTGACTTATTCCCAGGGCCCAGAACAGTGCACTGAACGGCACCTGGCACTTAGTACCTGTACTCCATTGCCGTCCAGTTGATTCTGACTCATAGCGACCCTACAGGACAGAGGAGAACTGCCCCATAGGGTTTCCAAGGAGTGGCTGATGGATTCGAACTGCTGACCTCTTGGTTAGCAGCCGTAGCTCTTAACCTAGGCACACAATAAGTACCTACTGAACGAAAGGTGCAAACATTCACTTGTTCTCAACCAAAACGCATTTAGAAGGCCTCAACTATGTGCAATTACCTCAGGTCCACAGAGGAGAAGAAGGAAGTGGGGGCTGTCTGTATCCTAGGAGAACTTACCACCATTTCACAATTTCCCTTTCTACCTGCTAATATACCTTCTCTTGAAAAACCATGCCTGGAAAAGGGAAGAAAGCACTATAGCAGACCGTCAAGAGAACCACAGCAGGAACTAAAAGTTATTCCCACAGCCCACATCAGAGGGGAAGAATGAGTAAGGAGTAAGCAGACACCTAGCCCTCCTCCAGGAAGCTCAGAAGCCCCACTTGTTCTACCAGTAGCAGCAACAGAAGCCCAGAGCAGGGAGGGGGCTGGGAGCTGGGTTTCCTGCCCTCTCCTCTGGGCTTGGCCCCAGGCACACAGTGGAGCCTCTGATGATCCACTTGCCTCCAATTTCACCTCCTGAAAGGAATGAACCGTGACTCACCCAAAAAAGAAAGGCGCTGAGGAGTCCAATAAATAGAAAATAGCCACCATTAACTTGAAAGAAAGGTGCCCCAGTGGCGTCACTACGGGGGTGCGGGGGGAGCAGACCCACTGGGTGACACTGGCAGAGGAGGTGACACCAAATGACTGTCTATAAATTTTTTTGTGCAGTTTCAGCAGAAATTTACGATTTTTTATAAAAACATCCCTATAGTTAAACAACAAAAAGTTTTCATAAGCCCAGCTTACATGTATCAATATACCTACAAGGCTAAAACTCTCTGCTAATTTGCTTTTTGAACCTTCTTGTGCTCTCCGGTCAGAGCTGTCATCATTACCCAATTACAATCACACTTTAAATAACTTGGTTTCACCTGCATGCGCTACAAGCACGGGCTGTTGTTTTCATTGCTGCTGGTGTTTTTATAGTCGCTGATTCTGTCAAAATTTCTGGGGTTTTAGCTACAATACTGTGCTAATTAGCAGGAGGGGGGTGACACCATGAGTTACTACTGCACTGGGTGACACCAACCCTAGTAACACTGCTGAGATGCCCCACAAAGAAACTCGAACACCCGTTGCTATCGAGTCAATTCTGACTCATCGCAACCCTACAGGACAGAGCAGAACTGCCCCATAGGGTTTCCAAGGCTGAAATATTTACAGAAGCAGACTGTCAACATCTTTCTTCCGCAGAGCGGCTGGTGGGTTTGAACTGTTGACCTTTTGGTTAGTGAGTAGAGTGCTTAACCACCTTGCCACCCGGGCTCCTCATCCTACAAAGAGATCATTATTTCTAAACAGGCTGCTGTCCTTTCTTGTAATAAAAGCTGGAGCTAGGTAGGTAAGTGGTACAAGTAATTAGGCCCAGTTTTCAAGAGCCAGACCGACGGATTGGGCTCAGACAAGAAGGGCACACAGCAGCTCTAGGTAACAACAGGAATGAAAACACCAGCCAGTGAATCAGCTAGAAAGTCATTACCAGGCCGGGTTCCAGTAATGGGAACAGTGAGTAATCCCGGCCTGGCAGTAATTTTTTCCCAAGCCCGGGGAAGGCAGACACGAACATCAGAGGTTATGTGACTGCCTCATGTCCCATGCAGGAAGTAAGCCACAGAGCTCTTACTTAAAAGTCCTCCTGCCTTCGCTTTCATTCCTTTCGACCTGGGCCCACACTGAGACAGCACGACAGAGAAATCCCCAAACGCCTGGTCACTATAGAAACGCGGACTGCTCTCAAGGCAAGCAGGAAGCCAGCTACCGCCTAGACCGACCCCTTCAGCTCAACACTCCCAAAATGTAGCTCTGCTAGCGGTACCTAGATGATTGTAGGGGGACGAGGACCTCAAGCCGACATCTCTCTCAGGCTGCTAACCAGCCCAGGGTCCAGACTCGGGAGAATGAGCTGTGCAGCCTGGAACAACTGGGACCGTGCACAGGGCCTGCTTCTCCACAAACTTCGGCCTCTATGCCCCCTTTGGGATCTGGGTCCTCAGCCTATCCCCTCAGCTCCTTGCTTCTCCAGTCCCTCAGCTCTCACCTGTGGGTCCCCCACTTCCTTTACCTCTTCCAGCATCACCCCCTCCCTCCTGGGCCTCCATCCCTCCTCTGCCCTCCTCCCCAGCCAGCTTCCCCACACCAGTTCCCCCCCTGGAGCCCTGTCTACGGCCCTAATCTTCCTCCTCACACACCACACTTCTCAGGCCCTGCCGCCTCCCTCCAATCCTGACCCTAAGTACCTCTATATCAGACTCAGACACTAAAATCCTTTCCCATTGCCATGGTTTGAATTATGTCCCCCCAAAAATGTGTGTATCAATTTGGCTAGGCCATGATTCCCAGTGTTGCGTGGCTGTCCTCCATTTTGTGATTGTAATTTTACATTAAAGAGGATTAGGGTGGGATTGTAACACCACCCTAACCCAGGTCACATCCCTGATCCAACATAAAGGGAGTTTCCCTGGGGTGTGGCCTGCACCACCTTTTATCTCCTGTAAGAGATAAAAGGAAGGGGAAGCAAGTGGAGAATTGGGGGACCTCACACCACCAAGAAAGCAGCGCCTGGAGCAGAGCGTGTCCTTTGGACCGGGGTCCCTGCGCCGAGAAGCTCCTAGTCCGGGGGAACACTGATGATAAGGCCGAGAGAGAGAAAGCCTTCCCCGGAGCTGACACCCTGAATTTGGACTTTTAGCCTACTTTACTGTAAGGAAATAAACTTCCGTTTGTTAAAACCATCCACCTGTGGTATGTCTGTTACAGCAGCACTAGATAGCTAACGAAGACATCCATCTTCTCCTCTCAGGTTAGAGATTCCCACCCCCGAGATCTGACTCATACCTTGGGTCTAGCTGCCCCTTACCCAGCCTTACGGCCTGCTGTTGCCCCTGGAGACTGGAGTCCCCAGCCGGTCTCTGTCCTTTCTTTCTCTCTGGAGCCCTGGTACTTCCTACATCTCATTTATATCTTTATTTATTTATTTTTTTCCCTTAGTATACTGGTTTCCTTTATAAACAAATTTGTATTAGTAAGAAGAAATGAGTTGACTTAAAGAAAAATAGCTAAAGAACAATAATCAGGAACAACAAAAATTGCGGAAGTTGATATGCACAAAGATAGTATTCTGAATGCTGCCTTAGCTGGAACAGAAACTGCACCGTAGAAGGATTTCTCTGTGTGTGTGTGTGTGTGTGTGTGTGTGTGTGTGTGTGTGTGTGT
This sequence comes from Trichechus manatus latirostris, assembly GCF_000243295.1. Classification (NCBI taxonomy): domain Eukaryota; kingdom Metazoa; phylum Chordata; class Mammalia; order Sirenia; family Trichechidae; genus Trichechus; species Trichechus manatus. The sequence continues at coordinate 9,088,184 of NW_004444012.1, forward strand.
GTGTGTGTGTGTGT
>NW_004444012.1:9088478-9177365 GCF_000243295.1 Trichechus manatus latirostris
GTGTGTGCGTGTGTGCGCGCGCGTGTGCGTGTGTGCGCGCGCGTGCGCGCTTTAGGTGAAAGTTGACACCACAAACAGATCCTCATTCAAAAATTTATACGCGAATTGTTTTGTGACATTGGTTGCGATCCCCACAATGGCACTGTACTAGTTTTAACAGAGATTTTAACTCCACTTGTCCGGGTTGGCTTACTACCGCCCGAGTTGACGTGCGTTGTACAGCTTTACTGACAGGGTCCAGTCTCCATCTGTGTCACAAATGGAGTCGGGAGGCTCTCTGAGGCCCACAGGCCCGTCTCTTGTTGCCCTAATTTCTCCTGAAGTGTGGGTCATGGCAAAAGGCCTGGAAGAGGAGTAGAAAACGCAGGTTCGGGCAGTGGCTCTGCCTTTCCCAGCCACACCGTATGCTGGGCAAATCCATGAAACCCTTTGTGTCTAAGTTTTCTCATCTATAAATTGGAGCTAATAGTCCTTGCCTACCTCACAGGCTTGTTTTGAAGATCACATCAAATGATATAATTTATGTGAAAGCACTTTAGTGTCCTATAAATGTGAGCTATTATCTGGAATGCTAATGAATAGTTTACAGCTTACAAACAAAACAAATCATTCCTTTTGACTTACAGGCAGCCAAGTAGCTTCAACACTTCAGCGCCTCAGTTCGGCCAGGCAACCAGACCTGAGTGAGCTAACCATTAGAGACAGGACTGGAAGCCTGGCTCCCGGAACCACCCAGGATCAGTCAGGCCCCTGGGGAACGAGCAACTGTCCGAATGCGAAACCAGGCTCAGTGACCAGCCGTGAGGCCTCAGTGCTTCGTCTGGAGATAAGGAGCTTTGGGAAAGACTCCCGTTGGAGACAGTGGAGTGAGTCAGGCACACCTCAAATCCAGAAATGGCCTCCAGGTGCCCACAGAACCAAGTTTAACCATCACGGGGCCTTAGAGGCCCAAACACCTCACGTTTTTCAGATTCATCTCCTGCTGCACCCTCAGCAAATTCCAGGCACTTTTATTTCTACAGTTTCATGCTCACGTGGCTCCTTCAAGCCCCTCTCTGCCCTCTTCAATTCCCCAAAACCTACTCTTCTTAAATTCGTAAGAAAACAATGTTAGTGGGTCCCATTCTACGGTGTAACAGAAATCTGTAGTTTAAATACATGTGTTAGCCAGCACACAGACAAAACATTCTTTTCCTAAAGTAACCTATATGTTATAACATAACCTCCCTGCAAGTGTCAATATTAAGTTCCTCTGGTAATTTTCCTAGTAAATAGACTTGAAATGTGAGTCTTGAAAGAGCTCATCAAGATGCATTTCAAGCATCTGGCTTCACTGAGCACTACACACCCCATAGAGTGAGTTACCCACCCTTCAAAGGGCGTCACAGAAAGACCAGGCTACTGCTGACAAGAGAAAGACAGAGGCAGGCTGCACTGGAGTGGAAAGAATATAAAACCTGGGCCCCACTGACACTCACTCACTGAATGTGTGGTCTCAGGCAAGCTTTATAACCTCTCTGGACCTCCGTTCTCCTATCAAATGAAGACCTCCTCTAACTCTGCTGCAATATATTCTTTTCTGCCCTCAAGGTCTTGCACAAAAACACCTCCTCAGGGAAGCCTTCCCTGATCCTCCCAGTCATATGAATCAGGTCTTTCTCTTAATTCCTACAGCATTTTCCTTACCTACTTTTACTGAACCTCCATCATTCTACCTCAGAATTCATGGCTGTCAGTGAGAGCTGTCAGAAAGCGGAGTGATGGCTTGTTCAGCTCCGGAGCCTCACCATGCCCACCCAGCACCTTGTCCAGAGTGATATACTCTACCAATCTGTTGATCTGAACGAATAGTAAACACTAGTGATCCTCAATTTTATTCTACATGATTCCCCACCGCCTCCTACCCTGAGCGCTGCCTCACTGGAGATCACTGGTGCGTTGTTAGGTCTGTCAGCACTGATCTCTCACAGCTGGAATGAGGAAGAAGGGGTGGCGGGGGAGGGCAAGCTTGGATGTGAGCTGTGGGAGATTTACATTTGACTGTAAAGCTTACCATGTAGGCAAAGTGGAATAATGACGGTAACACCAAGTCACTGAGCACTCACTCTGTGCCAGGCACTGGGCTAAGACCTGGATCAGGTCTCACAACAATGCTATCAAGTAGGGACGTGTCATTATTCCCATTTTGCAGATGAGGAAACCAAGGCATAGAGAGGTTGCAAACTGGTGAGTTATGCAGCCAGTATCCAGGCAGTCTGACTCCAAAGCCCACTTTCTTAACCATAACTGCTACTAAGTATAAAGGCGATTGTAATAAAGGCAGGTTCACAGTTCCCAACATGGCTCAATGTTCTGTTTTAGGATTTTCATCTATTCTCAACCACAAGACACAAGGGAAAGATTAGTCCAAAGGACTAATGGACCACAACCACCACAGTCTTCATCAGACTGAATCCAGTACAACTAGACGATGCCCAGCTACTACCACAGACTCCTCTGACAGGGATCACAATCATCACAGTAGAGGGTCGTGGACAGAGCTGAAGAAAAATGTTGTCATGGATTGAATTGTGTCCTACAAAAATATCTGTCAACTTGGCCAGGTCATGATACCAAGTATTGTGTGACTGTGTACCATTTTGTAATCTGATGTGATTTCCTTATGTGTTTTAAACTCTATCACTCTGATGTAAAAAGACAGATTAGCGGCAGTTATACTGATGAGGTATACAAGATTGGATAGTGTCTTAAGTCAATCTCTTTCGAGATATAAAAGAAAGAAGTGAGCAGAGACACATGGGAACCTCATACCATCAAGAAAGCAGTGCTGGGAACAGAGCGCATCCTTTGGACCTGAGGTTCCTGCGCAGAGAAGCTCCCAAACCAAGGGAAGATTGATGACACGGACCATCCTCCAGAGCCAACAGAGAAAGCGTTCCCTGGGAGCTGACCCTGAATTTGGACTTGCAGCCTACTGGACTGTGAGAGAATAAACTTCTCCTTGTTAAAGCCATCCACTTGTGGTATTTCTGTTAGAGCAGCACTAGATTACTAAGACAAATGTAGAACAAAATTCTAACTCACAAAAAAAGACCAGGCTTACTGGCCTGACAGAGACTGGAGAAAACCCAAGACTATGGTCCCTGGACACCCTTTCAACTCTGTACTGAACTCACTCCTGAGGTTCACCCTTCAGCCAAAGATTAGATAGGCCTGTAAAACAACAATTGTGAGGCTGGCACAGGACAGGTCAGTGTTTCATTCTGTTGTACACAGGGTCACTATGAGCCGGAACTGACTCGACAGCACCTAAAAACAACATAAAACAAAATGAGACTAAATGGGCACACCAGCTCGGGGGCAAGGATGAGAAGGCAGGAGGGGACAGGAAAGCTGGTAACCGGGAACCCAAGGCCGGGAAGGGGAGAGTGCTGACATGTCATGGGGTTGGCAACCAAAGTCACAAAACAATGCATGTATTATTTAATGAGAAACTAATTTGCTTTGTAAACCTTCATCTAAAGTACACTAAAAAAAGAAAGAAAATAAGAAGTCATACTCAATCATTCTACAAGGATTTTTGGAGCACCTATCAAGGGCTAAGCACTGTTAGGTGCTGGAGATATATAACCAGTTGCCATCAAATCAATTCCAATTCATGGTGACCTCATGTGTGTCAGAGTACAACTGTGCTCCATAGGGTTTTCAGTGGCTGATTTTTCAGAAGTAGATTGCCAGGCCTTTATTCCAAGGTGCCTCTGGGTGGACTTGAACTTCCAACATTTCAGTTGGCAGCTGAGCGCATTAACCATTTGTACCACCTAGAGACTCCACTAAATATACAGCAGTAAACAAAACAGAGGAAGCCCCTTCCTTTTTTTTTTTTAAATTGTTGTGCTTTAAGTGAAACTTTACAATTCAAGTTAGTTTCTCATACAAAGATTTATACATACATTGTTATGTGACCCTTGTTGCTCTCCCTATACTGTGACAGCACACTTCTCTCCTTTCTACCCTGGATTGCCCGTGTCCACTCAATCAGCTCCTGACCCTCTCTACCTTCTCATCTCGTCTCTGGACAGAAGCTGCCCATTTAGTCTCATGTACCTGCTTGAGCCAAGAAGCACACTCTTTACAAGTATCATTTTATGTCCCATAGTCCAGTCTAATCTTTGTCTGAAGAGTTGGCCTCGGGAATGGTTTCAGTTTTGGGCTAACAGAGAGTCTGGGGGCCATGTCTTCCGGGGTCCCTCCAGTCTCAATCAAAACATTAAGTCTGGTCTTTTTACTAGAATTTGAGTTCTGCACCCCACTTTTCTCCTGCTCCGTCAGGGACTCTGCTGTGTTCCCTGTCAGGGCAGTCTTCGATGGTAGCCAGGCACCATCTAGTTCTTCCAGTCTCAGGCTGATGAAGTCTCTGGTTTATGTGGCCCTTTCTGTCTCTTGGGCTAATACTTTCCTTGCGTCTACGGTGTTCTTCATTCTCCTTTACTCCAGGTGGGTTGGTACAAACTGAAGCATCTTAGATGGCCACTCGCTAACTTATAAGACCCCAGACGCCACCCACCAAAATGGAATGAAGAACATTTTCTCAATAAACTTTTTTTATGCCGACTGACCTAGATGTCCCCTGAAACCATGGTCCCCAGACCCCTGCCCCTGCTACTCTGTCCCTCGAAATGTTAGGTTGTATTCAGGAAACTTCTTAACGTTGGTTTACCCCAGTTGTGCTGACTTCGCCTGTAGTGTGTGTTGTCCTTCCCTTCACCTAAGATAATTCTTGTCTACTATCTAGTTAGTGAATACCTCTCTCCCTCCCTCCCCACCCTCGTAACCATCAAAAAATGTTTTCTTCAGTGTTTATACCACTTCTTGAGTTCTTATAATAGTGGTCTTATACAATATTTGTCCTTTTGCGACTGACTAAATTCACTCGGCATAATGCCTTCCAGACTCCTCCATGTATTAAGATGTTCACGGATTCATTGTTGTTCTTTATTGTTGTGTAGTATTCCATTGTGTGAATATACCATAATTTGTTTATCCATTTATCCGCTGATGGGCACCTAGGTTGTTTCCATCTTTTTGCTATTGTGAACAGTGCCGCAATGAACATGGGTGTGCATATATCTATTCGTGTGACAGCTCTTATTTCTCTAGGATATATTCCAAGGAGTAGGACTGCTGGATTGTATGGTACTTCTATTTCTAGCTTTTTAAGGAAGCGCCAAATCGATTTCCAAAGTGGTCGTACCATTTTACATTCCCACCAACAGTGTGTAAGTGTTCCAGTCTCTCCATAGTCTCTCCAACATTTATTATTTGGTGTTTTTTGGGAAGCCCCTTCCTTTCTGGATTTTTTACATTCTAATGGGGGAGACCAATAATAAGCAATTGGGTATATAATATAATTGTTAGTAGTGATATGTGATATACAATGGGCTCAAACACAGCAACAATTGTGAGGATGGCGCAGGACCAGGCAGTGTTTCATTCTGTTGTACATGGCGTTGCTACACGTCAGAACCAACTCAAGGGCACCTAACAACAACAGTGATAGGTACTACTTAGACGTATATAGCCGAGTAAGGTGTGGGGCAGCTAATTTAAACAGGTGGCCTCTCTTGGGGAGTGATATTTGAATGCAGATCTGGATGATGTGTGGGACTGAGATCTGCAGCTACCTGGAGAAAGTTCTAAGCAAAAGAATCAACAAGAGCAAAGTCCCTGAAGCAGGAACATCTGGTGAGTTTGAAAAAACATCCCAGGAGGACTAATAGCTGGAGCATAGTGAGCAAGGGGGGAAATGGTAGGAGAGGACACAGGAGAGGCAAGAAGGGCCTCAAGGGCAAGCCTAAGAACCTCAAGTTTTAAGTCTGATGAGAAATCAATGGTGAGCTTTGAGCAGAAGTGACAAGACCTGACTTACATTTTAAAAGGCTCACTCTGGCTGCTGAGTGGAGAAGAGGCTCCAGGGAGCAAGCACAGAAATCAAAGAATAGTAACAGCAGGCTACTGCAGTCACCTGGTCAGAGGCAATGGTAGCCTGAATTAGCATGGTCAAGGGGGAAGGTGGTAGACTGTGGTTAATTCATTCTGGATATATTTGGAAGGTAGGGTAAATAGGATTTGCTGATCACATGGCTATGGGGTATGAGAGAAGGAGAGGAATCAAGGATGGCTCCCAGGATTTCGGCCTGAGCAATACAACAATGGAGTTGCCATTAACGTAATGAGATGGGTAACAGTGGACACAGGTTGGGAGGGTATGAGGGTTTCATTTTGGAGATGTCTGTTAGACATCTAAGTTGAGATGTTGATAGACAGTTGGATAAACAATTAAAGAAAAAAGATGCAGCAGAGAAAATGCTTGTTCAGGCCTGGAAAGACAAGACAGAGGTACTGCCCCTCAGTAGGTCCCAGGAACCTGCTGCAGGTGAGTCTCTGGTGGACACAAGCATGGGCATGAGGCAGAAATCTTGCCTAGGTTTCCTCAGGGCCAGTGGCAACAACCACTGGGTGGCAGAGGACCAAAAATACTTGCTCACGGGGGTGTGGAAGCTGCATCACCTATACTTAACACAGCCCTGGGGTGCCCAAAACAGATGCACTAAGAAGAAACTCAAATTAGACGTTAAACAAGCTGGGTGGGAATGAAAAGCACTAGAAACAAGGCCCGGTGCTAGGGCTCCACCACTGAAAATGTCTCAACCTTGCAAGAAGGCAGCAGGTTTACTTCTGGGAAGGGGGACCATATGTGCAGGTGGGTTTCCCCAACAGAAAAGATAACCACATAGTGGCAAAATTAACCTCTCAAGGAGACATTTCTTCCAACTGGGTTTAAGTTCACAAGTGTAGACTAACTGGCATCTTGGTGAGGCTGAAACCAGCAAAATTTCCTCCTTTAAAAATCTCAACATAGAAAAATATTTATTGATAGGAGAAGTTGTTCACAAATAAAAATTGTTCATAAGATTAAAAAAAAAAACAAAAAAACACAGGAAGCTCCCTTAAACAATTAACTATATGAGACCAAACAGTCCACATTTACCCAAAAGCAAAGATGAGAAGGAAAGAAGGGGAAGGGAAGCTAGATCAATGGAAACAGAACAAACAGAATGGAAATAATGGGAATGCTGACACAATGGCACGGAATAATTTGTATAAAAATTGTTAAATGGAAACCTAATTTGCTGTGCAAATTTCCATCTAAAACACAATTTAAAAATTTCTTAAAAAACCAGGACAAAATATGTAGAAGTATCATTAAAAATGTGTGTGTGTGTGCATATCCACATCTCTATTTCTACCCGGAAGAAAGAAACAGAAAAAACACACTTACCAAAAAGTTAACAATGGTTATCTTTGGATAATGGGATTACAAGTGATTTTTTTTTTTCTGTTTTTCAAATTTTTTTACACTGAGAACTTATTTTTTATAATCATGTGTCTCTCCTTTTCCTTCCCCTCCTGATCAAACACCTAAAAGCCCTTCGGTAGGGCTGAGCCAGGTAGGTATCTGTGTGAGGTTGGGGAGCTGAGGAGGCCTGGTATGGGGCATCCATGCAGGAGAGACTCACCTCGAGGTGCTGGAGCCCGAGTGAGTGAGGACAGTGTCTACATGAACAAGTGGCCAACAGGGGTGAGAGCCTGAGACAGGGGGAAAGCCTAGGAAGGGGCATCCAGGCCTGTAGGGAGTGAGGAGGGTATCCGTGGGAGCGGGAGGTGTGACCTGGAGTGGGGTGCTGCAGCCAGAGAGAGGTGAGGAAGGTGGCCACATAGGGGAACCGCCTGGCATGGGGTGTCAGAGCCTGCCTGGAGTGAGGAAGGCTTGGGGAAGTGTGATGGTTAAGATTGTGTGTCAACTTGGCTGGGCCATGATTCTCAGTGTTTTAATGTAATCACTCCCATGATTGAATATACTGTGAATAGCCAAACAGATGAAAGGGAGTCTTCTTGGGGGTGTGGCCCGCATCTGTATATAAGCAGACGTTCTGGCGTTTTGCTCTCTCTGGATCCTGCGGCTGCTTCCTGTCGTCTCATCTCCCGTTCTTGTGACTTGAGCTGTCAGCTTATCTGCCGAACCTGGGATTTGTCGATCTGCACGGCCTGTGAGCAGGAGCCCCGCTCTCCAACCTGCTGATCTTGGGCTTGCCAGCTTCTGCAACTGGGTGACTTGGGACACTCTAGCCTCTACAGTTGCGTGAGCTGTTTCCTTGATATAATCTCTCTCTATATATATATATTTATACACTTTACTGGTTTTGCTTCTCTAGAGAACCCAGCCTAAGAGATTTGGTACCTGGAGTGGGGTGCCTCCAGGCATTTATCAGTGGAGTTAGGCTTGTTGACCCACAGAATGAGGGAGCTGAGTGCCTGTGTGCAGGAGGCTTCCTGGCAGAGTGGGGTGCCTCCAGGCACTTATTGGTGGAGCTACCCAGCTTTGGAACACTTGCCCCAGCAGGGCAGATGAGGGCGTGAGGCCCAAGGGCCGAGAGGCCACAGGAAGCAGAAGCTGAGGAGACAAGGAACACAAGAAGCCAAGCTGCCTCAGTCTCAAAAGGTATGGCCATGGCCTCTGGGATTTCAAAGGGTGGAGCTGTCACTCTGATGGACTAGGAGAATGGTGCGCCTAAAGCCCAGGGAGCAGAGTTGCTGTCCCAGTGGGCCTGGAAGGCGGAGCTGAAGCCCAGGGGCGAGGGGCCTCCAATCAGAATCCCGAGACTGTGGCCAATACCTAGAGTCTGGAGGGCAGGGCTATTGTGTGAATGGTCTCAGAGAACAGAAGATTATTTTCAAAGCTTTGAGGGCTAATGTAATGTGTTCTGCTAACTTGCTTGGTGCCTGTTATTCCTTTTTTCCCTGCAATTTCTCCCACTGGTAATGGAAATGTCTAGCTTGTGCCTGTTCTGCCATTGTACCTTTGGAAGCAGATAACTTGTATTCCAGATTTCACAGATGCAGAGGAATTTTTGGGTTTTGTACTTGGAGTTGATTTAAGACTTTTGCTGTGATATGATGAGATGAATATGTTTTGCATGTTGCAAGGACATGAATTTTTGGGGGCCAAAGGGTGGAGTGTCATGGATTGAATTGTGTCCCCCCAAAATATCTGTCAGCTTGGCTGGGTCATGATTCCCAGTATTGTATGCTTGTGTTATCTGATGTGATTTCCTTATGTGTTGTAAACTCTATCACTGTGATGAGGTTATACTGATGAGGTTGACAAGATTAGATAGTATCTTAATGCAATCTCTTTTGAGATATAAAAGAGAGAAGCGAGCAGAGACACATGGGAACCTCACACCACCAAGAAAGCAGTGCCGGGAGCAGAGTGCGTCCTTTGGACCTGAGGTTCCTGCGCGGAGATGCTTCCAGACCAAGGGAAGACTGATGCATCACAAGGACCTTTCTCCAGAGCTGACAGAGACAGAAAGCCTTCTTCTGGAGCTGATGCCCTAAATTTGGACTTGTAACCTACTGGACTATGAGAGAATAAACTTCTATTTGCTAAAACCATCCATTTGTGGTATTTCTGTTAGAGCAGCACTAGATGACTAAGGCAGGAAGGGAATGGGAATAAAGTAATAGGAGATACAGAGAAACTGATAAAAACAAGTAAAATGTGTTAAGGATATTAGTTCTGGGTGGTGCAAACAGCTGCTAACCGAAAGGTTGGAGGTTCGAGCCCACCCAGAGGCTCCTTGGAAGAAAGGCCTGACAATCTTCTTCCAAAAAATCGGCCACTGAAAACCCTATGGAGCACAATTGTACTCTGACACACATGGGGTTGCCATGAGTAGAAATAACTAGAAGGCAACTGGTTTTTATTAAGAATATTGGGAGCTAGGTTTTTCACTGTCAGAGAAGGAAGTTACAAATATAGAAAGGAGAAAACTGGAATGAACTCTGGGGTTAGAATAGAAATGAAGGTATTGGCATGAACTCATGGTTTTTAACAGACAGATATAGATAGATGCAGAAATTAATATAGATGTAAATAAACAGACATAGATAAACACACACAAACATATTCCCTAGCTCTGTCCACTGACAGGGCCTGAGAAGCGATTCCCCAATAGTGTTGAGTACACCTAGCACCCAGGCCTGGGTTTCTAAACAGGGCTTCCAACCGGTTTGTTCTGGTTCGAACCCCTGCTGAAAATGTGCATTTCTAACAAGTTCTCCAAACCCAAAAACCCTGTAGAACAGAGTAGAACTGCCTCCTAGGGTTTCCAAGGCTGTAAATCTTTACGTAAGCAAACTGTCACATCTTTCTCCAGCGGAGTGGCTAGTGGGTTTGAACCGCCCAACGAGTTTCCAGGCAATGCTAACACTGCTGGTCAGGGACCAATTCTGAGAACCACTAGTAGAGCTGTGGTTCTCAAAATTGATTTTACATAAGAATCACCTGGGGATCTTGTTAAAATGTAGATTCTGATTCAGTATATCTGGAGTGGAAATGCAATTCTCAGCAGAGGCTCCAACTGGAAGAAATGAGTTGGAAGTCCTGTTTCTAAATACAGTACCATTCTCCACTAAAAAGAACCAGGACTTGTTGGAGACACGGCTGACTCCAGGGCTGGGGCAAGGAAAGTATAGGATGAGCCTGGAACATCTTATTGTGCCAGAAGGCAAAGCAGTCCTCAAAGAACGATGGAATCGTGACAACAGGACAAGAAGCCAGCTTAACAGGGCTCCCATAAGCCAGTTCTGGGACAATTTGAGCATCATATAGATAATGATAGTAACCCATTGAATAAAATAGGAAACCCTGAGTCCATACTAATATAAATGAATGAGTAAATTGAAAGTTTGATGAAGAATTGAATATTTAGATAGTTTCAAAATACCTCCCACAAAATACTTATTAATTACAAAGGGGAAAAAGAGTAACTTTACAGTGGGGAAGCAGTAATGGGACAAACCAAAATCCAATGCCATGAGAAAAACTGAATCACTTCTGTGATCTTCCTGCCAAAGATGTACAATCTCAATATAATAATTATGAGGAAAAGGCAGACAAACCCCAAATGAGAGACTCACCACCCAGTAACTGGCCTGTACTCTTCAAAACCGCCAACGTTAGGAAAGTTAAGGTAAGACAGGAACTGTTTCGGACTAAAGCAGACTGAAGAGACACAGCAAATAAACGCAACGTGTTACTGATGCTGAAGTAGAGCCGCTTGCTATAAAGGACGGTATTGGGAAAATAAGAGGATTATTGAACGAGGTATCAACGTGAGTTCCCTGCTTTTGATGATTGTACCGTGTGGTTATATAGGAGAAGGCCCTCATTTGCAGGAAATACACACTAACAGTACTAAGGCGGGAGCTGATGGGGCATTAGGTTAGCAAGTCACGCTCCAATGGTTCAGTGGAAAAAAGTTCTTGGTACTGTACCTGCAACATTTGTATAAGTTTGAGATTGTTTCAAAATAATAATAAAAATTATACTTGAGAAAGCGAGAAAAAAAATGGAACTGTGAGTATCGACATAGGACTGAAATTTAAGAAGGAAGGCGATTTAATTAGGAAGGAGACTCACTTCTCACAGCATTCTTCTCCTGACATCCAAAAGAAACTAGACAGAAACAAACTCCTGAAGTTATTTCAGAATACGTCCTGAGGGTTTGTAAATGGCATTAATTCACCGCCTACTCTTCCCCTTGGCAGGCCTTGCTGCCCAGCCCTGACAAAGAGAGACAGAGAGTGAGTTTGGGGCTCACTGCTTCAGGCTCTAGCAGGAGACTGAATTCCCAGGGCATGAACCTCTCCCCAAGGAGCCCTGGTGGTGCAGTGGGTAAGTGCTGGGCTGCTAACTGAAAAGGTCATCCGTTAGATCCCACCAGCCGCTCTGTGGGAGAAAGATATGGCAGTCTGCTTCCGTAAAGATTACAGCCTTGGAAACCCTATGGGGCAGTTGTACCCCATCCTATAGGGTCACTAGGAGTCGGAATCGACTCCGCAGCAACGGGTTTGGTTTGGATTTGGATCCTCTCTTCAGGAGCACTTCCGCTCCAAACCTAGGTCCTCAACTCAAGACTTTCCTGTGAGAAAGCAACACCTTGCCCTGCCTTTCTCCTCTTGGACCGGGTGGGAAACAAAAATGTCTCCCTTCAGGAACTGTTGACTGTCTAAACTTAGCCAAATGATGGTGTTTGGTCCCCGTCAGGGCCCCCCAGGTTTGGATGACGATATGAAGAAAAAACATCTGCAGAAGGGCTACCTCCACAGACAGAACGGTAGAGGTGGACTTGTCCCTAACTCTAGCTGTGGTCCGCACACTTCTATAACTGGCACAATAGTCAAAATTTTAGGCTCCGCGAGGCCGCGTATGATCTTTGTAACACATTTTTCTTTGTTTGTGTTTACAATCTTTTAAAAACGTAAAAATCATTCTCAGAGACCATTAATCAAACCGGCCGTTTGACCCCTAGAGCCATAGTTTGCCTAACTCTCTCGTTTTATATTTTGAGGAAGGTCAGGCCCTGAGAGAGGACCTCTGATTCTTGCCATTTAACAAGCATTTACTGAGACCTTCTATGTGCCAGTCACCAGGTAAGGGGCTGCTATGAGGTGAAAGGACCAGATCTGGTCATCAGAGCTAAGGGTACAGAGGGGTGGAAGACATGAGACAAGTAACCAAGACAGCACCGGAAAGGAGAAGAATGGGGTACTTGGAAAGAAAATAACAGGCAAGGGAGTGCCATTTATGCTTAGTTCTGAAGATAAGTAAAAGTCCCCCAGGTTAATGAAGCGAGGAAAAGCATTCTTGGCAGATTTGGGAAAGCACATATGAAGGGGTAGGAAATTCTAGTGTTTTATTGTAAGTGCCATAGGGTTTTAAGGGAGTACCAAGATCATTCCATTTTCTCTGAGAATATATTGGAGGGAGATAATAAGCTGGAATAGAATAGATTTGAAGGAGGGAGACAAATTGGCAGGCTACTCTAATCATTCAGTTGGAAGTTGATGGTGGCTTGGGCTGGAGTGGTAGTGGGGGCTGGGATATAAGTGAACAGGTTTGAGAAATATTTAGGAGGTTGTTGTTGACTCCTTAGGGCACAAGTGACAGACTAGATAGCAGGAGTAAGAGGATTAGAGGTGTCAAGAATGACTCCATCTGGGGTCTTAAAAGCTTGTGAGTGGCCACCTAAGATACTCCACTGGTCCCACCCCATCTGAAGCAAGGGAGAATGAAGAAAACCAAAGGAACAAGGGTAAGATTAGTCCACAGACTAATGGGCCACAAGTACCACAGCCTCCACCAGACTGAGTCCAGCACAACTAGATGGTGCCCGGCTACTACTAACGACTGCTCTGACAAGGATCACAATAGAGGGTCCTGGACAGAGCTGGAGAAACCCCAAGAGTATGGCCCCAGACACCCTTTTAACTCAGTAATGAAGTCACTCCTGAGGTCTACCTTTCAGCCAAAGATTAGACAGGCCCATAAAACAAAACGAGACTAAATGGGCACACAAGCCCAGGGGCAAGGACGAGAAGGCAGGAGGGGACAGGAAAGCTGGTAATGGGGAGCCCAAAGTCAAGAAGGGGAGACTGTTGACATGTCATGGGGTTGGTAACCAATGTCACAAAACAGTATATGTATTAATTGTTTAATGAGAAACTAATATGTTCTGTAAACCTTCATCTATAAGTACAATTAAAAAAAAAAAATGACTCCAGGTTCCCGGCTTCAGAGGCTGGATGATGGTGCCAATTACCTAGATGGGAAGACCATGGAGGGGGCAGGTTTGGAGAGGGAAGTTCAAGAGTTCAATTTTGAATGTAGTAAGATTTAGACCCTTGTGAAACATCCAAATGGAGAGAAGCAGGGAGATGGATACATGGATTTTGAACTCTGAGATATGATCTGAAGGAAGGTTAAATTTGAGGTTGGTGCCCATCACTACCACTGAGCTGTATGGTACTTGACAGGGCCAGAGTGACACAGAGGAAAGAGCACCAACCTGGGCTGGGCATCGGGGGATCTGGGTTCTAGTCCCAGTTCTGTCCCTAACAACCTGAGCTTCCGAGTTCCAGTTTCACCATCAGTAACACGAGACTGGTCTAGATAAGGCCTTCTTAACCTTTTTTGGATAAGAATTACCTCCTCTGCCCCAAAATGGAACCCTGCTGGCATAGTGGTTAAAAGCTACGGCTGTCAACCAAAAGGTCAGCAGTTCGAATCCACCAGGCGCTCCTTGGAAACTCTATGGGGCAGTTCTACTCTGTCCTATAGGTCGCTATGAGTTGGTTTTGTTTTTTTGGCTCCAAAATGAATACATGGAACATATTATACATGATTTTAAGGGTTCACCCAGTTCCTGGAACCTTTCTGTGGACTCCAAATTAAGAACTCCTGGACTATATGACCAGACAACCAAAGTTTAGGAGACATTCTTGGTATACACTTTAAATATCTGTTGGTCCTTCAGGTGCCCCCAGAGAATATGACAGGTGTTGTCCCCCCAAGAAGTGTCTCTCTACCAAAACATGTGCATTATCATGGAGCTAGCCAATGTATTCAAAGGTCCCAAACTGCTTTTCAAGTTTTATCTTCTTTCACCCTTTCTTCTTGGTGCATGCTCCAGAAAAACTGGACTGTATACACTCTCCTCTTTCTTTTTCTTTTTTCCTCTCCCCTTTCTTGGAATGTTCTTCCTCCATTTCCACATAAGCAAGCTATGCCCATCTTTCAATGCCTCAAATGCCTCTTCTACTTCCCCCACTCCTTCTCCCAAACTAGAAATAATCTCACCCTACTCTGAACATTCACAACACTTTATTTGTATCCCTTTTAAGAGACTTATCACGTTCTCCTTTTATTGTAGCTTATCATGCAGGACTCTTGCTTCCCCTGCTAAAAGGTAGCTGACAGACCTGGCACATGGATAGCAACCCATAAATGTTAGCACTGTTATCCTTTATAAACAGCCTTCTCACACATCCCTTATCCCATCTCGGTGAGCTCTTGATTCCAACCACCACTGCCCAGCTCAGGCATCGGTTGGTTTCTTGCCGAGACAACAGCCCCACCTGACCCCTTAGTGGCAGCCCCTCCACCCTCATCCCTGTGTCCATTCTGCATAATGATATTATTTTCTTTAAAAATCCAATTATGTTACTTCTCTGATTAATATATATGTTTGTGTATATATATATATTATATATATAATATGTATATATTTATATATATATAATATGTATATATATAGACATATATATATACAAATGGTTCCCAATTGCCTTCCTCAGGGGTTCTCAACTTCAGGGTTCCAACACACTGGCTGGATATGGTGTGAAATGTCCCAACTAACTTCTCACTATTAATGAAGTACTAACTGATTTAACAAATCCAGCACATAGTAAGCATTATATACCTATTAGGCATAATTAACACTGAAATTTTATGACTTATAAGGGATGAAGTAGATGCTTTTGGTGCCCTGTAGATGTCCTTGAAGGAACCCTGGTGGCGCAGTGGTTAAGCACTCGGCTGCTGACCAAAAGGTCTGCAGTTTGAACCCACCATGGAGAAAGATGTGGCAGTCTGCTTCTGTAAAGACTACAGCCCTGGAAACCCTATGGGGCAGTTCTACCCCGTCCTGTAGGGTCTATGAGTCGACATTGACGGCAGTGGGTTTTAGTGATCCCTGTGGCTTACTTCTGATTTCAGCTCTAGCTGCGGTGGAAAGTTCTGTGCAAGCTGACAGCTTTCCTGCCCCAGAGCTGCTGCTTCTCACAGCTCACTCAGCCCATGAGCAGGGCAGCCGGGAAGCACAAGGCCATTAATAGGCATTAGTGGGCATTAATTTCCTTCCAATGAACTACTGGACTCTCCTTCCTGCTGGCTATAACCACGACCATGATTCAGGAAGAGAAAGAGATAACAGAAATCTTAAGTACAGCTTGGTCAGGGTCTTGCTCAGCGTCCCATTCCCTGGCATTTTATTAACACCTTCCTGTGGAACCCGGGCTACGTGCCTGAGTCTCCCGACCCGCCTTCTTTCGGCCCACTATCACACGTTAAGAAGTGCAACACCTGAACATCTACTACTTGGAAAGAGTCAATGAGCTGGGTGGAAAAGAAAACAGGGCCGGCAGAGTCATAGGTCACAACGCTAAGGCGGGATGAACTGAGAGCAGGGGCGCCTTGAGACTTGGCCGTTCTTCCGCCCAAGGATCTAAGTGGAGTTGAATCTGCCTTCAGTCGACACTAAATCAAGCACCTCCAGCTACCATCAAGACAGAAGGGCAATCAAGAGGCCGAGACTGCGCAGGCGCAGGGAGAAGGCTAGGGTCCGTAGCAGGCTCACCTCGGGGTCTCTCCCAGACAGAGGCCACAGATAGAGCACAGTAGCGCGGCGCGAGGAGTCCCCTGTGTCCCCCTCTTTCCCCCTGAGGCCCTCAGACCCTCCAGGAAGGTTTGGGAGCCCATCTTCTGAGGCCGTCGGGCCCCCTTCGCTCCCACCCAGCGCCCGGTAGAACCTCGAAAGCGGGTGCCAGCTGCAGGCGAGGTGCTAAGACAAGAACGACCGCTCAGGATCGGCCCTCCTCGCCACCGTTCTCACCTCTTTGTCCGCCGCCTTCTCCTCGATCCCTAGCAGCGCGTACAGGTCCATCTGTAAGAGCTCCTTGGTCACCGCCATGGTTATGACCCTGGCTCCGTTCGTACTACAACTTCCAAGAGTCTAAGCGTGCGTAGAGACTGCCGGGGAACTGCCAGCTCGGACAGGCTGAATGGCGCTTAGCCCCCTGGGAATTGTAGTGTTTTGGGTCTTGCTGGACTGACTCTGAGGGAGATGGGTGGTCGTGAATGAACTACAACTCCCAGCAGTCCCCGCTCTGCTGCGGCCGCTCTCAGGCGCCAGAGGCTTGTGCCGATTCTCGGCTGGAGGCCGTAGCCACTATCCGCGAATGGGCGTGAGGTGCCTGGGGGTGCTGGGTGAGGCTTCGGAGGCCCTGGGCTTGGCCGGCGTGGCCTCAACTTTGCCGACCCCGCCGCGTCGGGAGCCAAGATGGACAGTAGGTGCTACGGCTGCGCAGCCAAATTCACAGTCTTCAAGAAGGAGGCGAGTCTTCTCTCCCCGGGGGCTGGAGGGCCAGGGAGGACGCGGAGTGGAAGGAAAAACACGGGATTTGCAGTCCAAAGACGTGTTTACGGCCTGGTTCAGCCCGTTTCTAGTTGTGTGGTTTTGATGAGGTCACTGAGCCTCAGCTTCCATTTTCGTAAAATGGAACTATTTTACGCATTCGGAGTTGTGAGGGTCCAGTGAGATCTGGAGGTGAAAGTGCCCTGTAAACTGTAAAGCATGCTGCCTTCGTTTTTGGAAAGCTACGCCTTCAGTCGACCAGGTGTATAATCCGGCAGTTTCTCCACCCTGCTTCTCCGCAGCCCGGCCTTATTTAATGAATGCCCTGTGCCCACTCTCCACCATCCATGCCGGTTCCTCTCTTCCCCATCGCACAACCTGCCCTTCCAGGTCTCTTGAGGTAGATTACTGTCCTTCCTTTTGCCCCCAGGGCGCCATGGTAAAGGCATGCAGGGACCTGCCAAGTTCCCCTGGTAACTGTAGGCTTCCTGTGCCTCGGCTATGACCCAGCATCTGTCCAAGAGACAAGAACCAGATGGGATGAATTACGGCACATAGGGAGGCAGGACGGTGTAGCACTCAGCCTGGGTTTTGGAGTCAGGGTGGTCAGGGTTCTGCTGTCCTGTTCACGGGATGACCTTCCTTGGTTTGGGCAAGTCAGGTGACCTTTCTGGCCCCATCTGAGATAGAGACAAGAAATGGTGGTCATCGGAGTGTAATAATGTATGTAAATTGTGAGGATTAAATCAGATGAATGTTTAGTACTGAGCTCAGTGCCTGGCACACAGTAAGTGCTTGATAAATGGAGGTATTGTTATCATCCCATCCCGAACCAAGCTGCCTTCCTACTCAGCTAGGGCAGAGAAGGCATGGGCCCTGCACTCTCTGATTCTGCTTTGTTGAAGAGTCAGCAACTTGGAGCATGAGACTGCCTTTCTGCCTTCTACACCCCTGTGCCAGGGAATTGAAGCCAGGGTAGAAAGCACTGGGAATTTTGCATGAAGCTTTATTTGATTGGAATAAGAGACTGGAGACAGAGGACCACCCAGTCTGTCCCCAGGCCTTAGGGGCCCCACGCCTCTTCGTCCTCCTAGTGATGGTCACGACATCAGTGTCTTCCCTCTGCGTGCGTGAGGAGTCCCAGGGAGGAGCCTGCAGGGGCAGGTGAGAGGTGTATCCCCCTGTTCATGTTTCCTGCAGTGCGGCTGTAAGAACTGTGGCCGGGCCTTCTGTTCTGGCTGCCTCAGCTTCAGTGCAGTGGTGCGCCGAGCTGGGAACACCCAGCACAAAGTCTGCAAGCAGTGCCACGAGGTCCTCACCAGGTGAGAGGCAGGATGGCCAGAGTCCAGCCAAGCATGGCAGTGGGCAGCTGGCAGCGCTGGCAGCCTTATGCTCTATGACCAGGGTTCAGCTCAGGAAATTGGGTGTGGGGCAGGGAAAGGCATTGCCTGGCAGGGTGGCAGAACTTCTGACACTAGGTTTCTTCCCTATAGAGGGTCCGCTCCTGCCAACACCTCCAAGTGGTCACCACCTCAGAACTATAAGAAGTAAGTGCTGAAGGGAAAGAGACAAACGGGGTTGGGCAGTGAACAAAAGAGCTATCAGGGTAGGACTGTCCTCCCAGCTTCTAGATCAGATGAGCTCAGGGTCAGGAGAATCCCCCTCTTAGGCTCCTGACTTCCCTCTCAGGCTTAGAAAGCAGCTCGCCAGCCCTCTCACCAGAAAAGGCGCTTGGGAGGCCTTGCCCTCTCTGCTGAAGCTGGCGGCATGAGCAAGGGCCACAGGATTTCCCATTGGAGACCCCCTGACCAAATGCCCAGCAACGATTTGAATGGGAAATAGGAAGTGGTCAGCTTCGTCCCTACCTGCTGCCTTCCTCACGAGCCTCCGTCTCATGTCTGGCCAGACGCATGGCAGCTTTGGAAGCCAAGCAGAAGCCCAGCACTCCCCGGAGCCAGGGACTGACCCAACAAGACCAGGTCATTGCGGAGCGCCTGGCACGGCTCCGCCAGGAGAAGAAACCCAGTGAGTGGGGGCGGGCAGGGCGGCCTGACGGGCACTGCCAGAGGCTCCTGGGACTGGGATCCCTCTGGCCTCACCGGGCGCCCTCCCATGCCGATTGCAGAGTCAGTGCCCTCACAGGCGGAGATAGAAGCCCGGCTGGCTGCGCTGAGGGACGAACCCCAGGGTTCCATCCCTTCCACCCAGGAGATGGAGGCACGGCTTGCCACATTGCAGGGCAGAGCTCTGCCCTCTCACACCCCCCAGCCGGTGAGTGCCATGGTTTGGGCGGGAAGGAGGTCCCAGGGAGAGGGCCTGGCAGAAGCCCAGATGCATGTTTGGACGTGCACTTTGCAGAGTTGGCAAAGCCTCCCACCCCACCCTTGATCCTCAGGTCTGCTGCCAGGCCAGGGAACCAGGGGTAAGCAGCAGGGTTGGGTGGGGCAGGAAAAGGTGGTCCCTCAGTCCTGTCGGCCCTGCCAGACCCACTAGGTTATATGGGCCCTGAATTAATCCCCTGTTCCTGGGTGGCACAGATTGTTAAGTACTCAGCTACTAACCAAAACGTTGATGGTTCAAATCCACCCAGAGGCACCTTGGAAGGAAGGCCTGGCAATGTACTTCTGAAAGATCACAGCCATTGAAAACCCTGTAGAGTGCAGTTCTACTCTGACACATGGGGTCACAGTGAGTTGGAATCAACCCGAGGGTCACTGGTACTGGTACTGGTACTGGTACTGATACTCCTTGGGCTGTGAGAACTCCTTAGCATTTACCCCTAACCCAGACTCCTTCTAGGCCTTATGGTGTGGCGTCCCCTCCCCACACACTGAGGTTCCCTCCTCTGGCCAGGTCCATCAGCCACTGGACACCAGGACCCAGCCCCAGCAGGCACAGGATCTGCTGACACAGCTGGCAGCAGAAGTGGCTATTGATGAGAGCTGGGAACGAAGAGGCCCAGGTAACCCCTCCACCTGGCTCCCCTAGGGACCTGCCCCACCTCTTTCCCCCGGTGGAGGGGGCTCTGCTGCTCAGCCTCGGGAGATGAATGTAAATCAGAGAACAGCCAATATAAGAGCTACCGTGTATTGAGCACTTCCTCCAGAGGGAGCAAGCGTAAGCCTAGTGGTTAAGTCCGTGAGCTTTAGAATCAGTGAGTCTGGTTCCGCTACTTACTGGCTATACGACCTTGGACTAGACAGCAAGGTCACACAGCTACTAAGTGGTAGAGCCTTGAAACCAAGGTTGTCTGACTTCGAACCTGCTTGTTCTGAAACTAAGCTAAAGGTGACCATGTCAGAACCACATCATCCACTTTGGTAAAATCCTTCCCACCTGGTGATATACAAGACCTAGGCTTCCCTCCTGCCCTGTCCATGCTGCACCTGGGAAATGCTAATCCCAGCCCTGAAAGGCAGAGACTGGCTGAACCTCAGCTTCCTGCTACCCCATATCCTGATCCTTTCCTTTAGGCCACGGATTCTCAAATTGTGGGACATCTTCCAGAAGAACCAACATATTAAAATATCAGGAGGGTAGGGATGGGTGTGGCTGGAAAAAGCATGTCCAAGATTATTAGTATTTTACATTTAGAAAAATGGAGGAAATACTAATTTTATTTATAACCTAAACTGCAGGAGCTAGTGCTTGAACAGAAAGCTGATGATCTATGGTTTAAAAAAGTTGAGAAATGGGCTCCGTGGCTTCTGATGAAAGATCTGGAATGTCTCTGCCTCCGTCACTTTCAGCTGCCTCTGTCCAGAACGACCTCAACCAAGGTGGCTCAGGGGCCCGGAGCGCTAATCCGCAGGGGCAGGCCGCCATGTCCCTGGAGGAGGAGAAGAGCAGGCTGCTGGCGGAGGCAGCAGTGGCGCTGCAGGAGGAGAACACAAGGCAGGAGCGGATCCTGGCCCTCGCCAGGCGGCTGGCTGTACTGCGAGGACTGAACCCGGAAGGAGGTAGAGCCTGGGGGCCGCCGCTCACTGTGTTCATCGGGCAGGGGAATCCTCAGTCCCTTCGGTCCTGAGACTTCCGTTCCTGCCTGCCAGCCCCCAGCCCTTATACTTCAGCAATGGCCCAGCCCTGCAGGGGTGGCGCAGAGGCTGCACAGCTCTGATGCAAGTGCTGCTGGGAACCAGACAGCTCCCTCCGTACTGGTGAAGTGGCAGAGTACAGCCCCTCAGGGGCTCACTCTTTCTCCTGCGTCCATCTCTCTCTCTTTCCAAGTGACCCTCCAGGACTATCGCCTCCCAGACAGCGATGATGACGAAGATGAGGAGACAGCTATCCAGAGAGTCCTGCAGCAGGTGGGCCCTGCCGCACCCCCAGACCAGCCCTCATCCCCTCTGCCTCATTGCCCCACCAATCCACCTGGCCCCGCTCACCCTGTCACTGCTCTGGGGCTGGACGGGCAGCCCCCGTTCTGGCTGGGGCCCCACTGCTCCTGTGACCCCAGCTGCTCCCAGTCCCTTAAGATGGGGAATCGGCAGCCAAAGGCAGGTAAAGGAAGATGAGCTGAGAAGCTGAGGCCACAGCACAGAAATGCCAGGAGGGGTGCCTGGGGCTGGAGCAGGGAGGTGGACCTTGTCACCCTGTCCACAGCTCACTGAAGAAGCTGCCCTGGAGGAGGCAAGCGGCTTCAACATCCCTGCAGAGCCAGCTCCCCGACCACGGGCCCAACCCCACATGACAGAGCCCGAGGTGAGAAGGGCCCCAGACACAGACCTGGGAGCCATCGGCCAAGCCTTCCCCCTGCCTGGCCAACTGCTCCCTCGTTCCCCTTCCTCGTCCCTGCCCCCTGCAGGCCGCAGCCCCTAGGCCGGAGGCAGAGGCGGAGGAGGAACTGCCGTGGTGCTGTATCTGCAATGAGGATGCTGCCCTGCGCTGCGCTGGCTGCGACGGTGATCTCTACTGTGCCCGCTGCTTCCGGTGGGTGCAGGCAGAGTGCTCTGTGGGACTGGGAGGGCCCGCGACTGGCTGGGAGATCGCTGAAATCCATTCTTTCCTCCACAGGGAGGGCCATGACGCCTTCGAGCTTAAAGAGCACCAGACGTATGTGTACCGCCCACCACAAGCAGGCCGAGAGCACTGAGGAAACCCTGGCCCACCCAGGAAGGGAGGCCTACAGGCAGCCCCACAGGCTGGGCCCCCACCGCTGGGCCCATCGGCAGGTTCTCCTGCTGACAGGCATGCCCTTTCCCGAGCCTTGGTGTTCTCGGAAGGAGGAAAGATCCTCCCCTGGAGACAATGAGCGGAGGAACCAGAAGGATAGCCACTGGGAGCCCTAAAGCAGAGAAGCCTAGGCTGGAAGTGAGAGGCATGATGGGGAAAGGACCAGACTGAATCCAAGGATGAGCCCTGAAACCTGGCTCGGGCCCAGGGCCCATCCCTGGCACTTACTGGATTTAATAAAGTATGTTGATTCCTTGGACCCGGCATCTCTTATCTCTTGAACCTTGTGAGCCCTGAGTCTGGGCCCTGTGAAAGGCAGCAAGAGCAGAGTAGGCTACAAGCCCAGTCCTGTGGGGCCAGGGGAAAGGTTAAGCTATCCTGGAAGCTCCTCCAGGAAGGAGCAGTCCCACCCTGATCAGGTGGCCTCATCTGGTAGATGTGAACATTTATTCCACTGAACTGGACTGTGCCTCATGCTCTGGGCAGCCCAGCTTAGCCACCAGGCCCCACATCTTGGATTTCTCAGCCCCTCCAGTATTCAAACAAGGCGTGCAAGAAATTTGTGGGTCTAAATGGGGCAGGCCCAGCTTGCTGCTTTACTCCCAGAGGACCCCATCTCCCAGGGCACGTGCCCCGAACTGGCTGCCATCCAGATCCAGTGTCTACCTTCCAGCAACTCTCCCCCTCCCGACCTCTGGCCTCAGCCTGTACCCCTTACACTCCTCTACATAGCCTCTGCTTTTCTCTTCCTGTTTCTGGCTGGAGCCAGCTCAAGAAAGAGCCCAAGACTTGAGGCCTCCTGCCTCATTTGGAGGTAAAGGAGGGTTTAGCCTTCAGTGATGCTCCCAAGCCCAGGTAGGTCTTTCCTGTTAACTCCCCTCTGGGATTTGAAACTAGCCTTTACCACTTGGGGCCTTCCTGTTAGCGATGCCCAAATGCTGAGTGTCTTAACCAGGTGTGCTTGGCTTGGCCTCTGGCCCTTGCTAGCTCTCTGAAGCAGCGCTGTGACATTTATCTTTGAATTCTCAAGGCCTGTTTGGATGAATGAATCGAGTAAATGAGATATGCAGTGACTCAGAATATTGGCCTTCCAGTGTATCACTTCACCCTCCCCTCCCCCTGTCCCCTGGCACAGATTCGCTCCACACTCCATTCAACTGGGCTCCTAAACGTTTTGTCCACTTAGCTGCTGCCAGGGAAATCACTGGGCAACAGCATGTCTGGCTCCCAGAAAGCCCAGCAGACAGGAACTAGCTGTGACTGCACATCCACTAGGAGTGTCCAGATGTCCCTCCTTGTCGGCCACGTTCCTTGTCTGTGTCCCGAGGAGGCCTCTCCACAGCCCGGGATCCAGGTGCTCAGGGCAGGCCTGGGCAGTGCTGAGGCTCACGCAGGTAGTGTCACAAGGCTTTTTTGTGAGGCCTGCTGAGTCTCTGGAGTTTCTTGAGTTGACTGAGTAGCTCTGAGATAAAGAACTGATAGAGAAACACGCAGATCAAGACATGGGATTACACCCATTCACCACCCTGCCCTCCGTAATTTCCCCTGACCCCATTTCTCCAGAACTGGGGAAGGGGATAAAGACCCCGGGCCAAGTCTTCCTTTCAAATACTCCTTTTCCATAGCTGCCTCCCTCACTGGCCTCCTCTTAACCCAGACCAGCACAGCACCACTTACCTCTGTGGGGCGGGGGCAGTTTTGGAGAATGGCCTGGATGGAAGAGAACAGAGAGTCACCAAGAGAACAGTGGGTCACCAAGTCATAGCCCTGCTCAGACCCCCAGGAATTCTCTCCCCTCTGAACTGGTTCTCCCCACGCCACCTAAGGAGACGAACCTAGGTTCTTGGGTTCCCCTTGGTCCAAGCCCATCTCCAACCCCTCACCACGTGGGCCTGGGTCCCAGGCCCCCCTCCAACCTCCAAATGAGTCTTCTGCTCCTCTGTGGATAGCTCCATAAGAGTCTCCAGGTCAATCTCAGGCTCAGAAGGGGCTGGTTGATCCTGTTTAGGAAGCACACGGGGCGCAGAGCCATGGCCAGCTGGTATTAGAGTTACCAGCCAGGGGCTCACCCACCTTCCATCCTGTCTTCCTCCTATTTCTCAAGTTCGATCCCTCTCCCCACCTTACTCAAAACACCCATTCATTCTTCCATTCAATAAATATTTCCTGAACACCTACTATGTTCCACCTGAAATGGTGCTAGGGTTCTTTGAAAAAAGTCGTTTAATTTCAAAACTTACTATATGCATTGCTGGTGAAATGTAAAATGGTGCAGCTGCTTTGGAAAAACAGTTCCTCAAAATGTTATCATATGACCCAGCAATTCCATTCCTAGGTCCATACCCAAGAGAAATTCAATTATACATCCACAAAAAAACTTGCAGAGAAATGTCCATAGCAGAATTATTCATAATAGCCAAAAAGTGGAAACAACCCAAATGGCCATCAACTGATGAACATAATAAAATCTGGTATAGCTATGCTGTTGTTATTGTTAGTTGCCCTCAAGCTGATTCTGACTCACAGTGACCCCATGTGCGCAAAGGAGAACTTTTCTATAGGGTTTTCAAGGCTATGACCTTTCAGAAGCAGATTGCCAGGCCTGTCTTCTGAAGCGTCTCTGGTGGGTTCAAACTATCAACATTTTCACTTGAAGTCAAGCTCTTAACCGTTTGCCCCACCCAGGGACTCCGGTAGAGCCATACAGTGAAGTGAACATTATTCAGCAATAAAAATGAATGAAGTACTGATATATACTACAATATAAATGAACCTTGAAAAGATTATGGTATTGAAAGAAGCCAGTCACAAAACATCACATTTTGTATGAGTCCTTTTCTATGAAATATCCAGAACAGGCATATCTGTAGAGACAGAAAGTAGATGAGTGGTTGCCAGGGGCTGGGAGAGTGGTGGCAGTGGGGGATGGACTATGACTACTAATGGATATGGGGTTTCTTTTTGGGGGGATGGTTGCACAACCCTGTGAATGTCTAAAAATCATTGAATTGTATGATTTAAATGGGTGACTTGTACGGTTTGTAAATTATATCTCAATAAAGCTATTTTTAAAAGTTATTATGTCATTGAAGAAAAGTTAAACAATACAGAGTTTATAAAATTAAACTTAAAGCCCCGTCTGCCCTCCCTCACTCCTTCCACTGTTAACAGTTTTGATTTGCATTTCCCTAATGACAAATGGGGGCCCTGGCGGTGCAGAGGTTAAGCATTCAGCTGCTAACCAAAAGGTCAGCAGTCCGAATTGATCAGCCACTCCTTGGAAACCCTAAGGGGCGGTTCTACTCTGTCCTATAAGGTCTCTGAGTTGGAATTGACTTGATGGCAAGGGGTTTGGGTTTTAATGACAAATGATGTTGAGTGTCTCTGCATGTTCTTGCTTATTGGCCATTTGTATATCTTCTTTGGAGAAACGTCTATTCAAGTCCTTTCTGATTTTTTGATTGGGTTGTTTGTCTTGTTGAGTTGTAGGAGTTATTTATATACTTTAGATATTAAATCCTTATCAGATATATGATATCCAAATATTTTCTCCCATTCTGTGGGTTATCTTTTGACTTTCTTGAAAATGTCCCAAAAATGCACAAAGATTTTTATTTCGATAAAGTCCAATTTATCTGTTTTTTCTTTTGTTGCTTGTGCTTTTGGTGTCATATCTAAGAGTTCATTGCCAAATACAAAGTCCTGAAGATTTACTCCTATGTTTTCCTCAAAGAGTTTTCTGGTTTTAGCCCTTATATTTAGGTCACTGATCCATCTTTAGTTAATTTTCATATATGATGTGAGGTGGGGGAATAGAGATCAGATTTACCCTCCTAACATAAGTAACCAGAAAACTGGACAAAATGTATGAACAAAGTTTTCAGACACTGGACAACAGGTAAGTCAGGACTAATCCCAGAGGGAAGGGAAACAAAAAAGATAAACTCCATAATTGCCCTGGATTTCTTTCTGGAGGCAATTTTCCAGACCACTGAACAGAGAGAGACATCCCAAGCAGAACACAGTGGTCTTGCTAAACTGATGTGACAGAGACCAGAATTCAGGGAGGCTGAACTGGAATTTGCTGGGCAAAGGATCTGCATAGTTTCCCTTGAGTCTTTGCTGAAAAGTAAGATGCACAGGCATGCGGTAAAACTTCATAAGGCCAGGCAAAGAGAAATAGAGGCACTGAGCTGAACAATTCCCAGAACTCACCCAGGATTGGGAGATATTCAAGTTCCAACCAGCTAGAGTACAGAACATCACTGATCACACAGGAATTCAGTAGAGACGTCAGAAAGGCCATGCTTTAGTAGTGAGGTAAATTATTCCCTAGATTAAATGTTATTCTAGACTCACCCTAATGAAGCTTAAAAGCAAGCCTCAGAGGTCTCAAGCCGAATCACGAGTAACTTAACTGCCTACTACAACAAAGCCCAACACTCTTTAAGGGAAGAAACAAAATCCAGTTACTGAACAACATAAAATTCACAATGTCCAATATCCAACTAAAAATCATGCCAAGAAGAAAGAAAAAGGGACCCATAAGCATGAAAAGAATCAGTCAATAGAAACAGATCCAGAGATGACAGAGATGATAGAATTAGCAGACAAGGAAAACATGAACATAGTTAGGAGAGAAATTGAAGACATAAGAACAAAATTGAGCATCTAGAAATGAAAAATACAGTATTTTAAATGAAAAATTTACCGAATGGAATAGCAGATGAGATACTGCAGAGGAAAAGATCAGCTGAACTTAAAGACATAGCAAAAGAAATTAACCAAATGAATCACAGAAAGAAAAAAAACTTGAGGGGTGGGGGAGCAGAATAGAGCCTTGGTGACCTATGGGACCACATCAAGCAGTCTAACATAATTATAATTGGAATCCCAGAAGTTGGAGGGCGCATAAAAATAAACATACGTTCTAATTATTAGAACTCCACTTCTAAAAATGTACCAGCCCTTCCCCCAAAATTATGTCATTTATGATATTAAATATATACATGTCAAGTGGAAGGTATGTATATTACTGACAGTAAGATTGCCACTACAGTCTGGAGTTGAAAATATGGGCTCATATCATAGTCCAAATATTCTTTTCCTCAAATATTTTTTGTTTATTTTTCCCTCAAGTATCTTTTACTTCTAGAAAAATATCAGATCATTTGAGATGTGAATTCTCAGAAAACGAGGGGACAATACTTTTTCAAAGTTCAAAGTTTAATACGTTGTCGCTTATAAGCATTTTAAAGATGTCACCATATCAAGAAGTTTGCATCAAAATGCCAGCTGCCACCTAGAAAAAGATAGTGTCATGGAAGCTACAGGAAAAGAATGTTTCAAGACTCTTGGGGGATCACCAGTGTTTCCTGCTGATGTGCACATTAGATTTAGCTCCAGAACAGTCCTTGGCAAGAATTCACAATAGAATGGTGGGAACAGAAGCCAGATTTCAGTGGTTTGACGGGTGACAGGAAGAGAAAAATAAGTACAGGCTGTGAGTGTAGACAAATCCTTTAAGGAGTCTGGCTGTAAAGGAAAACAAGAAATAGGGAGTAGTAACTAGAGGGTGCCATACTGTTGAGCAAGGGTCTCCTAAAAATAGGATAGAGACTCTTGGGTGTTTAAGTTCCTGCTTATAAACCAAATCCACATTCCATCTGTGGACAACAGAAGCTCCAGAGCTCTAAGTCTGTTTGTAGTCCCCAGACTTGGCTCCTCTGAGGACCCCAAACCAGGCTGCACACTCAGGTGGGGCCCTCCAACAAGGGACAACTGGGTCCCATTAAACTAAACTAAACCAAGTGAAAAGCAGCATCCTGGGGCCATTCCCAGTGGTGTCAGACAAGGTGAGCGTATGGGTAGGCCCTGGTGGGTGGGGAAGGGCTCTATGGAGCTAGAACCAGAGTCGCGTAAGGTTGAAGACTGCATTGGCCTTGGCCTGTAACCAAGATGCCCAGCCACCTGGCACCTTTGGACAATTGCCATGGCAACCACAGGCCTGGCCTTTTATTCCGGTCATTGCCTGGGAGTGGTCCTCCCACGTGTCCTGTTTTCCGGTGTTACTGCCTCATTACTGTATGGCTTTCCCATCTGGCCTTAATCTTGCAAAACAAGGTTCTTCGGCAACTGTCTGATACCTAAAAGGATTTTCCCAGAGGTGTCTGAAATATGAGATTTGTCATGCAAGTGCACAAGAATTTGAAATTGAAACTAGTTCTGTGAAGAGAGAGAGAGGGTGCTGGAAATACTAAAGGGCAGTGTGGTGGTGTCCTGCCAGGTCAGAGCAGACACAGGCCTAGGAAACGTGCCTCTTCTGCTCCCAGCTCCAAAGAGAAAATACATGACTTGAGTCAAGAAGGAGGAGAAACAAAGACCATGTGTTGTGGACAAGCGGGGACTCCTGGTATATTCCCCACCCACATGTCAGAATCAACTGTGGAGCTTGTAAAAGAAATCAATGCCTGCCCCCTCCCCCATAAAATTTAGATTCAGTTGAGGTGAAGCGGGGGCATTTGTATTTTTTTAAGTGCTTCAGGGGTGGTGAACCACTGGATGCATGAATAAACATTCAGGCTCTGCAGCCAAAGCCCCCGGCTTCAGCTCCCGGTCCCACCGCTTCCTAGTTATGTGACCTTGAGCAAGATACTCAACATCTCCAAGTCACGTTTTCTCAGCTGATGGACCTATGGGGAAGATTCAATGAACTAATGCATGTCAAGTCTTGGAGTTGTGCCTAGCACAGAGTTAAGTGCTCAAAATGCTATTCTTGTTCTTGAAGTGGTGGGTGTTACTGCCTTAGGAGCCAGACTCAGAGGTATCTAAGTAAGAAAGTGCCACTTTCCGAGACAAAGGGCCAAGACCTGCTTTTTCTCAAGGTGGGAAGGCAGGGGTCAGTCAGAGCCAAGGTCAAGGCTAGGTTAGGTCCTGGTATTAGCACCCACCTTTAGTTACTCTGAGTCCCTGGGTGGCACAAATGGTTTGCATTCCACTAACCAAAACTTTGGCAGTTTGAACCCACCCACCGAGCTGCACCATGGAAGAAAGGCATGGCAATCTGCTTCTATTAAGATTACAGTCAAGAAAACCCTATGGAGTTCAGTTCTGCTTTGGGATCACTGTGCGTTGGAACAGACTCAGCGGCAATGAATTTGGTTTTTCGGTACAGCCAGAATGCTCATTAGAAGTGATGATGGCGGTCTTCTTCTCACATACTTTGGACGTGTTATCAGGAGGGACCACTCCCTGGAGAAGTACATCATTCTTGGTAGAGCAACCCTACAGGACAGAGTAGAACTGCCCCATAGGGTTTCCAAGGAGCAGCTGGTGGATACGAACTGCCGACCTTTTGGTTAACACCAAGCTCTTAACCACTACACCACCAGGGTTTCCTGGTAGCGTAGAGGGTCAGTGAAAAAGAGGAAGACCCTCAACGAGATGGACTGACACAGTGGCTGCAACAATGGGCTCAAGCATAACAACAATTGTGAGGATGGCGCAGGACTGGGCAGTGTTTCGTTCTATTGCACATAAGCTTGCCATGAGTCAGAACTGACTCGAGGACACCTAACAACAACAGTCGAGTCCAGCCCTGTCCCCCTGTCCTTTCTGAGGTGATGGAAATGTCTGTATCTGTGCTGACAGTCTGGTTAGCCACTAGCCATCTGGGGATACGGAGTACTTGAAATGTGGCTAATGTGACCGAAGAACTGAATTTTTAATTTTAATTAAAGTTGAATAGTTACACATGGCTGGTAGCTGTCATATTGGACAGCGCAGCTGTAGACATGTATGTGTGCTGAGGTTGGGAGTAAGTAAAAACAGAAAATAAAGAAAAATAGCCTGACCTTTTATACTTTTCAAAGCACTTTCCCTTCTACTATCTCACTTAAGCCTCAAAAAGTTCTCTGACAGAGATGACAGGCATTGATAGCCCCATTTTTCAGGTTAGGAAACTAAGTCTCAGGGATATTAAAAGACCTATCCCAGATCATAAATGAGAGTTAAGAGGCTGAGCCAGGACCAGAGGGAGGCAGATTTCTGGACTCCAAACCCATGCTTCTTCTATTAGGAAAAGCTTTATCTCCACGGGAGCATCTTGCATCAGCCCTCCAGTTCCTCTGAGGCCTCCATGCAGGCTCTCTCCCAGCCCCTGGCTAGCCCCAAGTCCCCTATCTTCTCCCACCCTCCATCCTGCTACTCACCTGGAAGAGCTCCTGAACCTGCACGTCCACCCACTCCTCCACCTCCAGCCAGCGCTGGAGCTGTCCCCGGTCATACTTCACTGTCAGCCGGCTGGGTCTCCGGGACCTGGGCACTCTGGAGAGGTCGGGGTGGGGCTTTGACTCTGAGTCTGTGGATGATGTCCTCCTCCTCCCAGGAGCCCACTGGACCTTCTTACTTGGGTTCTCCCCATCTGGGTTGGGAGACGTACAGGAAGGAGGGCTTGAAGACAGCATGGAAGGGCTGGCCTGGGCAAGAAGCTGGCAAAAATCACCAGTCAGGCAAGGGCACAGAGGGAAGTGAGGAAGTAGAGAACAGAGGGAAAGGTCAGCAGGGAAGGAAGCAGCAAGGGAGGGACAAGGCGCCCTGGGAGGGGCAGCAGTCAAAGAGCAACAGGCCCTTGGGCTGAGAATGCCAGTCTCCGGGCCTCCTTGCTGCCAGTGAGTGGCACTCCAGAGCTGTGCGTGAGCCTCCCTTTCTGCAGCTGCTGGGCCCAAAGTGATATAAACTGCAACTGAGCAAAGGTCAAGAGGGTGCCATGCCCTGGGAGGAGGAAGGGGCCCTGGGTCCTGGGGGATGCAGAGCTCCAACTGGTGCTCTATGGCCGGCGCTGGAACAGGACCTGAGTCACACTCACCTGAGATCCTCTGCATCCCACCTTCCTGGGACCAGATCCACTCTGGAAGCCAGACAGGTCAGACAGCTCCTTCCAGAGTGTGGCACTGCTGGGGGCAGAATCTCGGGCTGGGGGATGGGGTGGGAGGGATAATTATCTCTGGCCCTCATGGGGCCAGTGCTCCCTTGTGTCTGAATGTAACCTGCCTTTAGGAGTATGTGAAGGAATAGTCTCCTCTGTCTGCCTGGCCCTGTGTGCTTGTCTACCATGCCCATTCCCCAGAGGGAAGTGCTTAGGCGGCCAATTTTGCATCATATGACACTCCCCTGCTTAGGAAGCCATGTTTTATATCACATGACCCTCCCCGATTCAGGTTCTTCCAGACAGTGGACAAGGAAAACCCGCAGACCTAACTTATACCAAGTATAACACTTTCAGACATACTTGCATTCTAAAGAACAAGTATTTTCATTGGTTTAGTCCTTTCTAAACCTTTTTTTAAAAGTTACAGAACAAAAAAACAACTAATTTTTAAGAAGAAGAAGACTTCAAAGGTCAAACAAATGAAAAGTGAAAGTTTCTCTCCTCTCGCCAGCTGTCTCCAGAGGCAACCACCATCAACAGCTTCTGTTTTTCATTTTCCTGTGATCATCATCCCTTTATGTCGTATCTTTCTTAATTTGTTGATTTTAGATAATATCTCTTGTCTACTCAATATGAAGTATGAGAAATTAACTCACACTAACTGTCACATCCCCTTTACTTCCACATTGGAGTGCGATAGATTGCTTTTGTGTGGTCTTTCTCCCCATGGTCTTGTAACTCCCACCCAATCATTTGCAAATAGGGTAATTGTGGCCCACCAAGGGGATTGGTCAGTTTTGCCATCCTGTTGAGCTTGAAATGAGCCATCTCAGAGGCTGGAAAAAGAGAATCCCACCACCACCAAGGAAGGAGAGCCAAGAGCAGAGTGTGTCCTTTGGACCCAGGATCCCTTGCACTGAGAAGCTCTTGGAACCAGGAGACCAAAAGAGAGAGAGAGCTGTAACACAAGATGGACTGAAGTGGTGGCACAGAAACAGTGGTAGGAGAGACTGGCAGCAGAGACCAACAAGAGACAGTGCAGAGGGCTTCCCGGTCCATGGAGCAAGAAAGCTGAGTGTATTTGGGCAAAGTTTACTGGCAGAGTGGAGTGCCTCCGAGCACTTATCTGCAGAGCTAAAAGAGCTTTGAAACACTTGCCTAAGCAGGGCAAAGGCCAAGAGCCATAGAAAGGCTTGTGCAGCTGCGAAGAGGTTGTCTTGATGGAAGAACTATATCCTGAGCATTCTTGAACCTGAGTTGTAATAATAAACCCCATAATCGTGAGTATGGTCTCTGAGTTCTGTGTGGCCATTGCAGTGAATTATCGAACCCAGCAGAGAAGTGAGAGTGCCATGGGAGGGACAGTTGGTGTCAGAATTGATAAAGATGGCAGAGAGAGGAGGCATGTCTGACCTCCACCTCGTAGGAATCAGCCTTGGGCTTTTGATCTTCATTCTCCTTCCCCCTTGTGAAGTTATAAGAGGTCAAACTCCATTCTCATGCCATTTTTACAGTTGGTGTCAGAAATGGGATTCTCTGCAATGGCTCCAGACTCATGAAAGCATGGGACTTTGTAAGAGAAAGAACGAAGGGGCTTGGAAAGTGAAACCGTTAGACAGTTACTTTGGTTGTTGTTACCTGTAATGGCTGAAAAGCCATATCTGGAGTGGCCTGGGCAAAAGCCAGGCCAGATAAGCAGGATGATTGATAGAGGTCCAGGGTCTACTGGTTCCACACAGCCAGAGGTCCAAGGCCATATGCATATGAATGGGAAGATAGTTAACATGTGGAGAATAGAAGATGAAACTGGAATATTTTTTAAAAGAGTAATGTGTTTATCTGAGTGTACTATGGATATTGAATCGTTTCCCTACCTAGTGTTGTAAAGCAGAACTAAATGTACGGTAGGAATGAATACTGGATATTACAGATTACAGACAGCATGTAACTCTACCTTTGGCCAACACTTGATTGGATGTACTAAAACAGGAACTAGAATTTGCCCAAAGGAACAGACTATTTGAATGCAGGAGCCCTGTGTATACCTGAGCCCCACTGCAACCCTTCAGAGTCATGAAATCTGCATTTGAAAAGACATGCAGACCTACCCAGAACTGCTGAGAGAACAGGAGATTTGCATTTGAAGGAAGGACCTGCAGGAAAAAAGTGACTGTTTTGCGTTTTGAATTTCGAGCAATAAGTGGTTTGCTGTTGGATGCACTAAGGCAGGAAAAGTCAGTGCCCATCAGAAGGAACCCCCTTTCAGGACTGGAAATTAAAGGGAGCTGATGAGTAGAGAGCTTGGTATGCTCGCCTGTGGTGACCTCCTGGGTCCACTCGTGAGTGGAAGTGAGGGAAATGCAGCAATGAATAGATGGGCTAAGTTTGGATATGTTCCATTGGCACCCACTGACCCAGCCTATGGGGGCTAGGGATAAGAGGGAGAGGGGAAGGGCTGGCTGATCAGAAGTAAAGCGAGTTGTGTTTATGGGTGGAACCTGCTGACTTAGCCAAAGGGGACAGGGATGAGAGAGTGCGAAGGGGGCTGTCTGAAGTGCTGGGAGGTGTGTATGAACTCTCCAGCCTAAGGCTGCTACCCATTGTGACCTAGCCTGCATAGCTAGGGATGAGCTGACCAGAACCCGACCAAATGAAGAGAAAGATGTTTGACACCATGAGCTGGTGTAGATTGCTGCAATCTGATGGCTTGCTCTGGACTGGACTTTGCTTGTGGATGCAGACGCTCAAAGTTCCAACCAGAACAGAAGATTCTTCAAGACCAAGGTACACGCTTGTCTCCTCAGAGTACTGGTTTGACAGGAACACGCAATTTAAACATTGGCTATCTAAAATGGGTGGAGATAAAGGGATGAAGTGGCTGGCTTACATGATTTCATGAGTGTGCTTATGTTAAATGAGGGGGACAAGAAAGGATCTCCACTGAACAGATTCCTCTTTTCCTGATGGGTCTGGGGAAGAGAGGGTGGGAGGAGGTGTTAGCAGGATTATATAATTCAGTTGTTAAGTGTTGATTGTTGACAGGCTTTATTGTAGTTGTAAAAAATGTAATTATAGAAGCCGTAAGTATGAAAGAGTTCACTGAAGGGGAGGCACTGTTGGACTCAAGTACAGTGACCGAACCTGAAGTCCCTGAAAGGTTTTGCTATGCTGATACCTCGTGAAGCTCAGAGCAAGGGAATAACCTTCTCTCAGGTACATTTTATCAGATACCAGGAAGGGTGAAGCCGAGATGACTTTTGGAGAATCTGACCAGGTCAGATGGACGCCTGCAGTAGACCTGAATGGCTGGTACCTGAGTATTCTCACCATAAGGATTCTTTTGCCCTATTGAAGGACTCAGTGTTAATGACTGGTTTGTGCTGGTAAAATGATTGGGAGGGAGAAGTTATCCTCCAAGTATGAAAGAATCAGGGCTAGAAAAGCCAAGGGGTGGCCTGCGGTGTGATGTATCACTTTTGTGTGGCCTTTCTTGCCGTGGTCTTATAACTCCCACCCCAATGATTGGGTTGGACTGTGCAAATAGGGTAATTGTGGCCCACCAAGGGGATTGGTCAATTTTGCCATCCTGAAATGAGCCATCTCAGAGGCGGGGAAAAAAAGGATTCCACCACCACCAAGGAAGGAGAGCCAAGAGTGGAGTGTGTCCACTGAGAAGCTCCTGGAACCAGGAGACAGGGAGAGAGAGAGCTGTAACACAAGATGGCGAGAAGCGGTGGCACATAAACAGTGGCAGGAGAGACTGGCAGCAGAGACCAGCAGCAGACAGTGCAGAGGGCTTCCCGGACTATGGAGCAAGAAAGCTGAGGGTATTTGGGCCAAAGCTTACTGGCAGAGTGGAGTGCCTCTGGGTACTTGTCGGCAGAGCTAAAAGAGCTTTCAAACACTTCCCTGAGCAGGGTAGAGACCGAGGGCCAGGGAGAGGCTTGTGCAGCTGGGTAGAGGCTGTCCTGATGAAAGAACTGTATCTTGAGCATTCCTGAACCTGAACTGTAACTTGTTACTTCCTTAATAAACCCCATAATCGTAAGTATGGTCTGTGAGTTCTGTGTGGTCATTGCAATGAATTATTGAACCCAGCAGAAAAGTAGACAGTGCCGTGGGAGGGACAGTTGATATCAGAATTGATAAAGATGGTGGAGAGAGGATGCATGTCTGACCTCTACTTCATAGGAATCAGCCTTGGGCTGTTGATCTTCATTCTCCTTCCCCCTTGTGAAGTCAGAGGAGGTCACACTCTGCCCCCATGCCATTTTTACACACACACAGATTTTTTTTTTTTTGCTGTAGAAAGCAGCTTTATTATTTCCACTTGGTCCACGGCTTGGGAGAGGACTCCAGGGTGGTTTAAAAGCTGCCTCTTGGCTGCAGGGAGAGGATCAGGGAGAAGCCCAGATGCCAGGAGAATGCAGAAGGGCCCCTCAAAGGCCCCTGAGCTCTGGAGGCTTCTAGTCGTACTTGAGGGTGAGCTTTTCCAAGAGATACTTCCCAGGACACCCTAAGGGGGAGGGGTTGGTCAGGTGGGCACTGATCTTCTTGACGAAGTTCACCTCCTCATTTAGGAAATGGTTCTCCAGAAAGTCACAGAGATGGAGGTCTGTGCAGGTAGAACCCATGGCATGCATATCCAAAAGGGCCTGGTGCAAATTCTTCTCCAGGGCCATGGTGGCTTCCATGGCATCCAGGGTCCTACCCCATTCATCTTGGGCAGCTTCTCCATGTCCTGGAAGAGGGCATGGCATCACACTAGTTCTGCAACTTAGAGAGATGCCGGGTACCTTGCGCTTCTCCTTCGCCAACTCATGGAAGAAGTAGCCCACGCCACGTCACAGTCAAAATAGAAGCCCAGAGACAGGTAGATCTGGAGGCCTGCACATGCATATTAACCAGGCAGTTGACAACGGCCTCTATTTTGTTGGAATAATTCTGACAGATCTGGGAATTCATGGTTGGTCAACAATAAGAAAAACAAAACAAATAAAACATTGTTAAGTGGTCCCAGAAACAGAGGTTGACCGAGAAGGTGGTCCCAGAGACTGAGTCTGGAGAAGAGGTTGGATGGTGGGCGGAGGCTGGAGGTGAGGAGTCCCAGGGTCTGTTCTGTCCAAACACTGTTGGAAGAAGAGACAGATCCGAGGGACCATCAGGCACGCTTGTCCCACATGTGAACTTTCATTTATATGCTTCTTTTTAGGTCTTATAGTGGTTGTCTTTATGATGCTGAATGTCTCTTTCCAATGTATCAACTCCAACCATCATACGATGACCCCTAAGAGAGAGCTTTTGGAAAAGGTCAGTGAAAGAGCCTTTCAAGATGGAACTCAGGCCCTAAGTTAACAGGGTGGAAGAGGTGTTTGAGGGCTGGAAGCCAGGATAGCAGACTGGGAAAGAGCAGGCTTTGGAAGAAGGCTGACAGGTCTGACTTCAAACTTGGCTTTGCCACTCATTTGTTTTGTAAGTGGCCAAGTTTCACAACCTCTTTGAATTTGTCTTCTCATCTGCAAAGTGGAATTGTTAGGAAGATTAAATGAGGGATGTATGGAAACATTCAGCATGGTGTCCAAAACAGAGTCCCTTCTCAGTAGACATCCGTTCCCTCCCTCTCTTCACCTTCCAGTTCTCCCTGCCTTCCTGGTGAGGCTGTGGTCTGCTGAATCCTGGCCCTGGGCTTTCTCTGCAGTGGCTGCCTTTCTGTTCTCTTTGGAAAATGGTAGAAGTCCAGAAGAGGATGGAGATGAGTAGGGGTAGGGAGGCCTCTACCTACCCCTATTAACACAGCCTGTAGACACAGTTGTTACTTTGACATTCTGTGACCTACAGACGTTATTATGATAGTTCCATCCCTCTTCTGTTTCCTACCTTCCCAAGGGTTTGGGGTCCTTTCAGGAAAAGGAACAGGATCAGAAGAGTCGCTGGGTTTTGTTCATTCATGTAACAAAGATTGTATGCGCTCCTCCAGTAGGCCAAGCATTATGCTCAATCACCAATCCTTTTCCTCCTGGAATTTACAGTCTAGTATGAAAATAAACACACATTACCAAATAATAAAATAAATATAAAACTACACCTGCATTTAATGATGTGAAGAAAAGGTAGGAGGTGCTGATGAGTGACTAGTGAGGGTGTGACCTAGTGAGCGGCAACATTTAAACTGAGTTCTGAGGGTGAGTAGGAACTAACTTGGCAAAGAGGCGGCAAGAGTGGGCTTGGCCGAAGGCAGAGCATGTGCAAAGGTACTGCGGCAGGAGGGAAATGGTGAGTACAAGGGACTAAGAGAAGGTCAGTGGGGCTGAAACAGAGCGGGGAGGGAGAGAAAAGTGAGCCATGAGGCAGGAAAGGGGAGGTGGGTAACCATGTAGGGCTCTGTGAGCTCGTTGAGGAGTCTTGTCTCCATTCTAAGGGTACTGGGCAATCATTGAAGAGTCTTAAGCAATGGTGGTTGGGCAGGCAGACATGTTCAGATTGAAATTTCCAAAAGAGCATGCCGGCTTTTATGTGGAAAAAGGATCAGAGGGTACAGAAGCGTTCAAGGAAATAGTCAGGGGGCCACTGCAGTAGGGCTTGACTGGGGAAGGGGGTTCTGTCGATGGTGAGAAGTAGACAGACCAGAGAGCTATTTCGGAAGTAATACTTGACAGAACTTGGTGATAGATTGGAGAGACACAAAGATGCAGACTTCACAGGATGCCTATACAGGGACACAGACAGATTCACGCACAAACACCCAGCTGCAAGGAGCCTCTCTGAGCCTGTTTGCTCATCTAGTAACTGGGGCTTGGTGAGATTCTGCTTGAGCATGCAGCATGGACAGGGTGAAACTCAATGGCACACAAATGAGTTTTGTCCATTATTTGTAGTGTGAGGCTCCTTATTTACATTCCTCCATCTCAGCATTGATACACATCTCACAGGCCTACGTGTGTCACCATTCATCAGTAAGTTTGCCCACGATAAAGGAGCTCAGGACCTGAGACAAGATGGGAGGAAAAAGCTGCCAGGACTGAAGGACCATATGAGGGCAGGGCAACAAAGAAGATACAGGCCTGTATTACTTTTCCCCCAGTTCCTTAAGAAAAATCCTTGTTTCTGTGTTATCAAGGGAATTAGTGGGCTTTTACTTAGAGTGCCAAAACAAAAATTTATTCTGTAAATACATACAGTGCAGTGAATTACTTAATGCAGCTCTTCTAGCCACAGTCTTTGTAACTCTCACCAAATGACTGGGTGGGACTATGCAAATGAGGTATGTGGCTCACCAAGGGGATTGGATAGCTTGCTAATAACGTAAATAAGGTACATGGCACCCTTGTGGGGGTGGTACCATGCAAATAAGGTGTATGGAACCCTAATGAGGGCATTGGTCAGTTTTGCCATCCTGCTGGATTTAAAATGAGCCAATCCCAGAGGCAGGAAGGGAGGATCTCACCACCACCAAGAAAGAAAAGCCAGGAGTGGAGTGCATCCTTTGGACCTGGGATCCCTGCGCTGAACTTCCTAGATTCAGGAGACAGAGAGAGAAAGCTGTAACGCCAGAGATGGAAAAGACGGCGTGACGCAGTGGCAGAGAAATGGTGGCAGCAGTGACAGCAGAACCAGGAGACAGGCAGGAGACAGGGTGGTGGTCTTCCTAGCCCACAGGTGAGAGAGTTGAGCACCTTCGGGCAGGAGGCTTGCTGGCGGGGTGGGGTGCCTCCGGCAGAGCTAAAAGAGCTTTGTAACACTTGCCTGAGCAGGGCAGAGGCCAAGGGCCAGGGAGAGGCATGCCTTACAGGCATGGCTGAGAAGAGTCTGTCCTGACCGAAGAACTCTATCCTGAGTTGTTTCTGATCCTGAATTATAACCTGTTACTTCCCTAATAAACTACATAATCGGGAGTACAGTCTGTGAATTCTTGTATGATCAAATCCAGCAGAGAAGTAGGAAGTGCCATGGGAGGGATGGATGGCGTTAGAATTGGTGAAAAGTTTGAAGGGTGGAGGCATGCCTGACCTCCAACTCAGAGGAATCAGCCTTGGGCTGTTGATCTTGATTCTCCTTCCCCCTTGGAAGTTAAAAGAGGTCAGACGCCTACAACACGTCATTTTGACAGTATATTACCCTCTGTTTCAGTTATTACTGACATGTAACAAAACACCCTAAAATTTAGAGGCTTAAAACAAAAACAACGTTTATTTGCTCACTACTCTGCCATTTGGGCAGGGCTTGGCAGGGAGAGCTAGTCTCTGCTGGGGCAAGTCAACTGGGAATAAGGATGCAAGATGGTTTCACCCAGCTCCTGAGCTGGGGTAGCTGGAATGACTGGGAGCTAACTGGGCCTCTCTCTCTCCCTTCATAGTTTCTCGTCTTCCAAGGTCTTGATCTCTTCAGGTGGCCTTTCCTGCAGGGTAGTCAAACTTATTTACATTGCAACTGGCTCCAAGAGGGAACAGTGGAAGCCACAAGACTTCTTAAGGCCGAGGCCCAGAAGTCACATGGTGCCATTTTTGCTACATCCTATTGGTGAAAGTGGAGCCCTGGTGGTGCAGTGGTTAAAAGCTCGGCTGCCAACCAAAAGGGTGGCAGTTCGAATCCACCAGTCGCTCCTTGGAAATCCTATGGGGCAGTTCTACTCTGTCCTACGGGGTTGCTATGAGTCAGAATTGACTCGACAGCAACGGGTTTGGTTTTTTTTATTGGTCAAAGTAAGTTACAGTACAAAGGGGTACTGTTGGTGGGCCATTTTTAGAGACAAGCCACCACACCTTCCTAGAGATGCCAGTAGGCCACCATCCAAGACAAGGCACTCAGTGTTCCTTTTCAAGCAGTGGTGTTAAGGACTAAGTAGTGTCACCGAACTATCCACTCCTAAGAACAATGGTCAGTACTGGTGATGTAGCAAATAGGAGTGAAGTCTGTGGCACAAAACCCAGACCATCTCTCTTCCCAAAGTTCACAAAGGGAAGATGAGCCACATGGTCTAACAAAAGAGCTTACTCATCCAGATAGCTTCCCTTGTGCCTGCAATATAGAACTAGAAAATGAGATCATTTGGAAATGCTTTGCAGGAAGGCAGCTCAGAATAGTGGAAAGGGCGCAGGACTGGCAGTCAAGAGACCTGAGGTCTAGAGCTGACTCTGCCACATTCTAGCTCAGTGTTTCTGGACAAATCAAGGTACCTCTCTAGGCCTCAGTTCCCTATATGTAACGGAAAGAGCTTTCATTAAGGCCCCTACAAGCTCTGAAACTCTCTGCTTCTCCACAAACCAAATTTATGAATCCATCCAGGGAATAGCTGGCTCTGGGCACATTTCCAGAGAGGATCTTGGGGTCACTGAGGGTCTGAACGGGTGAAGGGCAGATGAAGGCAGGGCTGGAGGAAGGAATCACATGGCAGTGTGCAGGGTGGCCTGGAGTCCATCAGGAATCTGGCACCGAGCTCAGGGCAAGGGCAGCAGTGAGAATAGACAAGATGGAATGGATGTGAGTGACTACCAAGGAAGAGAGTCAGGACTTAAGGGCTGGTTGGATGTTTGTAAGGAAAGCCCAAGGAAAAGCAGGGGCACAGATAATGCCAATGTGACTGGGGCAGTAAGACCAGGGGAAAAGTAGAGAGAAGAGAGATTTGAGGCTAAATATGTGGAGCCCTGGTGGCATAGCGGTTAAGAGCTCAGCTGCCAACCAAGAGGTCAGCAGTTTGAATCCACCAGCCCACTCCCTGGAAACCCTCTGGGGCAGTTCTACTCTGTGCTATAGGATGGTAGGGTTGCTATGAGTTGGAATCGACTCAACGGCAACGGGTTTGGTTTTTTTTTTGGGTTTTGGAGGTTGTCATAATGTGTTTTTTTCTTCATATTGAAGCATTCTGTGCTCATTAAAGGGAACTTGGAAAATATCTTAAAAACTAGAAACAAGAAAATCTTACACCATATGCTCACCATTGAAATACCATCACTACCTCAGTTATCCAGTCCTGCCATAATGGACATATCACAAGTAGAAGGCTTTAAAGAACAGAAATTTATTTTCTCACAGTTTAGGAAGCTAAAGTCTTGGCCGGGTCAATTCTGTGAGCCTCTCTCACAGTTTCTGGTGTCTGTCAGCCATCCTTGGCATTCCTTGGGGTTCCTTAGAGTCTGTCCTCCCCCTGTATCTGTATATGTCTATTCTGGCCTTTTTATCACTCAGAAGTGATTAGGTTTACGATTCACCCTGTACTGCTGTAATCTCATTAATGTAACAAAAGAAAAATCCTGTTTCCAAATAGGATCACATGCACAGGTACAGGGGTTAGGATTCCAACACGTATTTTGGGAAGACACAATTCGATTCATAACAATCACTTTCAACACAGATGGATGATTTTACAGTCTTTGTCCCTCACGTGTAGGTTTTCTTTCTACATGTGAGAAGCAGCATAAGGTAGTGGGAAAAGTGTGGTTTTTTTATGTCAGAGAATAACCCTATTCCGACCCCATAGCAACCCTATAGGACAGAGTAGAACTGCTCCATGGAGTTTCCAAGGAGTGCCTGGTGGATTTCAACTGCTGACCTTTGGTTAGCAGCCGAACCCTTAACCACTAAGCCACCAGGGTTTCCATGTTGGAGAATCGTGGGATAAAACCCTGGCTCAGTCACTTTCTTTTCAGGTCACATTTATAGAGCACTCATGGCATCAAGTGTTCGACCTGTATTAATTCATTTTATCCCCACAACGACCCTATGAAGCCCCATTTCATATACAAAGAGACTGAGGCACAGAGAGGTTAGATAACTCGCCTAAGGTCACACAGACAGGTAAGTGGCTGATGAAAACTTGAACCCAGTAGTCTGCCTCTGAGCCCACAAACCCAATCCCTATATAACCCTGTCTCACACTCCTCACTATGGGACATTGATGGAGCTACTGAATCTCTCTGCAAAGGGGAAACAATTCTCTGAGTTGTCGTGAGCATTAGCAATCGTATGTTAATACCACCTAGCACACAGTAGGCATCTCAACAAATGATGGTTGTTTACCACTTGAAAATGAGTTTTTGTCCCAAGCAAGTTTGAGGAGAGGGTGAAACCTCCAGATGAAGTCAGAATTGCAAGCACAGTGAATGTTTGGGCACTGAAGCAACGAAGTCAGCCTCCCTGGGCTCCGATCCCTGCTCTGCCACCTAGCTGCCACACGACCTAAGTTAGTTCACTTGTCTGAGACTGTTTTTTCATTGGTAAAATGGAAATAAAAATGGTACCCACGTCCTTGGTTTGAGTACGAAATGGGGTAGAGTGTGGGAAGTGCTAAGAAACAAGGGTTTGGAACACTGTCGGTGCTTGATAAACACAGGTCTTTGTAACTGAGCGACACATACACAAACGAAATGCCCGTAAGGTTGTATTCTCCTGTGCTAGGGTCCTTGTATGTTTAAGGTATTAAAGGTACAGTGGAGAAAAACTAAATCCTTTACACTCAGTAACTGCACAATCATTTGCTCCATTCCCAGCATACTGTCATTGCCCTATGTCCACCACTGTGCCAGGGGCTCTGGAAAAGTCCAGAAAATCCAGAGAAGGGAAGACACAGACCCCAGATTCCCACAGTCAACACCCACGATGTGGGCAGCTGGGGGATCCCGCAGTTGAGCAAGGGAAAGGTTCAAAGAGTTGGCTACAGGACCACCAGGTAAAGCTGCCTTAGGTGAGAAATGGAGAAGACCCATCCCACAGGGTGGAGGGCGTTAAGCCATCATGAAAAGGTGTGGGATTTTTTTCTTTTTTGGGAGAGCGTGGACTGGACCGATCTTGTTCTGAAGGGAATGGTCTTTTAAGAGGAGTTCTTCACTCAGGAAGAGCAATGAGCTTGGCTTCAAGGATTGCAAAGTTCTGTGAAGGGCACTGACTCAGTGACTTTGGTGAACTAGAACCTTTAAGTTTCTAGGGAGGATGAAAAT
The DNA here is from genome assembly GCF_000243295.1 of Trichechus manatus latirostris. NCBI lineage: Eukaryota > Metazoa > Chordata > Mammalia > Sirenia > Trichechidae > Trichechus > Trichechus manatus. The sequence goes on from NW_004444012.1 coordinate 9,131,612, forward strand.
GGCAATTTCACTGCGGAAAAAGCGGTCATCTCTTAACCAGGAGAGGTGAGGGAACCTGAACTCCAGGGAAGGGGGCCAAAGCGCTCTAACAGAGGCTCCCCTTCGACAAGAGACGGGAAGGTAAACTTTAATACAAGATGAGGAAGGACCTCAAACAAAAGGGAGCCACTGTGGGTCAAGCAGCTAAGCCTGGACTCAGGAAACTGCCTCAGTTTCTCACTGAGGCAGAACGAAGGGCTTCCCGATGGTGGCAAGGGCGGTCACACTGAAACAGGCATCCCGAACTCCGTAATCAAAGGTTCTCTTACCTCAGAGAAATGGAAATGATTTCCCGAGGGCAGGTGACCGACGGCCAGGTCATTTGCAGCGGGCTTTCCCTGGTCTCTCCTCCCCCAACCCCTCCACAAGCTGGGAATGCTGCTCAGGACAGGAAAGGCAGGCGGGGGGCAGCCGCCCCAGAGCGCTGGGCTGTTGCGCGCCCGACTTCGCCGGAGCGTCCCAGCCGTGGGGTCGGGGTGCTCTTCTGCAGCGCGGGGCCCCTCGCGGGGCTGGGCTCGGCGGAGTCGGCGAAGAGCAGCCTCGAAGGGGCGCGGCCAAAGGAGGGCGCCCGCGCGCCTCGCAGCGCCTCGGGGGGCCGGGCTGGGGGAGGGAAGACCGCAGGGCGGCGGGGAAGGGCGGCCGGAAGCCGGGCTTGGGGGGCCGGGCCGGGGCGCACCGGCCGGGGCGGGGCTGGCGGCGCAGGGGATCACGTCCTGCCCCGCCCCCGCCGCGGTGACTCAGTTTCACCAAAAGCTACGCCGAGGAGTTGCTGATCCCCAACGCCCCGGACACCGGTGCGGAAGCGGCGGCCGGAGCCGCGCAGGAAGCCGGGACCGGAACCCCGGCGGACCTGGCCCCACCCTGCTCACCTGCGCAGGTAACCCGGGCCCGGAGCGGGAGGCGGAGCGGGCTCGGAGCATGTTTGGCCTTTTGTTCTGCGCTCGTGCTGGTGTCCGGGTACGTGTGTTTCTTAGCCGTCCGTCTGCACGTCCGTCGGGCGGTTGGTCGCGGGATTGTGCGTGGGAGGGCCGGGCCCGCGAACCCCGCTTCACCCGCGGGGTGCCGGGTGTTTCCCCGCCCTCCCCCTCACTTCCTCCCGGCCGACCGCCTCCCTCGAGGTCTCCCCGGCTGATGAGGTGTGTCTCCTCCTCTGTCTCCTCCCCTCTCTCAGTTCCCGAGCACTCTCAGAGGCCAGAGGCCCGCACTGTGAAGGTGACCCCCCACGGGAGGAGGGCGACGGCCCCCGGGAGGACGATGGCCCGCGCCCGCCTCGCTCCGGCCCGCGTCTCTGCCGCCGCCGCGGTGTGGCTCCTGTGGGCGCTCGGCCTCCCGGGCACCGAGGCCGGACCGCCGACCTTGCCCCCCGGGCCGCCGGCGGGAGCCGCCTGCCTGAACCGCTTTACCACCGGGGTGCCTGCCTTCGTGCTCGACACCGAGGCCTCGGTCAGCAACGGGGCCACCTTCCTGGGCTCCCCCACCGTGCGCCGCGACTGGGACTGCGTCCGCGCCTGCTGCGCCACACACAGCTGCAACCTGGCGCTGGTGGAGCTGCGGCCCAACGGCTTGGAGGACGACACCCCCTCCTGCTTTCTCATGAACTGCCTCTACGAGCAGAACTTCGTGTGCAAGTTCGCGCCCAGGGAGGGCTTCGTCAACTACGTCATGCGGGAGGTTTACAGCTCCTACCGGGAGCTTCAGACCCAGGGCTTTGGAGGTGAGGAGCAGGGTGCCGGGCTGGGTGGCTTTGGAGGACTTCAGGAAAGGGGCTGATTAAGGAGGCCTGGGGACAATTCCTCCTCAGAAATAGGCAGCATAAAATAGTAAATAGAGGAAGGGGCCCTGCTTGGGAGGGTGACATCCTGTAGTTCAGACTCTGAATTCACGATGTTCAGAGGTGATGGAGGAAGGCCTTCAGCTCTGGGGTGTGTGTATGTATGGGAGAGAAGAGGCGGCTCCCCAGGCTTCCTCACTTCTGGCCCTGATAGGCTGAGCCTGGGAGTGAGCTGTCTGAAAAGGTGCCTCTGGCCACGGACTGCCCTAGGTACCTCGAGGCCCTGTCAGATGAGCCTGCTGACAGTCTCCTCCACTGGCTGATTTAGGACTGGGTAGCATCTCCGTGCTCCCCACCTCCCAGGACATATTGGCCCTTTGGTGGTCTGGGACGGACCACCAGACCCCAGAGACTAAAGAGCAAGCCCAGTCTGAAGATGATGCAAATCCAAAAGAGTGGAGGGGAGTTGTTGTAGACACAATAGCCTTGAGGCTCTGGGGTGGGGGTGAGGAGGGTTGCTGGTGAGTCAGCTCACTTGGTATGTGTACCTGGTAGGGGAGGGATGTCAGCTGTCCCAGCAGGTGTGTGTGTGTGCTTGAGTTCATGTACCCAGCTGACTTCTAGAATGAGCCAGACAGGGCTCTCCCTGCTTAAGATCTGGCAGTCAAGTTATCTACTCACCTTATTTACGTCCAGGGATAAGGGTTCAAAGTGGGGGCCTAGCCCCTCCAGAGACCTTTGCTCCCCATTGTCTTTACCTGCTGTTCTGACCAGGTGGGGCTCTAGTGCAGAGGCAGGTCTTGACGGTTCTGTTAGCACCTTACAGTTTACTGAGCGCTGCCCCACACATTCTCTCACATAGGCCTCGTGACAACAACCTCTGAAAAGGGTGCTAATAGTGGTCACCCTACTTTTTAGATCAGGAAACTGAAACTCTGTTATTAAGTAATTTCCCCAGGATAACATGCCTGTAAATGGTAGACTTGTGACTCCAACACAGGGTCACCTCCTATCAGACCATTTCCCTGGTAGAAACCTAACACTCTGACCTGAGACAGCCCAGAAGGGGACAGACCAGAGCAGGAGAACCCAGCAGGGGCCAGGACTGGGCGGGGTCTGAGTCTGGGAGTGGTCTCTGTTCTGCAAAGTCAGGAAGGGACTCTTCTATCAGTGCTCTGGCCTTTTCCTGGGCTGATCCCTCCCCTAGGCTAAGGGCCTCACTTCTCCCTAGCCTTCCAGTGGTTCTCTTGGGCCTCTGAGGAGAGATGGGATGAAATGGGATGGGGCTTTGATGAGGGGCCACCATCTCTGGGCCAGGCTGGGCCCCAAGCCCCACTGGCCCAGGACTAGAACCTGTTCCTCAGGAAGTGGCGGATGTGTAGGTGGTGAGGGCTCTAATTGGCCTGCGCTGCTTGGGCCCCTCTTGCTCCAACAGAGGCCCCGCAGAAGTTCTACTCCAGGGCCAGAGCCCCAAACTCTGCGGTCTGGTCAGAGAGCTAGCTGGACTGGGGCCACATGGCCTTGGGACCAACCTTCCACATCTGGAAACCCCCAGGACTGGCCTGTTTGGCACATGAAGGTGGAGCGGGGATTTCCTGGGGCATTTCAGAAGCTGGACCTTGCTTTGGGGAGTGGGGGAAGCTGTGTGTGTTAGGGGGTCCGTTCTTAGCTGAGTCCAGCTAGAGAGGCTGGAGGTGGCCAAGACCAGTGTAAAGGCATCCTGGGAGGTTGGGAGGACAGGGGCAAGGCAGGCAAGGGGAGGCTGGTGCTTACACCATCTAGACCTTTGATTCTTGAGTTGGCTAGAGAAATCCTCCCCAGGGTGGGTTTGTTGGTTTGTTTGTTCCCTTTTCTCCGCCTGCGGCCGGGCCAGTTCAGTCCAGATTCCTGAGCTGGGAGGCTGGAGGAGCTTGCTCCTTCCTCCACGCCCCTTCTGCCCTCCCCTCTCATGCTTTTGGAGGAGTGGCCTTCGGAGGTAGAGTCCGTGATTCCCTGGAGATGTTCTGAGGTCTGGCAGCTGGGGGAGGGGTTGGTTTATTGCCACTGAGCCCTTTGCTCTCTTTGGGGTTGGGAGGAGGGAGTGGCAAGGCAGGGCATCTGCCCCTTGGTCCTTGGGGCTTGAGAGGACAGAGCTATGTGGGGATGGGACGTTCCAGACTTGGCCCAAGTTCTGCTGCATCACCCTGCCTGCCACTCCCACCCTGGGCGCCTGGTGGGGCTGGCCTTCTGCTAGGTAGACCTGTTTCAGACAGCCAATTATTTTCTGTAAAATGCAAAGAGGGAGGAATGGGGCCCTCCCAGCTCAGCGACCCCTTGCCGTGCCTCTTGGCTTTGTCTCTCTGCGGTCGTCCTAGGGCCCCGTCCTAGGGCCCGGCCGGCCATCCTCCCCTGACTACCAGCCAAACCACTGGGCTGGGAGTTGCATCAAGACAGGCACTTTCTTTTCCCACACTCCCTGTCCTCTTTCCTCAAAACCCCTGAAACCCAGTTCCCCTTTTGGCATTTTTGTACACCTCTCTCTTGTACCAGAGTCCCTGGATGGAGCAAACGGTTAAGCACTAGACTACTAGCCGAAAGGTTGGTGGTTCAAACCCACCCAGAGGCGTGTTGGAAGACAGGCCTGGCGATCTGCTTCCTAAAGGTCACAGCCTTGAAACTCCTATGGGGCAGTTCTACTCCGCGCACGTGGGGTCACCATGAGTCACAATTGACAGATAACAACAACAATCCTCTGTACCGTTTGACATATTTCTCTATGGAAACTCTCCCCTCCCTTCCCTTTGCTGTCACACTATGCCCTGGCCTTCCTCGGTCTGTGACTCTTTGAGTCCCCCACTGGCCCTGTTTTCTCTGTCTCATCAAAGAGGGATCCCTGTGACTCAGCCTCCTGCCAGCTGTTCTTATCTCTTTACCTTCTCTTCTTCCTATGTGCTTACTCTTAAAACACTTGAAGTAACCCTCAGTAGAGCCTCTTTGGAGGGCAAGTTAACAGTACCCATCAAAGCTTCAAATACACATAACCCTTGACACAGCTCACTTCTAGAAATTCATCTTGCGGCTGTATTTATACATGTGTAGAACAACTGACTAGCCAGTTACTGACTGTAACATTGTTTCTAATAGCAAAGAATTGGAAAGAATCTACATGTCTGTCAACACACCCTATAACTGAATGTTACAATCAAACCTAAAGCAGCATGGTTTAGTTCTTAATAGCAGAAAGAAGGAAGAAAGGATTGATTAATTTAAATCAACAGGGAACTGGTCAACCAAAAACCCAACCTGTTGCCGTCGAGTCGGTTCCAACTCATAGCGACCCTATAGGACAGAGTAGAACTGCCCACAGGGTTTCCAAGAAGTGGCTGGTGGATTTGTACTACTGATCTTTTGGTTAGTAGTTGTCTTAGGCATCTAGTGCTGCTATAACAAATACCACAAGTGGATGGCTTTAACAAAGAGAAATTTATTTTCTCACAGTCTAGTAGGCTACAAGTCCAAATTCAGGGCATCAGCTCCAGGGGAAGGCTTTCTCTCTGTGTCGGCTCTGGAGGAAGGTCCTCATCATCATCAGTCTTCCCCCGGCCTAGGAGCTTCTCTGCACAAGAACCCCAGGTCCAAAGGATGCAGTCTGCTCCCTGCACTGCTTTCTTGGTGGTATGAGGTCGCCAACTCCCTGCTTGCTTCCTTTGCCTTTTCTCTCTTGAGAGAGAAAAGGTAGTGTGGGCCACACCCCAGGGAAACTCCTTTTACATTGGATCAAGGATGTAACCTTAGTAAGGGTGTTATACAATCTCATCCTAATTCTCTGTAACGTAAAATGACAGTCACAAAATGGAGGACAACCACACAATTCTGGGAATCGTGGCCCAGCCAAATTGATACACACATTTTTGGGGGGACATAATTCAAACCATGACAGTAGTCAAACGCTTAAACCACTGTACCACCAGGGCTCCAGAAAGGTAAAATAAATTATACAGTGGAATACTATGCAACAACAACAAAGGAGGCTATGTATTGCTAGGGAGTCATTTCCAATATGTATTAAGGGAAAAACAAGATGAAGAACTTGCATGCTTGTGAATTCAAAGAATGTCTCCGAATATTCACACACAGACACACACACAACTGGTAAAAGTGGAGGCCTCTAGAGAGAGGAACCTGGGTGAAGAAGAAGACGGACCTTCGTTTTCACTACCCTTTTGTGCTTTCTAAATTTTGTATCATGTAAGTCTATTGCCTAAGCTAAGAAAAAAACAACAACCCAAGATTATAAAAGCAATCGAAATCACACCTCTAAGCGGATCTGTGATCTACAGCCCACTGTTTTGGAGTGAGCAGGAGCTGTGGAGTCAGACAGACCTGGCTTCCAATTCTAGCTCTGCTGGTTAGTGACTGAGACCCTGAGCAGACCATTTAACCTGGTGTAACTTCTCACCTGTCAAGAGAGCTGGGAATGCAGCTGTGGCAGGTGGTTATGAAGGTAGGTGACACAGGCCAGCACACGTTTTCTGTAAAGGTCCGAATAGTCAATATTTTAGTCTTTGTGGGCCATACCGTCTGTATCGCAGCTCCTCGGCTCCGCTGTTACAGTGGGAAAACAGCCGTAGACTGTGTAAATGAATGGGTGTGGCTGTGTTCCAATTTATGGAGACCAAAGTTTGAATTTCATGTAATTTTCACATGTCACAAAATATTATTCTTCTTTTGATTTTTTTTTTTTTTTTTTTTTTGGCCAACCATTTAAAAATGTAATGGGCAGTGGGTCAGATCTGGCCTGTGGGCCATGGTTTTCCAGCTCCTGAGATAGGCAATGCAGGTAAAAGCACCTAGGTCAGGTTCCCTGGATGGTGCGAACAGTTCAGCAGTTGACTACTAAGTCAGCCTTAGTAGCTGGCAGTTCGAACCTACCCAGGGGCGCCTTGGAGACAGGTCTGGTGATCTGCTTCCAAAAGGTCTACTCTGCACACGAGCGGTGGCCATGAGTCGGAAGCGACTCCAGTCGACAGCAACCAACAACAACAGGGCATGTAATACCACAACAGATCGAGTGCAGATGATGAGAATCTAAAGCACGTAGCACAGTGCCTTCACCGAATATAATAACCGTGACCCCAGATCTGTCTGCAGCCCTGGCCCCTCTGGAGCTCCCACCACATCTCCCACTGCCTGCTGCTGACTTCCTCTCTGGACGGTCTTTCCTCCCTCCAGTCCAACTTCTGTATAACTGAATACACATGTTCCCTCTCAGTCTGGTTTCCCTTCCGCTTGTGCCCTGGCTCCCCAGCCCCCGTCAGGCCCAGGAGGCTGAAGTGTCTGCGGCATTGTTTTTCACATCCTCCTTTCCATTCCTTGGCTGGCTCCCTAAGTCCCACCACTCGCGTTGCACTGCTCGCTCACCTCCCACCCCCACAGGAATACTTCCTAATGTGTTAACAGCTGCCGCTGCCCAGAGAGCTCTTGGGGCCCCCTGCTGCCCAATCTCTTGGCCTCTCCCTGAGCGTTCCTGGACCAGGGCCATGCATCCAGGAGGTCAGTGTCTGGTGCACTGGGACCTTCAGAACCCTGCTCCACGGTCCACGGCCAATGTTTCTCCCCTTCCTGTACCAAAAAACAAAACAAAAAAACCCAGTTGTTAAATACTTAAATGTTACTCCTGCTGTGGGCCTAAGTCCAAATGTCCTGGCATCCAAGACCCTTTGAGGTCTGTCCCAGCCTAGCTCGTCTCCTTACTGTCCACCAGACTAGCCTTGCAAATTCCTAACTCCTTGCTTTGGTTAATCGTGTTTTCTGTCATCATCAAGGACACCACACATCTTCCTCACAGCCAAACAAAGACATCCCTTCTTCTCCCTCCTCCAGAAAGCCTTCCCTTATTGCCCTAGGCTGCTGGGGCCTCTCCCTTCCCCGAACGTCCCCTGCCTTGTCCCCGTCCACTTAGCCCACGTTGCTTGTGTTGGGGTTCCATGTGCTTTTATCTTATCTCCCCAACTGGGCTGTGGTCTCCTGAAGGGAAGCATATGACTCTGCTGTGGCTGCTATAGCCAATGACTACAAATTAGGTGGCTCAAAATGACAAGAATTTATTCTCTCGTTTTTGGAGGCCAGAAGTCCAGAATCTCCCTCCAGAGTTTCTAGCGGAGGGCCCTTCCTTGCCTCTTCCAGCTTCTGGTGGTTCAGGCGTTCCTTGGCTTGGGCCTAATCTCTGCCTCCACCTCTGTCTTTTCTGCCGTGGTGTTGGGTTTAAGGCCCACCCAGATAACCCGGGCTGATCTCATCTCTAGATCCTTAACGTAGTTATGTCTGCAAAGACTCTTTTTCCAGATAAGGTCACATTCCAGAGATTAGGATATGGCCATGTATTTTGTGGGGCCACCATTTAACCCACTACAGGCAGAAATCCTGCTGTATGCTTTTCTCCCTCGCCCAGCCCCTAACGTTGAGAGTGGAGAAGCCTCAGGTTGAGGGAGGGCATGATTCCCTCAGGACCCCTTGTTGCTGGATGTGGAGTCTGTTCACAGTGGTGATAGAGGCACCCTCTTCCCTCGGCCGCTCACCCTGGGGCACCGTGGGATTGCCATGTTGTTGCCCAGCGATTGTGCTTAAGGGCTCTATCCAGGTGGTCAGTCAGGGGTCTCCCCCAGCCTCTGGCCAGCAGAGTGAGGGGTGATAGGTTCAGTCACACATTTATTTGGCTTTCTGAAAATATTGTTACATTAACTTTTTAAAAGCAATTAGCACAAATACCTGCTTATTGTAGGAAACAGAAACAAGCCAAAAAATATATATGTGTGTGTATGCATGTATGTTGTGTGCACCGCGTCGATTTCTGACTCATAGTGACTCTGTGAGACAGAGTAAAACTGCCCCATAGGGTTTCCTAGACTGTCATCTTTATAGGAGCAGATCGCCAGGTCTTTTCTCCCGTAGAGCTGCTGGAGGGTTTGAACCACCAGCCTTTTGGTTAGCAGCCAAGTGCTTAACCATTGTGTTACCAGGGCTCCACGTGTGTGTGTGTGTGTGTGTGTGTGTGTGTGTGTAAAAACCTGTTGCTGTCAAGTCAATTTCAACTCATAATGACCCTGTAAGACAGAGTTGAACTGCCAACCTTTTAGTTAGCAGCCGAGCTCTTAACTACTGTGCCACCAGGGCTCCATAAATATATATGTATATATTCCCCACCCCCATCAGACAGATGGCATATGCTGTTTAGTAATTTGCTTCCAAAAAAAAAAAAAAGGTTTTACAACATAAAAATGTCTTCAACATACCAAAGACGTAGTAAAGAGCAAAAAAGATCGTTTAATTGTGAGCTCCGGCCTGCATCCCATGCAGGATCTAGGTCTCACCCATACTGATCCACTGACCCCCAGGAGACACCTGGTCCACAGTGGGAGTTGACCCAACCTCCCCTTCTGTTCAGAGTCTCGGGTCCCCAAGGCCTGGGCAGGCATGGACTTGAAGGTGCAGCCCCAGGAACCCTTGGTGCTGAGGAGTGAGGAGAATGCAGATTGGTACCTGCTGCAAGGCGACACGGCCGTCAGGATAGAGGTGAGGTGCTGGGCTGGGTCCTTGGCCCTGCTTAGCTCTCAGGAGGACTGGCCAGCCAGCGGCTGGGGACAGGGTGGGGTGATAGAAGCTGAGGACGCATTTAGTGCCCGCTCCCTCTGCTCTCCCCAGGGGTAGATGTGTGGCTGGGGACGGGGTGCGGGTGGTAGAAGCTGAGGACGCATTTAGTGCCTGCTCCCTCTGCTCTCCCCAGGGGTAGATGTGTGGCTGGGGACGGGGTGCGGGTGGTAGAAGCTGAGGACGCATTTAGTGCCTGCTCCCTCTGCTCTCCCCAGGGGTAGATGTGTGGCTGGGGACGGGGTGCGGGTGGTAGAAGCTGAGGATGCATTTAGTGCCTGCTCCCTCTGCTCTGCCCAGGGGTAGATGTGTGACAGGGAGGGCCTGGAGAAGCCCAGGGTCATCAGGTGGTGTCTGGCCTGATGGCCACTCCTGTTACAGAAAAATGACCAGGACCACGTAAAGTTCTGGGGACTCCAGGAAGGCACCTACCTGTTCCAGCTGACAGTGACCAACTCAGACCAGCCAGACGACACTGCCAACATGACGATCACTGTGCTGTCTGCCAAGCAGACAGAAGGTGCGGGAGCGGGAGGGGAGGCGAGGCAGCACTGGGAGCCGCGCTCCGCTGATTGGCTCCGAACGCCCCCTCTCACACGCTCCCCTCCCCCCAGAATATTGCCTGGCGTCCTACAAGGTAGGCCGCTGCCGGGGCGCCTTCCCGCGCTGGTACTACAGCCCCACGGAGCAGGTCTGCAAGAGCTTCATTTACGGCGGTTGCTTGGGCAACAAGAACAACTACCTCCGGGAGGAAGAGTGCAAGCTAGCCTGCCGGGACGTGCAAGGTGGGCCTCTGAAGGCCGCTGGGAGGCTCGGGCGAGCTTCCCAGGGTGGATAGTCTCTTCACTGATGAGGGAGGTGGGTGGTGGGGGTCCCTAGTCCCAGCCCCCCGCGCCCGTCTCATCTCTGCTGGGGCCTGGCCCTGCTTCCCCTCACTTCTCTGTTCTCTCTCTCCCAGGACCCTCCGTGGAAAGGCAACATCCAGGTGGGCTTTGCTCCTTTCCCTCTTTCCCACACCCCCGCCAGGGACCCCCCCCCCACTTTGATGTCCACACCCCTGACCATTCCTGCCTCAATGAGACGTGGAGGGATCACCCGCCTCGCCCTTTCCGGCCCAGCGTCCCCCTGCCAGGGTCTGCCCAGCTCCTGTGTAGGAGGTCCAGGCGGTGGTAGAAGGGAAAAGCGGGCATGCGTTGATGCTGTGCTGGGGCAGAGGCTGGACGGGTGGTGACCTCTGTGCTCCTGCGTGACCTCACCCCACCCGTCCCGCCCCCACCCAGTGTGCTCTGGCACCTGTCAGGCCACCCAGTTCCGCTGCGGCAATGGCTGCTGCATTGACAGCTTCCTGGAGTGTGACGATACCCCCGACTGTCCTGACGCCTCCGACGAGGCCACCTGTGACAAATGTGAGGCCTGGGAAAGGGAGGAGAGGGGTGTGCAGCGGGTGGGTGGGGGGTCCTGACATCTCTGCCCTGCGCCCCTGGGAGACCCTTACTGGGTCTGAGCCTCTGACCTTTCATCTCTGCAGACACCAGCGGCTTCGACGAGCTCCAGAGCTTCCATTTCCCCAGTGACAAAGGTGAGAGCCCCCACCCCCAGGGTCAGGGCAGACGCTGGCACTGCCAACCTGCCCTTCCAGCCTCACTCGTATCCCACCATGCTCAGGAGGGGCCTGTAAGGTGGGTGCAGCTCTCTCCAGATGAGCAGCGTGTTCCCTGGCTGGCTCCTGGGCTGTCCTCTCTGGCTCACGTTTCGCCGGCCTCGGTCATTGTCCTAAGACTGTCATCACTTCAGCCGTGCCCATGTAGCATTGAGATGTTACTTATATTTTTTCTATAAATCAACTCTTTTTTTAATGTATTTTTAAAAGGAAATTTCACATCACTACATAAAGGAAAGCAGCTATGACTTGCCACAAGTGGAGAACGACGATAAAAATAAATACAATAAAGCAGTGTTCATCAGTCTTAGCTGGACATAGTTGCCTGCCAAGGCTTAGGCCTGAGGCCCCTCCTCTTGGTTAAAAAGGCAGGTCAGCCCGTGTTAGAAAATTGAGGCTGCTTCTTTGGCACAGTCAAAAAGTTGGGAGGGAATGGAGAAGGAAATAACTCTGTGAGCGGTGTAGTTTACTTGTGTGCCCAGGGTTATTGTCCAGAATTTGTGTCCCTTGCTTCTGGCAACGCTGCCCTGGGCTCCTGAGGCTCCGTGAGCCACGGCCCCCTCTCAGCACGAGGCGGGATTGGGAGGTGGTGGGCAGCTCGGTGGGTGGTGCTGGGAGGCCCCTGAAGTCACTCGCCCCTCTGCCTGCTGTTTCCCCCAGGGCACTGCGTGGACCTGCCAGACACGGGACTCTGCCAGGAGAACATTCCCCGCTGGTACTACAACCCCTTCACCGAGCACTGTGCCCGCTTTACCTATGGCGGTTGTCATGGCAACAAGAACAACTTCGAGGAGGAGCAGCAGTGTCTCGAGTCCTGTCGCGGCATCTCCAGTGAGCAGGGCGGGGGGTGGTGGCAGAAATGGGAGAGGCAGAGCTTAGCCAGAGCCCTCTGCTCTGTTCTCAGAGTGCCTGGAGTGGGCGTGGGGGAGATGGCAGCAGGGGGTGTCTTCATTTCCTAGTGCTCCTGTAACAGAAACACCACACGTGGGTGGCTTTAAAGAAGAGAGATTTGTTTTCTCACAGTTCAGGAGGCTAGAAGTCCAAATTCAGGGCATCAGCTATAGGGGTATCAGCCCTAGGGGGGAGATCCTTGTCTCTTTCAGCTTCTGTAGCCCGGAGGGTTCCTCAGTTCCTTGGCGACCTTTGCATGACATCTGTCTTCCCCGACCTGTGCTTGCTTCTGTGTCTGATTGGCTCTTTGTATAGCTGCGACGTGATTAGGTTTAGGGCACACCTTGCACTGATGTGGCTTCATCAACATAACAAAGAAAACACCATCCGCCCAGTTAGGATTCCAGCACAGATTTTGCGGGGACACAATTCAACCCATTACAGGGGATCTGGAGCACTGGGGAGCAGCTGGGTCTCAGAGCCCTTAGTGTTGACTGCTCTCTCCCCCCTCATCACTTTGCAGAGAAGGATGTGTTCGGTCTGCGCCGAGAAGACCCCGTCCCCAGCATAGGTAAGCCCTGTACTGCCCTGTCCCTGAGGTTGACAAGTAGGTATCAATTCAAGGATCACCTCCACATCATTAGGGGAGACTACCTAAGCTGTGTTGAGGATCCTGAGGTTGCATCTAGGGACAGAGTGCCACAATCACACAGTGATGCCGGCCATGGCCAAGGGAGGAACTAGAATAAAACGCATGCCGGGTATTTGCCATCAGGGTCCCAGGCCTTTCTCCAGGCTTCTTTCAAGTAAAGCCACCTGGAGCCTAGACCTCTGAGCTCCTAATGGAGTGTCAGCCTCCTCATGTGCTAGAGGTCTGAGTTGGGTGCCCATGGCCTTCCACAGCTGGCACCATTCTGACTTGGTCCCTTGGATAGAGTGTGGGGGTGGGCATCAGAACCAGGAGCCCCTCATCCTGCTGCTTCTCCCCTCAGGCTCCGTGGAGGTGGCTGTTGCGGTGCTCCTGGCCGTCTGCATCGTGGTGGTCGTGGCCATCCTGGGTTACTGCTTCTTCAAGAACCAGAGAAAGGGCTTCCGCGGACACCGCCACCGCCACCCCCCACCCCCCACCCCCGCCAACTCCACGGTCTCCACCACTGAGGACATGGAGCACCTGGTCTATAACCACACAACCCGACCCCTCTGAGCCGGGAGCTGCCTTGGCCCTAGCTGGGGTGCTCATCAGTCTCCTGGCCTTGCTTCTTCCTCGCCGAGATGGAGGCCTGGGCTGGGGAAAACTTTGGGACCAGACTCCCCCTGCCTGTCCCCTAGGCCCACTCTGCTCAGAGGCCAGGGCTCCAGCTCCTCCTGGAGGTGCCTCAGCTGAGCTTGGGCCAGGTGATTCTGAGAAAGCTCAAGGGTCTGGAACAGGAAAACCCCCTGAGCCAGGAGTCCCATACGCAGATGGACCTGTCACTTCAACCACCTGCCTCGGATTTCAGAGGAAGTTGACGATGTGTTTCCTGTTCAGAACTGCCTGCCCCTACCCATGGCCACCTCAGGGTGTGAGGAGAACCTGAGACAGTGTCAAAAGCTGGAGGCCCCCAACCCTGTCCTCCAAACCTGGACTGGGCAGAGGGGAAGGATCTCTGTATATTTTGTGCTATAAAGAGTTGCTTTTTGTTTATTTAATGCCGTGGGGTGGGTGAAGAGGAGTGGAAGGCCGCTGTATGGCTGCTGCCTCCTTTCTTCCTCTTCCTCTTCCTCTTCCTCCAATATTGAGTTCTGACCTTGACCATCCCCAACTGGCCTGGCCTGGCCTACAGAGCCAGAAAAGGCCCAGGGGCAGAGGAGGGAGTGGCTGCACCCCTTCCTCCCTCCACATCACACCTCCACCCCCTCCCCACCCTGTCATAGGCCCCAGTCCACCCACAGAGTAATAAAAGGGTGTGGTCTGTGGGCTTCTGCCTCCATTCTCTGGGCCAAGGAAAGGACACAGTTGCTGGGGGGAGATGGTTCTGTCTTCTCCAAGTCCAACCAGTTCAGGCTTTGACCACCCTGTTCAGCCGGTTTTCCTACCTCTCCCGAAACTGTCCCAGCCCCTGAGGGTGGAGAGAAGTGTCAAATTTGACCACCAGAGGGGAGGGCGAGAAGGCCAAGGCCACAGTGCTGCTGTGTAGGATTGTTTCTTCCTGGTCTGAGCCTCCGAGCAAGCCTGGTCAGTAGCTGGGGCAGTCTTCTCAGTGTGCAGATGGGGAAGGTTGCAGATTTGAACCCTGGTCTCTTGTACCAACTCCCTTTGGTCTAGTGGCTGGTAATGGGGGTCCCATCTGGCCCAGGTCACCAGCTGTGTCCCTTCCCACCCACAGAAACCTTGGCTTCTTCACAGGAATGCAGCCTTTAGTTGAACTTTATTCTTTGACCCTCTCCTGGTCCTCCAGAAAATCCTTCTTTTATTCATTCAATAATTTACTGAGCTCCTATGTGCCCAGCCACTGCCAGTCATCAGAAATTTGACTTGTCAAGACAAGCACGTAGAAAACAGTGTGGAAGTGCTTTACGTAGCTCAACTTACTGTCTCTGCACACAGCCTCGCGATACAAAACCAAAGCCACTGCCGTCGAGTTGATTCCGACTCATAGCGACCCTGTGGGGCAGAGCAGAACTGCCCTGTAGGGTTTCCAAGGCCCTGTGATCTAGGTACTGTTATCCCTATTTCACCAGTGACGGTGATATGATTGAGTATGGTTAAGTGAGTTCTCAAGGTCCTAGAGCTGCCTGGGAGAGAAGGGTGAGAAGCAGACTGTGATAAGGGCTGTGCAGAGAAACGGGAATGTGAAAGAGGTTGGGGCTTCTAAGTAATTGAAGTACAACCTACATGAGCCTACAGCTCAGTGAATTCCGTAGCTGCACACCCCCGAGGCAAGCATGCAGATCAGACTGAGAAGCGCAGGCACACTAGCACTCTAGAAGGTTAGGGCTCCTTTTGATGGGGCCCATTCTCACGCTTCATGTTTTTGTACGTGTGCTCTCAGCCTAGACCACCTGCCCACCACTCATCCCTCAACCTAAGCTCTTTTTCATGAAACCCGCGCACACCCGGATCAGGGGGCTCTCCCTGCTCCACATTCCTGTGTCTGCTAAGAGGACCTGGGCACAGAGCACCCCCTTGCTTCATTCACCTGGCTTCCCACTGGGTGTAAGCTTCTACAGAACTGCGTCATCCTGGGCTCCAGCAGCGCATCCATACTCCCTCCATCTGCAGTAAATGGTAGCCACTCACTAAATGCTGAGTGGATGCCAGGGGCTGGGGCTCGTTACCTGCTCTGGCACCTGGAGCATCATATTTCCCCTCTAGCACCCTACTTTTGCCAGCCACTCATCCATCCTTCGCGGTCTGACACCCATTATCGATGACGAGTACTTCCCGGCCTGGGGTGATTAATGACTCATTAAAGCCTACGTCTGTATCCCAATGCCTAGAACAATGACCAACACAGCGTAAGTGCTTAATAGGTCAAAGCGAACGTTCTCTCGGGGTGGGGTAGAGAGTAAGTGAGACCATGCCAGGCAGAGTGCTATCCTTAGGACCAGCTGCTGGGGTCTGTGTTGGGTCAGCTCTGGCGGTAGGAGCTGTGATCCCACATGGAGCCGTTAGGGGGCGCTGTCACTCCTCTGGGCGCTGTGTTCTCTGCTGCACAGGTTTGAGGACGGGAAAACAGGCAGGTGTCAGATGCGTGGAGCAATGAAAGCTGAGATGCAGCCTGTGCTGTCCTGGAGTTTACACTCTGGATTGCTGGCGGCGGGGATGACACAATGCGAATACCACTTGTCCCCAAACCATACCTGATCTCTCTGACTTCCCCAGCCGCCCTCCGCTCTGAACCGACCCAAATGAAGTCCCTTTCTGAGAACTTTGCAGAGGTGGTTGTCTCTACCTCTAATGCCTCTTTGCCCGTGGAAAGCTCCGACTTACCCCCTGATCCAGCTGGTAGAGCCTCCCGTGGCTCCAGCCAGAGGTCGTCATTTCCCTGTCCATTCTCATGTTGCTCGCAGCCCTGCTGCATGTATGTGGGCCACGTTAGTGTGTGTCTGGAGTCTCTGGGTGGTGCATGCAGTTAACACGCTCAGTTGCTATCCAAAAGGTTGGAGGTTCGAGTCCACTCAGAGGCACCTCAGAAGAAAGGCCTGGTGATCTACTTTTGGAAAATCAGCCATTGAAAACCCCATGGAGCACAGTTCTACTCTGACACATATGGGGTCACAGTGAGTCAGAGTCGACTCAACAGCAACTAATTTGTTTTTTTTAGTGTATGCCTTCCCTCATCTGGATGGGAAGCTCCTGGGGGCAGAGACTGGGTCTTATATCCCATGCTAGGCCTTGCTTGTTGAACTAAAGCAGAGACTGGTCCAGCCGTGAAAATTAAGGAGGAGGTTGAGAAATGGTTTCATGGAGGAAGTATAAAATGAGGTGAGCAGGTGGGTGTGGGGTGTTCCAGGCACAACAAAATCATAGCAAAAACTGGGCGTGGAGATCATGGCCTTGTTTGTTTGGGCACCAGCAAGCTGCTCGGTTTGACCCAAGCAGTAAGAAGAAAAACTCAGAGGCCACATTGGTGGGCACTTGGAGATTGGAGCAGGGGAAAGAGATCCAAACCTATCTTTAAGAAAGAGGATCTGGCAGGAGGTCCTGGGACAGGTAAGCAGGCCACATCCTTAACGGTCGCACTACAGGGAGGACAGAGAGAGGAAACACCAGTGAATTCGGCAAGGTAACCTGTGTGAGGTACGTGGTCGGTGAAGGCTAGTAAAGACGTCACCCACTGACAGCCTGCAGTCATGCTTTATTTTGACCCAGACAGTGGTTTAATTTCTTGAATTAGTTGTCAACATTGAAAGAACCAAGAGATTTCACATAAAATCCGTATTTCTAGCTTCTCGTGAAAACGTAGGAGACCTGGCAGTCCTGGACCCACACTCCCGCTAGCCGCAATCTAAGTGCGAGTTTTGGGGTCCTCTTTAGCCAGGTGGGTAACAGCACATCCACAGCCCCCATCCAGCCTGCCGCTTCCAGGGTTAGGTGCTTGCCTAGACCCTCCAGGCATTCAGCTTTGGAACTCCCATCCTCTTGTCCCTTATAACCCACCCTGCCTTCCCCATATTCGGGAGTTGTCTCCAAAACCATATTGGTCCCAACATTTCAAACAAACACGGACAAAAACTGGGTGGTTTCTCCCTCCCTGCCAACTTAAACAAACAGCCCTGAACGAGGAGCGCTTTGTCCTATTGCACAAGACCACTCCCTTCCCCGCCCAGCCCAGCCACAGATAGACTAAAGCCTGGGAAGGTACCTTTAAGCTCCCCTGGGGAGAAGTCAGGGAGCCCTGATGGTGTGGTGGTTAAAACGTTCGGCTGCTAACCAAAAGGTCAGCAGTTTGAACCCACCAGCCACTCGGTGGGAGGAAGATGTGGGAGTCTGCTTCTGTAAAGATTTACAGCCTTGGAAAACCTGCGGGGCGGTTCTAGTCTGTCTTCTAGGGTCGTTATGAGTCGGAATCCACTCGACAGCAAATGGGTTTTTTTGTTTGTTTGTTTTTCTTTTGCAGGAGGAGGCGGGGTGTTGTCAATGGCCCACCTGGACTTCCTGACCAAAAAGCCCAGCTTTAGCCCAGGGGGTTGCCTAAGCCCTGCTACCCACCCACCTGTATGTCGCGTGGCACTGCAGGGTGGCCGCCTCACCTGAGAGCCAGCGTCTCTGGCCTCTACCTACAGCGGCTCCTGGGAGTTGTATCAGCAGAACCCAGAACCAGAAAGATGAAGAAAACAGACTGCTAAACAAATAAGGAGGCCCCTTGTTGTGGGGTTTAAAAAAAAAAAATAAAGATGCTATATGTTTATTTTAAAAAAAGACTGAAAAAGGATCGCACCGGAATGTCAGTAGTGCTCTCTCTCATTGATAAAATTAGATTTTTTTTCGTTGTTTTTGTCAATCTGCATTTTCTAAATTTTCTGTAATGAACATCTATTGCTTAAGTAAATTTTTTTCTTTTTTTAACATTCAGATATATTTAAGAAAGAAACAAACCATCCAATCACGAAGCCCTGAAATGGGATAGAGACAGTGGGGGTGGAGAAGAGCAGTGGGCTTCTGGAGATGTGGGGAAGAGAAGGGCTCCAGGCTTGGTAACTCTAAACGTGGAAGAAGGAGAGCCTGGGTCAGCCGAGCCTCCAGCCTTTCTGGTGTGGGGCCTGGAGAGCTGGCAATGCCACTAACAGAGGAGGGACAGCTCTGAGACAAGGGAGGGAGGTGAGGGGCCAGCAGGTACCAGACGGAGGCTGATTCTACGGCGTTTATGGTTGGTTACTTAGTTTTTTTTTACCTATGCCTTGCCTTACAGGGGAGGGTTTAAGGCAGGTTAAAAGGGTCCATAGATTATGAGATAACTTGAGGATAAAATAGAAACCAGAGAGAAAAAAGTGAGAAGGAATATAAAATAGGGCCAGGGTGAGGCACAAACGTTGAAGCCTTTGGGCCATAGGCTGAGCTCTGAGCCTCTGGCCTGCTGAGGCCCTGCATGCGCACTGTCTAGAGTTGAGGGCCTGGGCTCCATGGAGAGGCTGGAGCTTCTGGATTTGAGGTGGTCGGTGTAAGGGTGAAATGGAGGAGTGGGCGAGATTGCCTTGAGAGAGCAGCAGAGCGGTGGGAGGTGGAAGAGCAGAGGGTGAGAAAGGACAGGGGGAGGAGGGAGAGGGAGGGCGGCGGGAGGAGGGAGAGCAGGAGGAGGGAGGAGGGAGAGGGAGCAGAAGAGGAGCGGTCAGCGGGGCAGCAGGCGTCATAGAAAGAGAGACGTTCAAAAGGTGGGGGTTTCACCCCCTGCCAGGGGTCCGGAAGAAGGAATCTGGGGATGAGGAGGTGGGCAGACCATCATGGATGGTTGAGAGAGCAGCATTATGGGGTGACCAAGGTGGAAACCTAATGAGGGCGGGGAACAGGGTGGAGCGGGGAGGTAAGAAGAGCCGGAACCCTCACCACGGAGACTGGAGGGCTGAGACAGGCCTGTGCTGAGTTTTGGGCTGCCCAGAAGGAATAAGCATGAGGGAGAGGCTGAAGGCACAAGGGAGACACATGGACTGGAGTGATTACGTTGTTGACCCACTAACTTACCTGGGATTTTCTTCCCAGTGGGTTTGCTCTGACCCCTCACACTCTCCTGGGGATCCCTTTGCAACCTTTACGGCCGTGAGTTAACTGGGTTGACCATGGGGTTGATTTGTGCCTCCCAAAGGGGGGGCCCATAGTGGTCTATGAAAAATAACGGAGTTTGACTAAACAACAAGATCCCTTCTGTCCCCAGACCATGACTTTGGCCAAGCTTTCTGGTCCTTGGAGTACAGAACTGGGAGAGACTGTCAGGGCTGAGGAGTTGAAGCTCAGACGTGGGCAGTGACTGACCCAAGGTCACACAGCCAGTGATTAAAGGCAGAGCAGACTGGGAGGCCAGTGTTCCTCACCCCCAAACTCTTTGCTTCCTATACCTTCTCCAGACAATTGGCTCCAAGCTCTGTCCCTTCTCTGGAAATGACATAGAGATACCATGAGCCCCAGCAGGCCAAGAAGCTGTCAGGGCTGGTCCAGGCCCCAGGAGGCTGGGAACCATAGGCCCACACCACACCCATGTAAATACAGGCTGGTACTGATACCCCTTCCTTGGCTCTCAACAGCTTCCTCCAAATCTGTTCCCCGCTATTATCTTACTTATCCCTGCGGGTTTCCTGGCAACCAGGGAGGGGCAGACGGTATTAGTTCCACTTCACCACTGGGAGAAACTCAGACAAGGAGGAAAGCAGTAATTTGCCCAAAGTCACCCATCAAGTCAGGGATGGGGCGGAGCCTGAGCCTGAGGCCAAGTGGGAGATGGAGTGGTCAGCGGACCACAATGCTTGTTGGGCAAAGGAGGGGCTGGTAGGGAGAGGAATTCACACAGCCCCTGGGGCTCCCTGTCTCACCAGGAGAGTGATCTCGCAGGTCCCAGAGGGAGACCTGTGGGGGCAAGCTCCCCTTGCTCCCCAGCTGGTGCAGGGCACTGGGAAGGAAAGGAAGACAGGCAGAAGCAGCAGAACATGGCCTCGGAGAATGCAGGTCTGAGGGAGGATGCGGTCAGGGGTCAGAGGTCCCCGGGTGGAGTCTATACTGCCTGCTTTTCTGCTAGCTTCAGGGGGTCCCAGGGAACTCCCATGCCACACTGGGCCTAAAGGCTTCCCTGCTCCCCCTCACTGCCAAGGGGCCAGGGTGTCATCTGGACACCTGGGGAGATAGGGCAATTGACACAGGTGAGGGTCGAGGAAGCCATGGAGCTGATGACAATGACTGGCTCCTGTCTTCCAGAATGGTGAGGAGGAGGGTGACCAGAGCCCAGGTTTTTGCCTATTCCCCATATAATTAGTGATAGAGGTCCCATTCAGTCTCAAAAAATGTCCTGAGTTTGACAATGGACATAAATGGTCATCCCAGTTATGGGGCAAATCCGCTAGCCTGTTAGGTGGAGAAAACCATGGGCGTGTTCCCCTAGGAGAGCAGGCCTGTTTCAGGGCTGACATCTGTCCTGGGTGTCTAAACCTCCCACCTCCAGGTGTGTCTCCCTCTGCCTCATTCGCCAGCCTAGGATAACCTTGCCTGCCCCATAAACCCTGCCTCCCTGCCCTGCCCTCTAAGAGAAGGTTTTCTAGGAAGCAGAGCCCACTGGTCCAAGGCCCAGCTCTGCCTTACCCTTGGTCATGTGGCTGTGGTCTCCTCATCTGTGAATTGGAGCTAATAAAAGCCATCTGGTCTATCTTGAAGCTCAGTTGTAAGGATGGAAAGCAATAATGGGGGAGATAAGGCTGCCTACGTGTGGCTGCATACGGAGGCAGAAAGCCCTGCTTCCTTGGGACAACCAGCGCTGCCCAGGCCCAGGAAATCACTTCTGTGTTGCCACTGGGTGACTCATGTGGCCCCTCGGCTGGGTTTTGCTCGCCGAGGGATCTGGCCCAGGCCCAAGGAGGGCGCTGACAGCGCAGCCCTGCCTGGGAGCCGGAGTTCCTGGCAGCAGAGGCACAGTGGGCAGGTCTGACCTGTGAGAGCCGTGGTTACCGCCTGGGGCCTGGGCTGGTTGCAAAAGGGGCCGGCACTCCTGACACAGTCTGCCCTCAGCCTCACTCTCACGAGCTGGTTCCCAAGAGAACAGGGAGCTGAGGGAGGATGCGTCACCTCTGCGCCCTGGGCACCACTGTGCTCCCAGGAGAAAGAAAGGACACAGATCCTTCCAGTGCACTCACACCAGCCCAGGCACAGCATGCACCCAGCCCAAACATAGGTGCAGGGAGAGAGACATACATGCACACAGAATTGAGCAGAGGCTCACACAGACACACAGACACATGGCCCACAACTCTTCAGACCAAGATTAGACTGGAAAGACATAAAATGATGCTCGTGAAGAGTGTGCTTCTTAGCTCAAGTAGATCCAGAGACTAAATGGGCAGCTCCTGTCCAGAGGTGAGATGAGAAGGCAGAAAGGGACAGGAGCTGGTTGAATGGACACGGGAAATCCGGGGTGGAAAGGAGGAGAGTGCTGTCACAGTACAGGGAGAGCAACTAGGGTCACATAACAATGTGTGTATACATTTTTGTACAAAAGACTAACTTGAATTGTAAACTTACATTTAAAGCACAACAATAAAAAAAGAAAGAAAGAAACTAGGCCCCACTCGCATATACCCGCACAGCACAGACCACATCCACACCCAGATACGCAGACACTGTAATACACACTCCTAAGGCTATCCAGACATATCCACAGGCAGACCTAAGGACATCTGGCATGACACAGACACCTGCATTCACAAACACAGATCCACAGACATGCACATATATGGAGTTAGTCAGCATTTTGCACAAAGATGATACTTACTTGAAATATACATGAGCAAAAACAGGGATGCACAGAAACGTACATGAACACAAATGTATACACACCTCGTCATCATTTAGTATTTATTGAACACCCACAATCTGCTAGTCATGCTCCAACAGAAAAAGACCCCCCACACGGTCACACACACCGAAACCCAGCTCCCTCCCAAGAGCCACTCGGATCACATTGGGGCCCAGCCTCCAAGGCAGAGATAAGAACTCTTTTTTTTTTTTTTGCAGATGGTCACTGACCCATGGGCTGAAAAAGAAATCAGTTGTCAGTCTGGTATTGTTCATCATAAGGAAAAAAAGTTAAAAGAAAACAACCAAAATGCCCCCAAATGGGGATCTACTTAAAGAAATTATGGTCCAGGTAAAAAATAAGCAACATATACATATAGTCACAGCCTTCTGGCCAGAATTTACAACGTGAAAAGACATTGTTATAATTTTAAATGAAAAAAAGTAAAATACAAAATTGTATATATTACAAAAAATGTTTCAAAAAAATGTGCAGAGTTGAAAAGTCAGAACAGAAGAACACCAAAATGTTACTATTGATTGTTTTGGACAGTTAAGACTATGTGTGATTTTTTCCATCTCCTAATTCTCTGGATTTTCCAATGAGTATTTATTATAGAAAAAAACAAAATAAATGTCATTTTTAAGAAATCAATTGATGATTACACAGACATTGAAAATAATTTGCGTAGCTAAGGACAAATGTATAGAAGTTATAAACCCCTTGATTTAAATATTTAAGAATAAGAAACATATAATTTTCATCCAATTAATATAATCATAAATATGCCATTAAAGTTAGATTCAAGAGTGGGGAGAAGGCAGGGAAAAGAGGCAAAGGAAGGAGAGACAGAAAAAAAAAACCAAACCCGTTGCTGTCGAGTCGATTCCGACTCATAGTAACCCTACAGGACAGAGTAGAACTGCCCCATAGCGTTTCCAAGGAGCCCCTAGTGGATTCAAACTGCCAACCTTTTGGTTAGCAGCCGTAGCTCTTAACCACTACGCCACCAGGCTTTACAAGGAGAGGCAGAGACAGAGAGAAAAAACAGAAAAGCTGTCCCAGAAAGCAAAGAGACATGCCATGTTCTAGAGAGAGAAACAGACCTTGAGAGAGCCAGGGGTTCACAGCCAGAAGTAAATCCCTCTTGTCCTGCACAGGCTTGGGCGCCGGGCTTCAGAGGAGCTTTCCAGCAAGCCATTTCTCTTAGGTCTTCATCTCCAGGTCATGGTGCTTTCACTCTTAAGCACTTAGAGCCAGAGGGGCATTTGGAGTCTGAGACCCTGCAGGGGCGTTAGGAGGATAAAACCAGTTGCCACTGAGTCCATTCCAATGCATGGTGACCCCATGTGTGCCAGAATAGAACTCTGCTCCCTAGCGTTTTCATGGCTGATTTTTCAGAAGTAGGTCGCCAGGTTCTTCTTCCCAGGTGACTCTGGGTGGGCTTGAACCTCCAACCTTTTGGTTAGCAGCTGAGTGCGTTAACTATTTGCATCACCAGGGACTGGGTTCTCTCTCTCTCTTTCTGCAGCCAGCGTCAGTGATCAAACCTGGAATATCGTCAGAGTGCCAGGAAGCAGTGCGGACACTACTACAGGCAGAAGAGCCTTCCTGGAGGAGGGAGGTATTGGAAGATGGTTAGAGCGGAGCAAAGCATCTGGGAGGTGGGAGAAGGCACTTTCTGAACTAGGGTATTTGGCAAAACCAAAGGCTTGGAGTCGAGAAGTCAAGAGATAATTGGGGATCAGAAAGTGCGGATCACTGGGACAGCGGACCTCGTCCAGCTTGGTGTCAAATTCAAGAAGTCCTTGAATGCCGCAGTGAAGAGCTGGGAGCTCACTGAAGACAGCAAGAGCCCATCCGTCCCAGAGTTGGGTTGGGAGGTGCCCGGAGGAAGGCAGCCACACCGAATGGATTGGGAAGCAGCAGTGGCAGGGATGTAAGGGTCTGATGGAGGTACTGTTGACCAGGCTTGGTGACTGAGTGGGGGAGGAGGCATGGTGACCACCTTTGGGTGACGTGGATGTGCTGATACCATTAGAGAAGCAGGGGCGAAGTTGGAGGTGGGGGACTCAGAGATCACCTGACTAGGCCTCCTCCTCCACCCCATAGCACCTCTAAGGCCCCTCGGAGTAGTTTGAAAACCTCTAATCCAATCAGCGTCCTGAGACACAGGGAAAGAAAAAGATTTATCCAAAGTCACGGAGCTGGTTGATGTCAGAGCCTGAACTTGAACCCAGGTGTCTGCTGTGGAGGGGAGTGTCAGGCTGGGATGAGGTAGCAACAGGCCCTGGAGACAGGGTACCTCAGGACCTGGTTGTAATGATGCATGCAGCTCAGCACCTCCGTCTGAGAGGACAAGGGCACAAAGTGGGGTGAGACGGCTGGAGCTCTGGAAGATGGGCCCTGGGACAGGAGGCGGACAGTCTTGGCTGAAACTGAACTTGGGGATTATCTGCGGTTTCACTTGGCTAGGATTTCTCTCAGCCATGCTTCCGGCATGAGGGAGCTTCCGGCAGAGGGAGCTGGTCCAGAGGTGAGCTAGGACAGGGGCGTGCTCACCTGGCAGCTGCCTAGCAGGTGTAGCAGGCTGTGCCAGAGGTAACACCAGTTTGCCTTCAAAAAACCTCTTCACAGGAGTAACACTTACCCAGGTAACTAACTCCGGAATTTACAAAGTGCTCTTACAGGCACCTTGTAACATCTCTTTTTGAGATGTGGCCTTTTTTCTCTGGGCCTGCCTCCTGTGGTTCGGTAAAACAAGGTTGGTTTGTTTTTCCAAGGTGGTCTGTGAAGTCCCTTCCAGCTTCGGTTCCAGAGAATGGTCTCTGGATCCCTGCTCCTCTCTAGGGCCTCTCCCAATGAACCCTATTTCCACAGGAGACCTAGGACCAAACTTACCCTATTTAAATTGTTCACAACTGACACCTGGTCTTTACTACGTCCTTGAAGTGGACTTGAGGACCATGGCTGAAGACTGAGTCCAACCAACTCAAGTCCAAGAAGCTTCACCAGCGGGAAGTCTTGTCTAGTGGCTGAAGTCTAAGTTATGTGGGGTTCCCTCCCTGCTCAGGTTCTGAACCTAGGCCCCCCAGACCAAAACCCTGTCTGAAGGAGCAGGCCTCAGCCAGATCAGAGCAGGAAAGTTAGAGGGCTCAAGATTACTCCACAGCCGCCGCAGCACTGAGCACTGCCCTCTAGAAAGGAGGGGGAGAGGGGAGGGGCCCCACCTGCCAGTGAGGTCATGGGAAAGCAGGTTTGGCGCTGACACCTGGGGAAACCCGTTTCCAGGCTGATTCCCACGCTAGCTCTCCTGGGAACTGGCTAAGCCCCAAGCAGGGAGCCGCACGCCTGCCCCCCTAGTACAGTTCCCATTACACTGTCCCATCAGCCACCTGGTCCAGCCCCCACCCTCCAGTCCAGCCTCAGTACTTGAACAATCCTTTGGTGCCCAATCTGCCTCTAACCAGGGTGTTAGTGTTGGGGCTCCAGCAGGGCTGTCGGAGTAACAGGCAGAGGGGGTTCCTGACCAATCTAGGAAATGACACAGAGACAGCATCGGCAGACACTTGAGGCTTTATTTGCACACCATACACTGCCCTACCTCCTAGGCTGTGGCCCTCGGGAAAGGGGTGACCTCCAGCCCCTTCCTCGGGCTCTAATTTGCAGCTCCTTCCCCAGCCCCCTGCCTGGCCTGGCCTCTCACTTCCTGCCCCACTTTTGGCCCAGCCAGTTCGGGCAGTGCCTAGGGAGCCCTGAGACCCAGCTCTTCCCAGGGACCGTCTGCCCCACCATCCCCGGCTGTAGGGCTGAGGGCAGCCCAGGTGTCAGCCTTGCTCTCAGCTGCCCCACTTCCCTGCTCTCCTTGCTCGTCGATCCTCTTTCCAGGCCAAGATCTCTGATCTGCCTCCTAGCCAGTCCTGCCTCCAGTCCCGCGGCTCCAAGGCCTTGTTTCTGCTCCGTTTAGCCTCTCAGACCTCTTACACAGTCCAGCCCCAAACTTCTCTCCAAATCAGTCTAGACACCTTCCAGCCCTCCAAGATGCCCAAGCTGTTCCCAGGCTCTTCCTGGTCCTGTGCCACGGAAGGATTGGGCATCACTACAGGGGGTCCTAATTCAGCACTGCTGGCCCAGCATGAGAAACACGGAATTGAATCCCAAACTGCTCGGAGGCGGCTGACACTGTTGGGACCATCCCATGACAATCAAAGTGCTGGGTTTTGTCTGTAAGCTTTCACCACAGAAATCTGGGTCAGAGCCCTCCTTCTCTCCCCACAATGTTCAGAAGGGAACTGAGTCCCATGGGGTGGCGTGCCCCTGTCAGCAGTCCCCTCCACGGCCCAGTGCCCTAGGTTCCAGAATTCTCTGGCCACCTGTCCACCGCTTGCTGCGCTGCCATAGCCGCTCAAACAAAGCAGAAGAACTTCTTCCAGCGGCAGCGGGAGAGGGTGCGCACACCCTTGGCGTTCAGCTTCTTCTCCAGCCCGGCCTTGTGCTCGATGGCACTGAGAATGGCCGAGTCAAATACCTCCTTCAAGTTTTTCTGCGTCAAGGCCGAACACTCGAGGTAGCAGCAGGCCCGGATCTTCTCCGCCAGACCCTGGGCCTGAGGTTGGGGCACCGGGCCCTCCCGGCCCCCCTGGTCCAGCTGAATCAGTACATTGACGTCGTCCCTCAGGTCGGCCTGGGTGCCCACCAGCAGCACCGGCGCCTGGGGGTTGTGAGTGCGGATCTCTGGCAGCCATTTGTCTGTGATGTTTTGGAAGGAACTGGGCTGCACCACGCTGAAGCAGGCCAGGAAGACATCGGTATCCGGGTAGCAGAGGGAGCGAAGCCGGTCAAAGTCCTCCTGGGGTGGGAAGGCCAGGTAGTTAATGGGATTATTCCCTGCCACATGGGGAACAGCAATTGGCCCTTCACCTGGGGCTTGCAACCAAGAGCTCACGGCCCTCCCATCGCGGCTCTATCAGGGGTCCTCCCCGCCTCCAGCCCACCTAGCCCCAGAGTAGCAGAGGCTGCTCCCAGCTTCTCACCTGTCCGGCTGTATCCCAGAGCTCAATGCGCACGGGGGCTCCATCGACCAGGACTTGCACTGCAGGGGCGACAGACAGCCGGAGTGAGGAAGAGCGTCCTCCGACCCCACCACGCCTATCAGCGCCACCTCGAGGCCGGCCTCCTTCCCCCGGGGCTTCGTGCCCTCCAGCCGCGCCTCTAGTCCCGGCCGCAGCTCCCGGGTGCACACCCCCCCTCCAGCCACGCGGCCGCCGGGGCCGTTGAACGTACCAGAGAAGGTGTCCAGAGCCGTGGGCCGGTAGCGCGCGGGGTACCCATTGCAGGTGTAGCTGACGATGAGGCTGCTCTTGCCCACTGCGCCGTCGCCCACCAGCACGCACTTGATGCCCAGTTCCGGGGACGCACTGCTGCGCCGCGGGGGAGGGGTCGGGGCCCGGAGGGGCGGTGGCTCAGGTTCGCTCAGATCCCGCGGGGGCATGGCCCGCTCAGGAGGCAGCAGAGGGGCCAGCCCGGGACCAGGCTCGGCGGCGCTGGGGAAGCTGGTTTCGCTCGCCGCCTCGGACTGAAACCGTAGACGCTGGCAGCGCCCGCCGGCGGCTAACCGCGGGTATAAGTGGGGCCCCGCCCATCTCATCTGCATACCCGAGCGGCCCGGGATCCCGCCCACCTGTGCCAGGCACTCCACGAGACTCGGCGAGCTCCAAAACACCGGAAGGAAGAAAGGCGCAAAGCCGACGCTCAGAGAACCGTACGGGTACAACGACAAGGAATCGCTAAAATGAGGCAGATCTAGGTAGGTATCTTGGCAGAGAAAGCTATCCAAGACGTATTGTTAAGGAGGGACAAAGCAAGGTGCGGAACACACAGTACAGTGTGAGCCCACCTTTGTTCAAATTAAAACAAAAATCTATACATATGCTTGTACGGGAGCCCTGGTGGCGCACTGGTTAAGAGCTTGGCTGGGAACGAAAAGGTTGGCAGTTCAAATCCACCAGCCGCTCCTTGGATCTCCTGTGGGTCAGTTCTACTCTGTCCTATAGGGTCACTATGAGTCGGAATTGACTCGACCGCATCGGGTCGTGATGCTTGTAGGAGTGTAAAAAAGTCTGGCTGGATCTGCCCCGAGTTGGTAATAGTGGTTACTTCTGGGGAGTTGGGGTGGGGGTATTTCAATTTCAATATCCACTTCATAGCTATATATTTGAATTTTTTACAGCCATATATTACTTTTATAATAAATTTATTAATAAAAAATGAATTTGAAAATATACAGAAAATGAGAGTGGCAGAGAAACTCCAGCATTAGCACAGCGGACAGCCCTTCCCCAGAAAGACTTCCTCTAGGCTCAGCCTGAAGGCAGGCTTTGAACACCTTCCCGTCCTCTCCCCTGAGGGGACTCAGGGTTCTGGAGAAACTAGCCTGGATGCCTTTTCAAGGGCATTGCCCCATCTGAATATTTTCTAAATCTCCAGAGTACCTGCTATCATCATCATCCAAAGCATATTGATTACCTATTTGCAGATACTGTTCTAAGCCACCCACCGTCCTTGCTCTAGGAGTTTCCGGACTGAGACAAGATCTCCCAGGTAACGCTAGGAAGGTCAACCTGGAGAGTGAATGCTAATTTCATCTCTTTGTTGCAGCCACACCAAGGGACACCAGGCCCAGAACCCTTTCTCTGAGCGTCAAGCTGGTGTTTCATCTTAGCCAGAACAGAGATCATTGAAAACCCCATAACACTGGGAGTAGCCAGTCAGGAGAGTGTTATTCAGGAGGGGAGTGACTATTAAAAGAGAACGCTATTTCTTGAAGAGTTGGTAGCATAAAAATGCATAAATCCAACTTGCTTAGAAAATGCTTCAAGATCCCCGATTTTTATCTTTATTTTCGAGTGGGAAGGAGAAAGCAACACCCAGAAAGTTGCTGACTTAACCATTAAAATCTTAACTATGAGGAAAGGGTAGGAGTCCCAGTATCCACTTCTATATCCCAATGTCTGCATTCTACTTTCCCTATGTCTGAATGTCTGGAGCTGCTACTAATCCCTAATTATAGCCCCACAGCCCCAAAGACTTCTCAGACATATTCACATAAGTTAATTCATCTGGCAAATGAAAGAGGCCCCAAAGTTGCCCTCCCATCGTATCCCCCTAAAACCAAAACCAAACCCATTGCTGTCGAGTGGGTTCTGACTAAAAGCTGTTCTTTTTACCCTCCTGGAAAGGGAATCATCAGAGGGAATTTTAAAAGAGCGGGACATCAGGAGGCCTTTCCCGGTATTCCCAGTTCTTGAGCTCACTAGCAGCATGCTCTCCCTGCCCCCTCCCACCCCCCACCCCCGAAAATCACTTGATCAGTTTTGGCTCTATAAAATGACAGGTGAAGCTTACTTATCTCTGACAGTCCTGGTGCTAGCTATCTGTGATTCAGGCAACCTAGGAGGCTGCCCCAGCCAGGTATCTGCGATGAAATTATTACACACACACACACACACACACACACACATGCACTTGTGCCTTCTTTTTTATACTGCTCTTGTCCTTTGACAGGGAGCCCGGTGGTGCAGTGGTTAAAGTGCTCGGCTGCTAACCAAAAGGTCGGTGGTTCAAACCTACCACTGGCTTCAAGGGAGAAAGATGTGGCAGTCTGCTTCTGTAAAGGTTTACAGCCTTGGAAACCTGTGGGGGCAGTTCTACTCTGTCCTGTAGAGTCGCTATGAGTCGGAATCGACTCGACAGCAATGGGTTTGGTTTTTTGGTTTGTTCTTTACGTGGGTTTTAGTAATAGTTTTATTGTAGTTGTAAATTTGAGAGTAATGTTATTTAATCTTTTCTGCAGGTAGGAGGGGTATAAATTATACACGAATGAATGAAATGAAGTCTTCCCTTTGTGTGTGTGTGGTTGGGGGGGTGTCTGCTGGCATGGGTGAAAACCCCAACTTTGCCTAAAATGGGCCATTCCTCTCTGGCCCCATGGGTGGGGACACTTTCTGACCTAGGTCCCTCTGTCTGAGCTGGTTTAGGGACAGTCTTGTCAGCAACAGAGGGAGGGAGGAGCCAACCTGGGGAGTTGGTGAGTCATTGTTTCTTGCTAATGACTTGCCAATCTGGCTGCTGCTGCTGCTGCTGCTGGGAAAGTCCCATCCTAA
Organism: Trichechus manatus latirostris; assembly: GCF_000243295.1. NCBI lineage: Eukaryota > Metazoa > Chordata > Mammalia > Sirenia > Trichechidae > Trichechus > Trichechus manatus. The sequence continues at coordinate 9,161,732 of NW_004444012.1, forward strand.
GAGGGGGTGGGGCCCTGTTCCTCCCCACCTGCCAGATCTTCTGCCCCACCTTCCAGCCAGACACACATTCTCTAGGATTCAAACTGGGCCCTCACTTTCTCCTTGAAGAAATGACCGACTCGAGGACTGGAGCAAGAAATACATCAGACAAGCCGGGAGCATCTTTCCAAAGTGCAGAAAGCAAAGAGTGCTCACAAACCCAAAACAAAACAATCCACAAAGATGGGCATGTGTCAAAGAGACACAGGAGCCAACTGAAAAGAGCCCCCAGTGGCCAAAGCTGGAACGGTTTGAGCAACCGAACAAATCAAGTAGTTTTGGATTATAACCCAATGTATAAAATAAATATCCACAAGTCCATGCTGATATAAATAAATGACTGAATAAATAAATAGGGGCAAATAAACAAGTCTCCGGTGCAGAAGAGTTCCAAGCAATTTATATCGATACTCTGCCCTCAAGGAGATGGAGCGTAACTCCCCAGTACTTAAGTGGGGGCTGCACATAGTGACTTCCAAAGAGCACAGTATGGCAAGGATGAAAAAAAAACCAGTAACTTTACAGTGGAGAAACTTGACAAACATTACCTCAGCCAGGCAATCAAGGTTAACATCAACAGTCATAAGTCAAGCTGATAATCTGTACTCTTGATGTGATGTGATGAGAATGGCATTTTACCTCTGTGGTTTTCCTCCCCAAAACACATGGCTTTTTAAAATTGATTTTTTAATTTTACCATGCTTTAGGTGAAAGTTTACAGCTCAAGTTAATTTCTTATTCAAAAATTTATACACATTGTTTTGTGACATTGGTTGCAATCCCTGCAATGTGACAGCATTCTCCCACTTCCCACCCCTGGTTCCCTGTGTCCCTTTGTCCGATTCCTGTCCCTTCCTGCCTTCTCTTCTTGCTTTTGGACAGGAGTTGCCCACTGGGTCTCGTATATTTGATTGAACTAAGAAACACGTTCCTAATGTTTGTTGTTTTATAGGCCTGTCTAATCTTCGTCTGAAAAGTGGGCTTTGGGCATGGTTTCAGTTCTGGGTTAGCAGGGTGTCCAGGGTCCACAGTGTTGGGGGTTCTTCCAGTCTCTGTCACACTAGTAAGTCTGTTTTGTTTTTGGTTTTTTTTCCCCCGCCAAAACACTTGGCCTTAGATTTGTAGACTTTAGTGTGGGGGACGGGGGGGTTGGGGGTAGGAGGTGGGGGGGGGTTGGGGGATGTTTCCATTTGTTAGTGAGTATGCTGAGACCCAGAAAAGTCAGTAGACATGCCTCAAGATCAAAGAAGCTGGTAAGTGTAGTCAGTCCGGGCACCAGGTCCACCTTCAGGCCCGGTCAAGTTCTTACTAGGCACTTTTGTTCATCCTTATCTTATCTAAATTTACTCCACTTGCTGGGATATCTGCGGCAAAACCTCAAATCAACAAGAACCAACCAAAAGAAAGGAAACCCACCCCACCCTGCCATGATTTTCCTGCTGGCAACAAAGGGGTTAGCAAAAGAACTCCAGTTCTGACAAGGAGTTTATTCAAACAGTTCAATGTTCTTCATCCAGTGTTTTCCATTTCTTCTGCCAGCCTCACTCCAAGCCCCCCAGATCAGGCCTGCTGCTCAGAGTGAGCCCAGAGACCGAGCTGGGTGGGTCAGAGAGCTTTGAAATAAAAAAAGGTGAAAGACAATTTCATATTTAACACTTATTTACCAACATAATAATGATGATAACCAAAACCAAACCAGTTGCCTACGAGTCAATTCCAACTCCTGATGATACCATCTGGGTCAGACTAGAACTATGCTCTGAAGGTTTTTCAATGTTTGTAATATTTCAGACATAAGCTCACCAGGCCTTTCTTCCAAGGTACCTCTGGCTGGATTCAGACCTCCAAACTTTCTGTTAGTAGCTGAGCGCTTAACCATTTGCACCACCCAAAAACCAAACCCGTTGCCGCGGAGGGGATTCCGACTCATAGTCCACCCTATAGGACAGGGTAGAGCTGCCCCATAGCGTTTCCAAGGAAACGGGTGGTGGCTTCGAACTGCCAACCTTTTGGTTAATAGCTGAGCTTTTAACCACTGCGCCTCCAAGCTCCTTGCACCACCCAGGGGCTCCTAATAATGTAATAATTAGAACATACATTTTCTGAGCTTTCCCATTAACTGGGTCCTGGAGGTTTTTCCCTACTCAGTGCGCCTGCATCTTGGGAGGGAGTTTGTGGCAAATTTAACATCCCCCACCCGGCCTTACCCCACCCCCCTACCACCCTCCCCCCAGCAGGAACCCGCTGGCCAGCCTTCCAGCGCCACGACCCCCACCTCTTCCACACCGCCCTCGCCCTCGGGCTCTCCACCCACGGCTCTGGGCCGCCCCTCCGCTTTCGCCTTTCCCCTCTCCCAAACCCAAGCTTAGCGCCCGCTTCTTGCGTTTCTCCATCCAACTGATCTCAACTGCAGTTGTTCCCCTCAAACCTCTCTTTACTGCCCAGACCTTTCACTCAAGCCCTGATCAGTATTTTTCAAAAGCCTGCAGTTGTTGTCACGAAGAGTTCCTCTAAGAGGACTTACTTCCTCTTCAATTAATTGAGCTCTCTCTCCCAACTTCCTTATTTCTAACAATGGTGGGGCAGTTCTTTCCACCCAACACATGGGCAGGAAACCCTGGTGGTGTAGTGGTGAAGAGCTACGGCTGCTAATCAAAAGGTTGGCAGTTCAAATCCACCAGGTGCTGCTTGGAAACTCTATGGGGCGGTTTTACCCGGTCCTATAGGGCCATCATGAATTGGAATGGTCTTGGTGGCAACGGGTTTTTCTTTTTTTTTTTTTTTTTTGGTTTTTAACCTTTCGAGTTGCTGTTGTCAATTTGATCTTATATGGATAGTTCTTTAAAAGAGCACAATGCTTAAGGCAGACATTCTTTACTAATTAAGCTGAATGATTTTTTTGTTTGTTTTTTGTTTAAAGAAGACTTAAGGGGATATTTTTGGTTTAAGGTTTAAAGTTTAAAGATTATTTCAGGGCAATAGTTTGGGGGTTCATCCAGCCTCAGTGGCTCCAGAAAGTATGTATTCCATGAGAATTTGAAATTCTGTTAAAATTTGGAGAGTCTTCACCTCTAGTTGTGAAGCTTGTTTTGCCTGACATATAATGAGCACTAATAAGCACATGTAGCTTTTAACCAGTCTTTTCTCCAATGAACATGTTACTTTTGCAAAGAATAAAGTTATCGAAAATTTTTAAATTATGTATTGTATATTTAGAAAAAAAAGAGGAAATGCACCAACATGTCAACACTGATTACTTCTGAATGGTAGGATTATTGTAGTTTGGTTCTGATTTATTCATTCAGTGAGGTGTTTTTGTGACCCCCTGTGAGCCAGGCACCATAGAAAGTGTTGGGTATACCCGTTAACCCATTGCTGTCAATTCCAACTCATAGCGAACCTATAAGACAGAGAAGAACTGCCCTATAGGGTTTCCAGGGAGCGACTGGTGGATTCGAACTGCCAGCCTTTTGGTTAGCAGCTGAGCTCTTCCTCACTGTGCCACCAGGGCTCCGTGGGTATACAGTGGTGAACAAAACAGGACTCACCTGTTCTCCCAACCTGGCTTCACTGCACGTCACCCCCCACTCCCAAACTCATTCCGTTTCACTAATTTTGAGAATACTCCGTGTTTCCTGTATGCCTATCTCATACCTCAACTAGACGGTAAGCAACTCGAGGACAGAGAAGGCCTTATATATACCTTCTAGCTCTTGTTGCCCCGGCACAGTGACATCCACTTAGTAGGAGCTCATTAACTATTTGCGGGGTGAATGAGTGAATAAATGAATGGTGAGGAACCTGCATGGTTTGCCCAAATGATAAAAAGTCTGGTGGGCAGCCCCACCTTCCCTGATCCCACAGACACTTGTCCAAATGGCCAAGCCTTGGGCCCAGCTACATCTTTAACTGCTTCTCCCTGAAGACTGGCTCCATTGGCCCAGAGCCTCCTCATGAATGGAATCTGGGGCCTGCTACTACTGAGGTCCATTCGGATTTCTGGGGATAACCTTAGAGCATGTGTTATCATTTGATGGTGATGATGATGATGATAGTCATGATCATGATGAACATCAACTTGATAAAAAAAGAACTCAGTAGACAAGCATTCAATTAAAAACGATGTTACTCCAAATCCTCTTCGTAGTATTCCTTATATAAATTTTTATTTTACATAGTTACAATCAGAAATGATATTTAAATTATTTAGCAACTGGTACGGCCTCAGAAGGAGGGACCAGTCTCTAGAGAAGGACCTCATGTTTGGCAAAGTAGAGGTTCATCAAAAAAGAGGAAGACTTTCAATGACATGGACTGACATTGTGGCTGCAACAACGAGCTCAAACATAGCTACCATTGTGAAGGTGGCACAGGACCGGGCAGTGTTTCGTTCTGTTGTACAGAGGGTTGCTATGAGTCAGAACTGACTCGAGGGCATCTACCAACACCAACAGTTTGGCCTCAGAAAGGATGCCAACCTTGTGCTCGAGGAGCTTTCCAAAAGACCTCTGCTATGCTGGACATTAAGCCTTTAGTGGCTGAATCCTGGGGAGGGGTAACGGGGAGGGATAGTGGAGGTAGGGGCATACTCAGCGAAGCGGATGTTTGCCAGCCAGTATGGCTGTTTCAGTATTTTAGCAACTGGCGTGACCATAGCGATGTGCACCCATCAAACTTCATCAGCCTGGTGGGATTTGGAATATGTGGACCAAGCAAAAAGCTTGGAGACAGCCTGAAGAAATGGCAGGAATCAGGCCAAGAGGGCAAAGAGAGAGTCTGGTCCATTTTAGGAACTAAAAGTAGTTCAGCCTGGCCAAGGCCGAGAGTGGTGAGAAATTAACTGGAGAGGGAGGCGGAAGCTAGATCCGGAAGGTCACACCGCAGTTTCTCTTTTCCTTTGGGGTTATTTCATGGGGGCACGTCTAGGCCGCCCAGGACTAAGGGGTGTCCTGGGACACAGAACTTTCAATGCTAAAACCGTGACAGTCCCAGACATACTGAGACAGTTGGTCACCCCAGCAAGATCCCCTTTTACTCCCGTTAGGACTTCCAGCCTACTCCCCAGAAAGACAGCAGCAGCAATTGAGTCTAGGAACAGAGCCGAGTTTTCCAAACCAACATGAAATCCTTTCACTATTTTTTGTGAAATTAAGGTATGAAGGTACAGGTTTTTGTTCGCATTTAAGTTTGTAAGAAGCTAGTATTTCTCCTTCAAGTTCCTTTTCCCTCCTTTATCTCAAATTACAACTTTGTCAGCTAGAGACAAGTTAGCTGGATGGTCCAGCATGGACTCTGGGGCCAAACGACCTGGACTGGTTTCCAGATTGTGTCAGTAACTAGCTGTTGATTTCTCAGGGCCTCAGTTTCCTTGTCTGTAAAATGGGATTAAAATAGTACCTACCTCATGGAGTGCTGTGGGGATTTAATGAGTTAGGGAGAATGTTTAGACGGGTGCCCATACACCACACAGAGTGCTGTGTGAGGGTGTAGTGTTTCTATAATTATCTTCCCCCTGCAGCAGGGCACGTTTCCTCAGATGAAGTCAAGACGCGGCCTGAAAATGAACAATACAAGTTTGTGTCAGGCATCAGGTCAGTAATTTTGTTTTCTGTGACCCAGACAGGAAATGCAAAAGAAATTAGCTTTTTCAAGTCATCAGTCTGATATACTGGTGGTGTTATTATCCTTAGCCTGCAGATAAGAGACTGAGTCTCCACAGAGGTTAAGCGACTTGCCCAAGGCTCAGAGAGAAAGAGATGGAGAGAACCGTCTCTGAGCCCAGGTCTGTTACACTCTAACATCACTGTATTTTCAGTCCTCTGCATAAGAGCTACAGGCTACAAAGCAGGTTATACCAGCCGCTCCTTGGAAACCCTATGGGGCGGTTCTCCTCTGTCCTGTACGGTCGCTATGAGTCGGAATCGACTCCATGGCAATGGTTGTTTTTGTTGCCGTTGTTTTTTGCCTCTATACACTAATTAACATTCTAACAATTGACAGAGAACTTTAAAAAATTTTGTTTTGTAATCGACTTTACTGAGGTACCATTTACATACAATAAATTGCACACGTTTTAAGCATACAGTTCAATGCCGTTTGACAAAAGTATACACTTGTGTCATCAGCACCACCACAATCAAGATACAGAACATTTTGTGTCCCCTAAAAAGGGCTCCTTTCTAGTGGATGCCTCACCCCACGCCAGGCCCCAGGCAACTGCTGAGCCGCTTTCTGTCACTTGAGCTTAATTTTTGCCTGTTTTAAAGTTGTAAATAAATGGGATTATACCATATGTGCTCTTTTGTGCATGACTTCTTTGGCTAGGTAGATTTTTGAGATTCATTCATGCTGTCGTATGTAAGGGTGGTTCTTTTTTATTGCTGAGTAGTGTTCCACTGTATGGATGTAGCACAATTTGCTTATCCATTCCCCTGCTGATAGACATTTGAGTTGTTTCCAGTTCAGGGCTATCATGAACAAAGCTGTTATAAACGTTCACGTACAAATCTTTGTGTGGACATATGCTTTTATTTCTCTTGGGTGAATACCCAGGTGTCGAATTGCTGGGTCATAAGATAAAGACATTCATTTCCTTGGGCTGTCTTAACAACGTACCACAAACTGGATGGCTTATAGGAATGAAATTTATCGTCTCGCAGTTGAGCTAGAAGCTCAATTCATGGTGTCAGTGGGGCCATGCTCTCTCTGAAGGCTCTAGGAAAAGATCCTTTCTTATCTCTCACAGCTTCTGGTAGCCCTAGGCATTCCCTTGACTTGCAGCGACAGCATAACTTCATCTCTTCTCAGTCTTCAAGGGCCATTTTCCCTCTGCCTCTGTCTGTCTCCTCTTTGACAAGGACACCACTTCTATTGGATTAGGACCCACCCTACTCCAGTATGACCTCATTTTAACTGACAACATCTTTAAAGACTCTGTTTCCAAACAAGGTCACATTCAAGGTTAAGATTGCAACATATCTTTTTTTTCCCCCATACAAAAATTTATACATATATTGTTATGTGACCCTAATTGCTCTCCCCATACCGTGACGGTACACTCCTCCTTTCCACCCCTGATTCCCCATGTCCATTCAACCAGCTCCTAACCCTCTCTGCCTTCCCATCTCCTCCGGACAGAAGCTGCCTGTTTAGTCTCTTGTATCTACTTGAGCTAAGAGGCACACTCCTCACGAGTATCACTTTATGTCCCACAGTCCAGTGCAATCCCTGTCTGAAGAGTTGGCCTCAGAAGTTGTTTTAGTTCTGGGCTGATAGAGAATCCAGGGGCCATGCTTTCCGGGGTTCCTCCAGTCTCAGTCATACCATTAAGTCTGGTCTTCTCATTAGAATTTGAGTTCTGCACCCCACCTTTCTCCTGCTCCATCTGGGACTCTGTTGTGTTCCCTGTCACGGCGGTCATTGGTGGTAGCCGGGCACCATCGAGTTCTTCTGGTCTCAGGCTGATGAAGTTTCTGGTTTATGTGGCCCTTTCTGTCACTTGGGCTAATACTTCCCTTGTGTCTCCGGTGTTCTTCATTCTCCTTTACTCCAGGTGGTTGGGACCAATTGATGCATCTTAGATGGCCTCTTGCAAGCTTTTAAGACCCCAGATGCCACTCACCAAAGTAGGATCAACATATCTTTTTAGGGGACACAATTCAATCTGTAACAGTAAGTGTATGTTAAATGGTTGTACCATTTTGTATTCCCACCAGCAATGTATGAGAGTTCCAGTTGCTCCACATCTTCACAACACTTGGGGAGGAGCCATAGCTCTTAACCACTACGCAACCAGGCTTTCCAGCTGTCACAACACTTGGTATTGTCTATCTTTTTAAACATTTTAGATTCAGTTGTAATTGTGTTGTTAGTATCATTTTTAATGCAAAATTTCTTCATTTTTAAAATGTTTAAAGACAGTTTCTGCAAGAGGCCTTGTGGGTGAATATAGATAAGTTTAATTCATACATACGTAGCGTGACAAGTGTGTGTATGTAATGAACACTACGTGTCGAATGAATGCAGCAAGTGTTACTTGAGTGCTTACAGTATGTCAGCTCTTATGACCTGAGAGGTTGTTAGAGCTGGAGGCAGAATGAGAGGGGACTCTTAGATTTTATTGAGTTTCACATTAATCCGGGAAGGCTCCCTAGCTGAGGCATCTTCTAAAATGAATCTTAGACTAAGGAATAGGTAAAAAGCATGGCACTGGGCTCTGAGGCAGTGCCCTGAAAACAATTGTTTCTTGGGCACAGTCCCCAAATATCTCTAAATGGATGTGACAAGGATTTGGCTTTCAGAGAACCACAGAATGCTAGAGCTGGAAGGGATTTGAGAGATGGTCTAGTTCTACCCTCACATTATAGAGTTGAGGAAAGGAGACGGGTTAGGTGGCTTGTCCAATGGCATCCATCTGAATTAGATTCCATATCCTGAAAAGAAGGGAGACCCTGAGGGCTTGGCTGAGAAGGCCATTGGAGAAACAGTGCAGTGGGTGGTGGTGGGGAGGGCAAAAGCCAGCATGGAAGGGGCTCCCAGCAGAGGTGGTACGGGTACAAAGCATTGACCCCACTAAGACTCCCATGCTCCCTAAAAGATGTCTACAAAATGACGTTGACAGCTAAGATTAAGTAGTTGCAGAGGGTATGATTTCTAGCATACTGTGAACATTGATATTTAAATAAAACTGTTAACTCTTTTAAATGTATTCAATGGAATCTAAATACCAAAGCAATTCGGTACTCTCCTTCATCCATTTAGAAAAAAATACAGGAAAAAGCTCTTCTCCAATAGCTGGAGATTTTACATTTTACATTATTCATCTTCTCTTTTTTTATTGTAATTTAGATGAAGGTTTACATTTTCTCTTTAAATGTTTCCCGTCTTACTGTAATGTATGTTATGCTTGAAAGTTTTTGTTGATACTTTATTATCCTTATTTGTAATAAAGGAAGTATAAAAAATTCTTAAAAATGTTATAATGTTATGTTTCTTCTTAAAACATAAATGTATACTTTGATAAGAACATAAAATACAGACATAAGAAGTAAAATTGTATCAGAAATACACATCTTGATGAGATGCACGGGGATGTTTCTGTGTGTGTTTCCAAAACTTGTATTAGTTCATGTATTTGTGGGTGAAATGCTGGAGTGGAACGAAGTTCAGCATCAATCTTTTTCCTGTATTTTGTTTTGCGTTGATACGAATGCCAAGAAACCTTGTTCACATAAATCATTAAATGAGAACGGGGGTAGTTACGGTATAGCAATATTGCTAAATTATTTGACCCCCTTCCAAGTTATACGATGAAAATATTGGTGATTTATTTTTTCACTCAGTCAGCTAGAACTTGATTCGGTTCTCAAATGTTTTTCATTAAAGAATGAAGCGGGGAGCTCTGTCTCCTTGGAGGCCAGAGAATCTGTAGAAACTCAATTATTTTGAATTCCTCTGCAAGGGAGATTTAGTAATTGGTTTTTGAATTTAATTTTCATTTTAACCACAGCAATAGGTGCAGAGAAGCCCTGGTGGTGCAGTGGTTAAGCACTCGGCTGCTAACCAGAAGGTTTGTGGTTCAAACCCACCAGCTGCTCTGCGGGAGAAAAATGTGGCAGTCTGCTTCCATAAAGATTTACAGCCCTTCAGACACCCTTCAAACCTGGAACTTAACCCACTCCCAGAGATCACCTTTCAGCCAAACAATAGACAGGCCTGTAGTGGACAATAGGACCCTTGAGGAACTTTCGCCTCAGAACAATCAACTTGTTACAGGAGACCAAAAGCGCAGCATTTGCACAAAAACAAAGTTCAGAAGGCAGGAAGGGGCAGGAAAGATGGGCAAATGGAAAAGGGGAACTCAGGGAGGAAGTGGGTAGAGTGCTGTCATATTGAGGGATTGCAACTAATGTCACTAAACAAAATGTGTGTAAATTGTTGAATGGGAAACTAGTTTGCTCTGTAAACTTTCACCCAAACTACAATAAAATGTTTAAAAAAAAAAAAATTTACAGCCTTGGAAACCCTATGGGGCAGGTCTACTCTGTCCCGTAGCATTGCGATGAGTCAGAATGGACTTGATGGCAACAGGCTTGTTGTTGTTTTTTAATAAGTGTACACAGTTTAAAAAATAAATAGAGCTACAAGATTTATTCAGAACACCCAGCAGTCCTTTGTCCCATCCCCAGTTAAACTCCATCTCATCTGAACTTACCTGTCAGTGCCCCTGACATGCAGATCTAAGAACGTTCCCAGAATGCACCACACCCCTCCAGACATTTGAATATTTGGTCTTAGGGGGTTTACTTTGAAAGTTGCTTTCTCTGGGATGGCTTCCCTTAAGGGTGGGCTGTGCATAGTGACTTCCTTCCAAAGAGCACTGAATGGAAACCCAAAATCCATTGGCTTTGAGTCGATTCCGACTCATAGCAACCCTATAGGACAGAGTAGAGCCTCCCGTAGAGTTTCCAAGGAGCACTTGGTGGATTCCATCTGCCGACCTTTTGGTGAGCAGCGGTAGCTCTTACCCACTGCACCACCAGGGTTTCCACAGAATGGAAAGTGGGGAGGAAAGAGTAACTTTACAGTGGAAAAACCTGACCAACTCTACCTGAAGTTAGGTGATTAAGGTCAACATCAACATTGATACGTCATATCTACAGTATGTACCCTTGATATGATGTAATGATAATGGTACTTTATCTCCCAAAAACCTATAACCCCAGTCTGATCATGAGAAAAGCATCAGACAAACTCCAATAGAGGGCATCCTACAAAATACCTGACCAGTACTTCTCAAAACTGTCAAGGTCGTCAGAAACAAGGAAAGTCTGAGAAACTCTCCTAGCCAAGAGGAGCCTAAGGAGACATGGTATCCTGGATGAGATCCTGAAACAGAAAAGACATTAGGTAAAAACTAAGGAAGTCTGAATAAAGTCTGGACTTTAAATACTAATGTATCAATATTCGTTCATTAATTGTAACAAATGTACCACACTGGAGCCCTGGTGGCACAGTGGTTGAGAACTCAGCTGCTAACCAAAAGGTCGGCAGTTCGAATACAACAGCCACTCCTTGGAAACCCTATGGGGCAGTTCTACTCTGTCCTATAGGGTTGTTGTGAGTCGGAATCGCCTAGAGGGCAATGGGTTTGGTTTTTTTTTTTTTTTGGAGGGGCGGGTACCACACTAATGTAAGATGTTAATCATAGGGGAAGCTGGGTGTGAGGTATATGTGAACTCTCTGTACTACCGTCTCAATTTTTCTGTAAACCTATAGCTGTTCTAAAAAATTAAATCTATTTAAAAAAAAACCCAAAAACTTAAGTTAGTTAAATCATTTATTTTGGTCTGGGTCTTCATCCAGCCAATAACTTTTACTAATGGTGAACTTGTACTGAGCATATTTCTAGATACGGGTATAGCGCTGAGTGATTTGCGTAATATCTATCATACTTACAACGCTATGAGGTAGGTTTTTTTTCTAATTTTACAAATGTAGAAACTGAAGCTTGAGAGAACGCGCTTATGCAATTGTTTAATAAATATTCGTTAGTGGCTGCTCTAGAAGACTCTGCACAGGGTGCTGGTCTCCCTGCTAAGTGCCCTGCAGGTGCCTTATGTCCAGAATGAGCTCAGTCATTGTGGTCTCTCCAACCCCCAACAATGGTGTCACTGCCACCCTCTGCCAGGTCTCCCCAGGAGTTGGCCTGTACTTTTCCTTCACCTCCTGCATCGGATTTGACACTAAGTCCAGTGAGCCCTTCCTCAGAAAAGTCTTCCCTAGCCTCCACTCTCCCCTGGTTTGGACCCCACAGGGCTTCTCTGATTCAGCCCCAGGTCTCATCCTCTCTGATATGGTCTCCACCCAGTCACTGCCCCGCCTATCTGTCTAGAACCCACACAGGATGATCTCATCCCCAGCCTAAAACCTTCTGATGGTCCAGTTGAGCAGCTTTCACAGTCTGGCCATAGCTGGTCCCCTTTCCTCCACTCCCCTGGTCCCCAGGGCTCCAGCTTTTCCCCCAAATATCATACTATGTGCGGGTCTTTGCTCTTGGCTTTTCTGAGGCCTGAATAACGCCTTCTCTTTCTTGCTGGAGATTGTCATGGATTGAATTACGTCCCCCCAAAAATGTGTGTATCACTTTGACTGGGTCATGATTCCCAGTATTGTGTGATTGTGTACCATTTTGTAATCTGATGTGATTTCCTTATGTGTTGTAAACTCTATCAATATGATGTAATAAGATGGATTAGCAGCAGTTATACTGATGAGGTCTACAAGATTAAATATTGTTTTAAGCCAATCTCTTTTGGGATATAAAAGAGAGAAGTGAGCAGAGACACATGGGAACCTCATACCACCAAGAAAGCAGTGCCGGAAGCAGAATGCATCCTTTGGACCTGAGGTTCCTGCGCAGAGAAGCTCCCAGACCAAGGGAAGACTGATGACACGGACCTTCCTCCGGAGCTGACAGAGAAAACGTTCCCTTGGAGCTGACCCTGAATTTGGCTTGCAGCCTACTGGACTGTGAGAGAATATACTTCTCTTCGTTAAAGCCATCCACTTGTGGTATTTCTGTTACAGCAGCACTAGATGACCAAGACAGAGATCACACATGCACTTCAAGTCTTAGCGCCAATTTACCTGCTTTCTTACACAAATCCTCTTTCCCTGACCCAGCAGTCAGCCCTTGCCTGTATCATGGCAACTACCATACAGATGATTCTGAGAGGTAGAAGCTGGTGGATCCGTTTCTTCAGTTGCGAGTTCCCTAAGGCATCTCCATCCTGGTGCTCAACATTGTCTGGGTTATTCCCCATAGTTAACTTCTATTGTATCAAAGCACCATGTCTGCACTTCATAATTAGGTGCCGGTAAGTGGCCAGGAGAAGAGCCATAGCAGCTCTGAGGGGGAAGCTGTGGTCCAGGAAGCCTCCATGGAGGAAGTGGACTTGAGAAGGACTGTCAGACTGAAGTCACATTTAGCATTTATTAAGCACATACTCGCTTACGTTGGATAGGGTGCTATGGTAGTGAGCTTTCACCTAGCACACCTCACTCCTCAAACACAGACCTACTAGGTAGGTACTATTATACCTGTTTGTTTTTGTAGATAAAGAAGCTGAAGCTAAGACAAAATATGTCCTAGGTGTCATACCTAGTGAGTAGTTCGGCAGGGATAAGAAGGCTGGTCTCTGGCTCTTATTCCTACGTCCAGCCCAATGAGTGAAGAATGAGTCTGTAGAGGTATACTGCTGTAATCAACTCATCAAAGAGTATGTACCAAGTCTGTAGCAAGCAGGCCCCACCCCAACCTCCCCCCCATACATCCCAGAGAGCAGTGGAACCTAAGAGGGGGGCTTTGGGGGCAGTAAGTAGGTGACTGAAGAACTCTGTATCTTGGAAACAACCCTCCTGTGTTGATGGACATCATGCAAGGGGGACACCCCTCTGTATAGTCTAGACCTGAGGGAACCACCAGTATCCCCCGTCCCTCAGCTTCCACTGGGGATGGACAGTTTGATGGTTGAAGTCTTCAGCATCTGCTTGGATTGAATATGCCTCATGGCTCCCCCAATTACTGGTCACATGACCTTGGACAAACGGCATCATTCTGAATTTCAGTGAGTCCCTGGGTGGTACAAACCCAAAGGTTGGAAGTTCGAATCCACCCAGAGGTACTTCAGAAGAAAGGCCTGGTGATCTACTTCAGAAAAATCAACCATCGAAAACGCTCTGGAGCACAGCTCTACTCTGACATACAAGGGACCGCCATGAGTCCAAGTTGACTCCACTGCACTGGTTTTAAAGTGGGTATAAGCACTGCCTACCTGGGCATTAGTGTGAGGATTAAATGAGGCAATAATGAGTATTAGGAATTTAGCATGGTGCCCGGCACACTGTAGATTCTCTGTAAACGTACTTCTTATGAGTCTGATTCTTGATTGGACCTATTTGCATTTCTCCGATGTAGATGGCAGGTGGCCTGGGGTGGAGCCTTGTTTACTGAGCACCTGGAAAGCCCCTGCGCACTTCCCAGCTCAGAAACCTGCCTTCCTCAGGCCTGGCCGGCCCGGAAGCTCCCCCGTCGGTGGGGGAAAGTGGGTCGCCGCGGCAGGTTGGAACAGGAGAAGCTGGGCGGGTCAGAGAGGCGCGCGCCGTTCGAGGCCGGGCGCGGGGGGAAGTTACCCTGGACAGCTTACCCCTGTCACCCACTGCGGGGCCGGCCACGGCGAGGGGGGAGCCTTCATGCCCGGAGAGCCCTCGGTGGAGGCTGATGAGCTTCAGAGTCCTCCGAGCCTGGCAGGGAAGTTCGGCAAGAGTAGTGTGACCACACAATTTACAGTGCCAACCCAGGTACTTCTAAGAGTGAAGGAGGCGCTCTTAGTCATTACACCGGGGCTACCAACCAAGCCAGGAGGGCAGTGACTCTGGCCAAAAGCTTTCCACTATAGCAAGGTAGAGTCCATGGGCCCTAGAAAAGAATAGACTCGTCTGGGTCACCTAGGCGGGTGGGAGAAGGAGGAAACCCAACCGCAGCACCCGCGCCCTCGGAGATCCCGGTTTAGGACTCCCTCCCTACCTTTAAGCTAGGCTACTCCAACCTTCACCGCCCGCCTCCAACGTCACCTGTCACTGGTTCCTGCCAGGTTTTTGCAGGTATTTGTCCCTCGCTCCTCCATGCTTCTGCAGTGCTGTGGCCACGTCTCTGGGTACTCTTCATGAGGGCAGGGACTTGGGTTAGTTTTGTTCTCTGCTGTCTCCCCAGAGGCTGGAACAGCGCGTGCCAGAGAGTGGGCACTGACTTGTGGACGGAGTGAGCTTAACGACTCCATCAATCGCTTTCCTAGTACTAATTACCTATTTACTGGCCCGTCGCCCCGCCGGATTATGACCTTCTGCAGGGTAGGAACGGTGACGTACTCATGTCTGGACCCGGTGCCCAGCCCCAGGCCAGGCACCGAGTGCTTAACACTCTTGTTGAATGAATGAATGGAAGTGACGTGGCACTCCTGAACTGTGCTTAGTCTTGCCTACTTGCCCATTCTGTCTCCACCACATCGAGAAGCCGCTACGGGGCACGTCACGGCGATACCTGGCACGTGGTCTCCCGCTGGGCTGGCCACCAGCTCGCCACTTTCTGGAAGCTGGTGGGTCCCTGAGTGTGGGAGAAGGGAGGCCAGAACTGCTCTACCTGAACCTTGGGAAGGTGGGACCAAGATAGCGATTAGACTGAGGAACTGGAGACAATCCTGGGGACCTAGGGCTGCGGGCTACTTAGAAAGGTGGGAGCGGAGCTGGACAATGGAGGCCGAGCGGTCCGTCTGAGAGGGGGAAATCTTGTCTTGAAAGGTGCTGGGGGCGGGCTCCCGGGCTGGGGCCGGACAGTGCTGGGCGGGTCGTGACTGAGAAAGCCGAGATTGCCTCCTAGTGTCGAAGCCCGGAACCGCAGCAGGGCCAGGCCACCTCACTGCTCCGCCCCAGCCAGGGCTCCCCGCCGGCCGAGAGGCGCGGCTCCGCTCCCAGCTCCCGCCCCTCCAGGGCGGATTCCGGCCCTCGCCCCGCCCCCGATCACCGCCCCGCCACCGGC